>NW_024884253.1:43196363-43227670 GCF_019232065.1 Centrocercus urophasianus
AAGGAAGGAAGGAAGGAAGGAAGGAAGGAAGGAAGGAAGGAAGGAAGAAAATGAAAGTGTTTTCAGTGCATTTCCAACCACTTTTGGTTTGTCTGGTCCCAGAGGGAAAAGAGCAATGGAAAACAGAGCCATTTAGAGGAAGGGAATTTGGAGGAAAGGTTACCAGGCCAGAATATGCAGTTGCCTTTTATCTAAAAGGGAGATTTCCTTGCTAATGCAGGCAATTATAAGTAATTGAAATGGGTTGGGAACTCCATCCTAAGATCATTGCTCGATATTTTCGTGAAGGCGTGCAGTATGTTGTCACACTCAGCTTACGCTGTAAATGTTTATTCATTCTAGCTCTCCATGTAAATCTCATTTATATTATTGCACATGTCAGAATAGCATAGTGGGAATAGGTCCACTATATAAAGATGTTTTACATACAAAAATGTTGGCAGCATAGAAGACCAAGTTAAGTGAAATAAAACAGTTTTTTTCCTACCCAGAAGTCTCATGTGCGGGTTTATGCCCTCAAAGGTTGGCTAAATGTCCATTATTGTCCCTGTTTCATTTAAGTATTTAAACATGTTTATACTTAAAAACAGGGATGACAAGCTGAGGCAGGGTGGGACACAATGCTTAAGAAGAGTATTTTTAATGCACCAAATTTTCAATTAAATATTTCTCTGTTTTGGAAAAAAGACAATAACTAATCAGTTGTCATACTGAGAGGACAAAACTAATAGTCATTAAAATAATAGACTAACTGTACTAAGATTTAAAACTTGTTGCTTCTGCAACACGATGCATATTGACAAAGAAGTTCAAAGCAGCTAGACTGTGTAATTCACATTTTGTCATCGCTCTCAACGCATGTAAAAATTTATCTTCCTTCTAGACGTCATTGATTTTTGTACATTTGAGTCCCATATTAATGAGACAAAGAATTCAGAAAAGGCTGAGTGGGGCTCTTAGCAGATTAGTTGAAAGAAAAAAAATATATAGCATTTTCACAAGGAAATTATGCTATTTGTCTAGATAGCAGCACTGCAGAATTCTTGTGTACTCTAAAATGAAAGCTCAAGAGGCAGATATTAGCATTTACCTGAATACAGATTAAAACTGAGGATTTTTTTTTCCTCTGTCTTACAGACATTTCCTTCAGGTTCCTGTATACCAATCCAGGAGTTTCAGGAGCACAGTGAATCCTCAGAAGAGAAGAAGTAAGACTTAGAATTCCTTATATTTGCTCCAACAGCAGCATCCTATGATACACCAGACATACGCAAAACAAAATGAAATCCTTGCTGGCACTCTGCTCCTAAAGCCGTCCAATTCCCCACAGCATAGGTAAGTCCTACAGATGGAGATGTACTGGATCTAATCTATCAGGGTCTCTTGGTGGTGTTTCAAGGTGGCACTGATACCATGCACCATCACCATAAGGCTAAGATTACAGAGAGCTCCCACTTGCAAATCATGGGCTTCAACCATTACAGAGGTCAAGGAGGCTCAAGGTCTTAGGTTGAATGCTGTGGGGAATGGGTTTTACAAGGCACAGCTCAGGGACAGTAGGAGACATGTAATAGAGGTGTCTGTTGGAAGACTGAGTAGGACAGTGCCTCACCAAGGGTTCAAATAAGCTGAGCTAAGGAAAAGAAAGTCTATTTGCCTTGGCATGGATAAATGATTGGCTAAGAAATAGGGAAAAAAAAAAGAGTGAGGACAAAATGCCATGTTTTTTTGATGGATAGCTGTTACCACAGCAGTCGTACAAGATCTGGGATCTGTTCACTCAAAATAGTTAGAAGTGATGCGGAAAATGTTAAAACTAACACAATGAAGACCACAGATGACATAAAACTATTTGGGACAATGAAGGCAAAATGCTATGGAAATATCTCACAATTCTAAGTGATGAGGCAATAAAATCACAAATGAAATTCAATGAAAATCACAAATGAGACGTCAATAAATGCAAGTAAGGCACATGAGGAAGAAAAAACAACTATCTGTATGATTATACACACAATCATCACACAATGATGAACTCTAAATTAGCTATTAGCTAGGGGAATCAGCTATCAGCACTCTAGAAAGAGATTGGATAGTAATAATGGATAGTGCTTTGAAAAGTCAGCTCCATGCCAGTCATGTGGCAAATACTGCACTAGGAATTATTAGGAAAGGAATTGAAAATAAAACACATAGCATCTGCATAACATGACATAAATGCATGATGTATCTGCATCTTCAATACTGCTGGTAATCGTATTTACTTCTTGTTCAAAATGATGTTAGGTCAGAATATTTCTGCATTTAAAAAGGTGATAGAGTGGGTACGTGACAAAGAAGTCATGTTCAAAAGGACGCTTCGTTAGGCTATCATTTAGTAATACTATTATTTAATAATAAATACTTTCCAGGGATTGAGTGAAACTCTAGGAAAACTCCATATAACTTCTATCTCTTCACCTCTCTTGTTCACAGTAAAAGCTTTTTACTTTCTGGTAGCTGTTTGAGGCATACAACATTTGCCTTGCAGCACGGGTGACACTGGAAGGACCAAGGGACCTAGCTTATCTTGGGGTGAGCACAGAGCTGAACACCTAACCTCTCACCAGAGCCCAGACCAGGCATGGCAACTGCCAGGAGCCTGACCATGGTGCAGTATGAAGGATATCCTTCTCTCTGAGGTGCACAGAGCAGGTAGCAAGGGAAGATCCTGGTCCTAAGAGGAGTTCATTTGTATTTGAATAAGCTACATAGAAGTTCAATGGGACAAGCAATTTCTGGAAGACAGAACAAGCCCAGGCTTTGTTGGGCACGGGCAGAAAAACAATTTAGTGAAGAGGCAAAGTTACACTTCAAAGGAGAGAAGGAGATGCTTTTATTTAGGAAAGCTCTAAGAATTAAGTTGCATAGGCACATATGATGAAAAAGACATGGGAAAAGACATAACAGTATAGTCAAAATCACTATGACATGTTCTGGAGACCAGTGTGGTTCAAAAAGGAGCAAATAAGTGGGCAAAGCATGTCTTAGAAAAAATCATCTCCATTCATCAGTTCACATTGGGCTTGTTCAGCCCGGAGAAAAGAAGGCTGCGGGGTGACCTCATTGCAGCCTATCAATACCTGAAGGGAACCTACACCCACGAGGGGAGTAAACTCTTCAAAAGGGCTGACAACAGCAGGACTAGGGGAAATGGATCCAAGTTGAAGGAGGGAAGATTTAGGTTGGATGTTAGGGGGAAGTTCTATACAAGGAGAGTGGTTAGGCCCTGGAACGGGCTGCCCAGGGAGGTTGTGGATGCCCCGTCCTTGGATGTGTTTAAGGCCAGGTTGGACAGGGTCCTGGGCAACCTGATCTGAATGTGTGTGTTTGGTGGCCCTGCTAGGCAGGGGGGTTGGAACTACATGATCCTTGAGGTCCCTTCCAACCCGGGTGATTCTGTGATTCTGTGATTCCTGTATTTTTCCCTGCTTTCAAAGCACAAGTCACTGCAAACCATCTTGGAACCTAGTATGTCCATCATACTGTTACTATGCATTAACATCCTCATGTAGAAAATCACCTAGTGTGAGTGGATATGTGAGTACATCAGAAAGCAGAAAAAAATGTGGTACTCTTCTATTATGTCTCTGTGCTATAAATAATCCCTTTCTAGTTTCCTTTACAGAAAGCTGTAGGAACACCTAATTAGACTCTTAAAGTAGGTTGAACGAAAAAAGTACTGATTTACATGGAATCTCTCCATTTCAACCTTTGAACTGGAGTTTTTCCAGTAATGCAGTTGTTGATTTTGATGCTGCCACCAAAAGCAGCAAAATCATGCTGCTAAATGGCAGTCTAAGAAACACTGACCTTGAACTCGTACATGGTTTGATTGAAAGCGAAAGGCGTAAGTCTTGTTAGGTTCAAGATGACTCTCACTAGTATATTTTCCTAAAAGAGGGGCTAGGAGAAGTTTGGTCACCAAAACACACCCACACTTTCCACTGAAACACTGGATGGGATTTTAAAAATAAGCAACTGAAACCCTCTACATGCAGGCTGTCACATCTATCTGTCTATCTATCTTGCCAATTAAAGAGAATCCTGCTGAAGTTCCTGTTTTACTTCACTAATGTGAAGAATTCTGTCTTTTTTTTCCCCTCATTATTATGTCTGTGATGTTTCTCCATAGATTGCATGGGATGGATAGGTATATGGATAAACAGATTCACAGATGGGTACACTGATAGATTTGCATCAGTTCCCTTCTTGCAAAGGACTTCATAAATAAACTGAATACTGTTATGACTGCTTGTCCAGGCACAAGAGCTTGACAACTGTGTCAGTTTAATGAAAAAGATGATGCCAAATTGAACAACTTCAAGCTAATGCACCTTCTCTATCTGGACAAACCCAGGTTTGACCATGCACATTGCATACTTTATATTTCACAGTGATTTCTTTCTCTTGTTCTTTAATCTGTTAATCAGTTAGCTAGCACAGGCTAAGAAACAATGTTCGATGAAAATTCTTTTAAATATTAACAGATATATATTTGTGTGAGTAATTGCTGCAGTCAAAATTACCTTGGAAAAATACTCCAGATTCTGGAAAATAATTGCCTTTGCACAGAGAACAATGACATGGCTGTGTGTCTTTTCTAGCAGCTGAAATCACAGTTGTGACCCAATTAGCCCATTCAGATTAGGAATGGAGATAATCCTCTCTCTTGAAACTGCAGAATGCACATATATTTTAGGGAAAGAACGTGTGGTATTTCTCCATTTGCCATTGTAATTTCCAAGGGTGACAAGCTTGATTTATGTATGCAATGTAGCTGCTACTTGTCTCCCAACATATTTTGTATGGAAATAAAATTATAAAAAATGGGCAGTTATGCTTTTACCATGTAACAGTAACACAAAATATACAGTTAAGTCTAAGATACATTTGTGCTGTATCAACATAACTTTCATATCATGGTTAGTCTAGTGGTGTATTTTTTATCTCTCGGAAGGAATTTGCTTGAGTTGTACAAAGCCCCTCATTTTCTCTCTCTGTTTTACTCTCCCTTCTCTCTTAATAGTGTGGTTATAAAGTAGGGAGCATATTATACTGAAAGAGCCTCAGAATGAGGTTCTGTTCCAAAGATATATTACAGCAATACTTCAGGAGAGTGAGCTGCCAATTGCTTAGTGGGAAGACTTGCTGATAGGCCTTCTTATTCAAAATGTGATGGGAGAAAGGAAGAGCCAAAGCATGGATCCTGCACTGCTGGAGATGGCATGTCAGCCAGTGAAGAGGGAACTGCTCTTGCCCTCTGCCAGGAAGCAGTAGGAAAGCTGCTGGTAGTGCTAAAATTGTTGGTTTTTATCTAGCAGGAAGAGTTTCCACAAAAGGGTAAGTTTTGCACCTGCTTTAGCACAGGTTGTATGATCCAAATGAACACTCTTGTGTTAGATAATTCAGAGACAATGGAGAACATCCACATTTTTCAACTGCAATAACTTTTTAATTTGTGCTAGAAGTGCTAGAAAAATACATATTCTTTGGCTCCACTAACAATCTGAATCTCATTTAAACTAATGTTTCTCCCACCTGCAAAAAGCTACAGATAAATCCAGTGAACACATGCTGTTTATGAAGCTTTCTTTAGATAAAAAGCAGTAGGGTCATATACAGTTATTGTGGCTTTGCTCCTGAAAGTACTGTGCCTCATTAGAGATGCTAGAAGAGTTAGGAGAGAGTACATGGCTCGGAAGCATGCCTAGGAGATGGGGATTTAGTTGCTTTCCATCCCAGATCTCCTGAATATTTCCATACTTCTGCTACTCCTCAATTCTTCCTCCATTACATCAAAATAACACTGCTATCTTCTGGGGTTCTGACAAGGATAAATGCATTTAGAAAAAATTAGGTACTGTGGTATAGAGAGGCGAACTTATAAAAGAGTGTAAGATGAATGGCCTATTCTTTATGGCAACAAGCACAATTCTTGGCTCCCAGGAGCACTTCCACTGAGGAGTAGCAACTCATATTTGGCAGATATCTCCTATCCTATTCTCAGCCCTTTTTTGCCCAGTCCACTTTTAGCAGAAATGGTGGCTCTGCATAGATTAATCAGCAGTTTGAATGTAAAGAACTTCTGTCATAGTAACAGATGCAGAAAAGTACTGAAGTAACTTCTATGCCTCAGTTTCACAAATTCCCACTGTTTTCAGCTAATGTGAAATTTCATGAGACCTGCCTATCCCACAAGAATATTTCCCCTCTCTCTTCTAAATCTGTTCCATAGGACTTCAAGTAATTTCACAACTATGTCTCACTCCTCTGTGTTGATGCTACCTTCTGAGTTCTTTATGCCAATGCAGAAGTGCTGCAAACTTGGAAATAGGAAGCATGGACTATTCAGTGGGTAAGGAATTGGTTGGATGGTGCAACCAGGGGGTGGTGGTCAACAGAAATCTGTCCAGGTTGAGATCAGTGATGAGTGATGCCTGCCAGGTGTCTTGGGAACTCGTTGAAAGCAGCCCTATGGAAGTTTTTGGGTCTCGGGGTTTAGTATAAATTGATAGTTTCCAACTTTTCCTTGTTAAATTTTTCTTATGTTTTCTGTTGCACACATCGTTTAGTTTTATTTACAATTTAAAAAAACTTTACAGTTTTGGCTCCACATTGTAGGTAGTTCATTCAAACATCAAACTTCAGTGAAATAAAATCCCTGACAGAATAAACAAGCATCCCTATGTGAACTATAATATGTGCACTGTTGAACTCATACATGAAGAGTATCCACGGCAAATTTAAACTAAAAAGAAAGTCACACATTTTTCTTAGGCTTACAAACTCTGCAAAGTAAAATTAACCACTACTAGACACATCTGCTTCTTGGCACTCATCAGCTTTAATATCAAATTTCTCAATCTGTTCTGTCCTTGAAGTTGCTGTGAGTGTGCAAAACCTGTGTTCCCACCCAAACACATTATAAGAAGCATTTACCCAGACAGTAAGCTAGCCCCCTCAAAAAAGCTGAAGAAACAGCCACAGCATTAGTAGTATGACATATCTCCAAGTAAGGATATCCATGTGCCTCTAGCATGAGGATGGAAGCCCAGGAGTGGCTGCTACTCCACCACTGTGGACATAAGGGTCAGCATCAGCATCCTGCCCCAATAGAGCAGTAGTTTGGCTTAGCTCTGGAGTTGATTTCCCAGAAAAATCCCAGAAGAACAATCCCAGAGAAATATCTGCTTGATTTCAGGCTTCACTGAGCATGTCCTGAGCCATGAAATCATAACCTGATGGTAGTTATGCTAACACATACCTGTTGTCACCATGAGAACTGCAGCACTCAGCTGAGTCTCCTATGACACCACTTGGGAAATAGTGTTTGGAGCTGTCTCACAAGAGGTGAGTGTAGATGGTGGGATGAATCTGGGGGATGTAGATGGTGGAATTAAACTGGAGGAATGGTGGGAGATATATAACCCCATCCCTAGATTGTATTGTCTCCCTGCTGGCCCTCATAGAGCAGCAGAACAGTGCACAACAGGATGCCTGATCAGATTCTCTTGACACTTACATTGAAACATGGCAGTGTGGTATGGCAGCAGCTTAGTCAGGGGTTGCTAAGATTTGTGTGTGCACTGCTTGTGCAACAGGAGCTGCAGTTGAGTGGGTGCAGGATATGCAGAAACCACAAATGCCAGATGTGGACATGCCTCAAGTTGCGTTGCTTGAGTCCTTTGCCTGACAAAGGCCTTTGGGCAGGTGTGGAAGGATGACTCCATTCCCTTCCAGCTCCAACAGCTCTGGCCTGACACAGGGAAGTACAAAATCTTTTGTTCAGAGCTGGACCTGAACATGAAGGGAATTAGCAACAAAAATGCACACCTGAACTAAAGTTTCCTAGGCGTAGGCTGAATCAACTAATACTGGATTGAACCAGAACCTACTCTAAATAGTCCCAGAGGTTGGGGTTCAAATTCTGAGCAGCTCCAATGTTTTTGCTCAGCTAATTTTGTAAGTTAAGGTGACAGGGATTCAGCTTGCCTGTCTGACTGATGTTTCTGATGTTTGGCCTTTTGCCCTGCCCTGATACCTGTCTTTTCACTCCTTGCCCTTTTTCTTTCCTTCCTCCTTCTTTTAACTCACCACTAGAATTTTTTATAAATTTTAAACCTTTATGCATGAAAAAAAATATCAAGAAAAGGCTTCTAGGCTGACAGTCTCTCATTGTACCTGTCATCTCCTGTTACACTATGTGACATGACAGACCCTCGAATGAATGTGATGTGCTATGACACAACACATGACACCAGTTACCCAACATTGTACCTCATTAGAGGAAATTCTAAAGTCATAAACCAAGGGTGAGCCCCTTCTATTAATCTCTTGTTACTTTTACTGCTCTCATTAGGAGTTTTGTGTTGATTTTTTTTCCTTATGTGGCCAGTCTTTTAATTTAATTTAATTTAAAATTTTGAATATAGATTTTTAGAAAAGAGCAGATGTAAAAATAAGAAATGTTAAAATCCATCAGACTTTTTGCTCTGTGAGCACAGGAAGCAAATCTTGTAAGACAGGCCTAGCTGACATGTTCTTAAGTCTGGGGAAAAAAATAAGAGTTTGTATATCCCTGCCAGCATGCCCTCAGATTAATTACTTCCTGATCACTCTGTTGATTAGAATTACTATTGGGCAGGTAGGAAAGAATGTTTTACAGGATGCTGGCTTTCAGTTTTAGTCATAGTTTGACAAAAAATGACAATTCTGTAATTTGCAGTAACGTGTTTTCTGTCAAAATCCACTGGAGAGAAAAAATAAATAAATGCTAATAGAAGGAAGAAAGGTTATTGTTCCTGTTGCTTACCATTTCTGTCTTATGCTTGGTAAACGGTATCACTGGTTCTTCATAATACTTACCTATCAAATATCAGCTCCTGAGACAGTGGAACAAGCCTGCATCATTGTCAAGCATAACTGAGTATGGAAAGAAACTGAGGCCATTTTCTCTCCTGCTTCTCTTTCTGCAGAGTTCCAAGAAAGAGAAGGTGTTTTAGAGTTGTTAATTTTTCACAGCAGATAAGCTTCAATCTTATTTTCCATTATCCTGCTGATGTTGTCTCTTTGAGTCCATCACAGGCACTCTCCAGGTTGTGTAAACATCTCAGACATGGCTAACAAAAAATGCTGTGTGGTAACTACAGCTCATGTGAAGGTTGTCTTTCCATGTTTAATTAAATGGTAATAGCAGAGAGTGTGGATGAGAAATGGATGTCTATAAAACTGTAGAAAGCAATAGTAGGCAAATCAGTCAATACTAACAGCAAATTAGACATCTGGAGACAAGTTGTTAGCTCCTGAAGCTACATCAAAGTCAATGAATATAGCTGTAAGCTATCACACGGCAAATATTTCTCATTGGACAGAAGAGTGTATGCACACAGCTCAGGTGACTGAAGATGCTTCAGGGAGACGTCATTTGGATTCTTTAAATATATCTGATATTGTGACAATATTTTATGTGTTAAGGACAAAGCATCCCCTCAGAGTTCATTGAACTGTACCAATTAAGACTGATGCTCAGCATTTACCTGAGGAAGGCAGATGTTTCTATCCTGAAAGCATACATATCTGGGACAGTTGGCGCCTTTAACATTCAGCTCATAGGGCAACTGAAAGACTGAGCAACCTCAGAAGCAGTGACACTAAAGCTGGCTCATTCAGGTCGGAAGGATCTTCTACTGGCCAAAAAGATAGAGGATAATTCCTGTTTTGCTATAGTATCTGAAGGTGAATAAACATCCTTACTGTTTTATATTGACATTCTCTAACATTTCACAAGATTTTTTACTTTCACTTTAAAAAAAAGGTGAGACTACTTTTAGCACTGGATTTATAGTTGGACCTCATGACCCCGTTACTGAGCTTTCTATTTCTAGACAAATATGCCCTACAAATCAGAAAGCTAATTTGCTGTTTGTTAGCAAATGCCAGATGTTATACTGCAGCTCAGCAGAAGAAATCTGCAGTACTCACCTTGACTAATTGTTACAGCCAGTTTTGGGATGTGTTAACATGATAGCCTCAAAATCCTCAATAAAAATGAAAACCAAAGCGCTGTAGGAAAGCTATCAACCTTCCAACCTCCCTTTTCAATCTGCTGATCCTTTTTGTTGTTATGATTTCCATACAACTTTTGACAAACCTGACAGTCCATTATGAGGAATCAACTCTCTCTAACAACGAGTTTGTTTTTTGCCCCAAATAAGTAACAAGCCAGCTAGAAAAAGCTGATTCACTGTAGAATGCATATTTTCCATTTTAATGGTTTTCTCTTGACATTGTAGATGTTGAACTGTCTAACACAACAGTTCATTTCCCTTATGAGGTGCAAGTAAATTCTAGGTCGTAAGAGACCTCATTCTGCAAAAAGAGGTATGCACAGATAGCCACTGACTTCCAAATAATCCATCTGCAAGACAGTCATCAGGCACCACAACCTTTCTTCATGCAGGGGATCCATTCTGACTGAGAGAATCGTGCTAGATAGCCACTCTACCCAAAGAGTCTCAATCTCTTGTCATATATGACTTAATATTCTTTTAGATCTGTGGCTTTGAGCTGTATCTGAAAAAATAACTAGCTTTGTTACTCCAAACATTTAAAGGTAACGTACTTAAATTTTTTTTCTACTTCTACCTAAACTTACTACAGACTTAACTCAGTGTCTGCTAAACAAAATTCACCAAGAGGATTTACACTTAGAATTGCTATCCATGATTTTCTGGTACTCTGTTGCCCACTAGACCTTCAACCTCTAGAGAGGAGTCTGTGTTCTCCACAAAAGGAATGGTTCTTGGTAAGCAGGAGAAGCTCAGCCACCTAAGTAGCAAGCACCAGAGGGAGAAAAGCAGAGCTTAAAAATCAGAGGTAAGCCTGGTTAATTCTAGGTTAGAAAAAGTAAAATGAATAACAAAGAAGAAAAAATCATCAGAATTAGTGACTGGGATTAATGAAAGCAGTCTAGGGCAGAGAAGGCTGCATAGGGAAAGTAGCGGTGATGGCAATGGGTATAGCATCAGATGATTGATTAGCACTTGAGCACCTGGACATCTAGATATTAGGGGAATATAGAGTCCTGAAAAAAAACACCCCCAGTAAAGCAAATCTTTCTCAAAACATTTCCATCACTTTGGAGTCCTAGTGGCCATGAAAAAGTGTGGATGATTCTGTAAATTACAAAAAGGTAAAAACATTCAATTAGAGTCCTGCATTTTTTAATGAACTGAAACACTCAGACTTGTGGGTGTCTTAAAGTACTAATCACACAGACACCTATATCCAAGAGAAAGCACATATTTCACAAACATTGCCAGGAAGAGGAACCAACTCCCAGCGAGCCCTGTCTTTGCCTGTCTTCTCTGCATTTTGCTCCCACCTAGAGTGGATAATTTGCTGATAGACCGCTTTCTGCTGCTTCGTATCCTCAACTGCCAGTCTCTCTCCATGTAGGTTTTCTAGCTCCCCCACTAGGATGATAACTCCCTTGGCTAGAAGGCCACACAAGGTTACAGGATTTTGCGGACGTGCCCGAAGCACAATGCTCTTGGTCAGACAAATGCAGTTACAAGAGCCTAATCCATGCCGTGCTGAAGAGACTAGAAATGTTTCTACTAATATGAGTGGACTGAATTAAGACTTGCAAATATTTGGGGTTAGCTGTTGCTGTTGAAATATAGTCCTTTTGATAATGAGAATGACGCATATCCAGTTAGAAACAAAAGCTAAAGAAACGACCTTTATAAACTAATTCCCCATGTTTTAGATTGGTTGACACTGTATGTTCTTCTCTGTAGAATAATGTACAAGTAGAATATAGCATGTGAGAGATCAAACGTATTCTTGTATATTTTAGTTCCCAGGAGTGGATTTATAAGAAAGAGAGTGTAGAGGAAGGAAGAAAAAAACTGCAGATATTGTTCAGTCTGCCATCTGCTCAATGGTGCAAGGACTGGCTGCAGATCCCTATCTAGCTCACAGTAGACCTGAGCAACTCTGCTGTGAGGAAGGAAAGACACAGTGGCAGAATGCAGTCATTCAGTGAGGCTGGAGAACCTGAAGACTGGCTGAGTTTCCACGCAAAAACCCATTTAACTCCATCCCAGTGCTGGCCACCAACCCACATCATTCCCAGTTTCTCATCCCTCTCTCCCATCACAAGTCTTTTGTCTCCACATAGCTGGTGGTGGGAGATGAGAGGCAGTTGGGTATGAACAAAAGGAGTGTAAGATCTGTAAGATCTGCCTCCTGCCAACCAAAAAAGTTGTTTCACTTTAAAACTTGTGAAGGAACTTGGTTCTCAGTGAGGGTCTGGCAATGACACAGGTGCAACACAGCTCTGGCAAAGGCAAAACTCAAGTACCCAAAATCAGCTCCCAAAGGAGGGAGCGATGAGCAACTGGCTGAAACCCAAGAGGCAGAGGGGGTGTATGCCTACATTAGCTTAAATTCCAAATTGGCGCAATTAGTGTAACTTTTCTACCGCAAAGGGCTGATGCAAGGCCCACAGCATTGTTTGAGCCCTTACCTGAGCATCTGTAGCATACAGATGAGCCTGCATGGGGTCAGCAGGGCTAGCAGAGAAAGGAAAATTCCTTGCTTAATGAGATGGTGTCTCTGCCAGCTCTGTTCAGCTATGAGGGTACCAAGGGTGCTGAAAACAGCCTAAAGGGAGAAAATGAAACTCATTTTCAAAGGCATGTGACAACATCTGTATAATCCCAACAGATTACCCACTGCTCCCACATACCATAGCAATTTCTGTTCCTGTAACTCCCTGTATGCTAGCCAGATACCATTCTGTGGGCAAGGGAAGGCTTTGGAAGAATGAGGGTGTGGTGCCAAAGACAAGCACAAGCACAAGGCTGACATATCAGATGTGAGGATGCACAGCACAAAGGTGCTTTGAGCAAGGGGCCTGATAGCATCTCCCAGGGATGTTTGCCTGGAGCTACCCTACCTTGTGTGCACAGGCATGCTGCAAGGAATACCACCTTACACACAGATTCAGCTCCTGAGTTCAGCTGCACAGTGACCTGAGGGTGGGAGGAAAAGAAGCAGCATAGCTGACTGCTATTAACACCTCTCCTGGACAGGGAGAGCTGTCCCATCAGCCTCATTCTCAGCAAACCTACACTGGCAATTGCTGATTAGTGTGATGAGACTTTGCTACCTTCAAGCAAAGCACAGCTCATGTTGCTAGAAGTGTATCATCACCAACCTTTCTAGAAAAGGCTTGTCTTGCTTCCCCCAGGCAGGACAGCAGTTGGGGAAGGGAGTGGAGCCCAGCTGCAGTCCTGATGCATCCCATCCAGGCCTCCAGTGGCTGCAGGGGACCACAGCTAAGCAGAAATGGGCTGAAACCTGAACCACCCTCTTGTCTCCCTGTTCCAACTTCAGCCCTGGACTGGAACAGAGAAGCTTTTGCTTTAGATCACTGCCTAGCTAAAATGGACCAAAACACAGATAAGAGGTATCTACTGATCTTGCTCTGGGCAACACACACAATGGTTTCTGGAAACTCCCTTGAACATAACAGTTTGATTGTTTCCTTTTGTGAGCAACACTGAGGAGACTCAGTGAAATTCATTTCTTTCCTTTTCACAGTCTCTTTATATATCTGTCTCCTAGTCTTATTGTAGCAAGGTTTCAAATACTACTTAGGAATGTACACTGATGTAAAAATACACACTGTCCTTGCCTTTTATGGGATATCTTGGGAACATATTTTTAGAGCTAGATTTTATAAAAGTTTCTGTTCACTGTAGTTAAACTTTGGACCGAGAAAAGACAATGAAATCTTTTTAATACCTACAGAGAGACAGTCTGTAAGGCAGAAAAGGAATAACAAATGAACCAGTAAGCCTATTGTCATGCTGTTCTACATGCAATATAACCAGCCCCCTTTGACATATATAGGGTTTAAGCACACAGCAGTAGGCTTCCTTAAATGCTTTTGTATACATTAGGGCAAAATTTCCACTGGTTTCAATATCTGAGCATTATTTAGAGAAAGCCCAAAGTTTTTAAAAGTATATGTCGAAACAATAGAATTGTTACAGTACTGGTGAAGCAATCTAAATGGAATCATGTCCAGAAGCATTTAAACTGAAGAGGAAAAAAAAAAAAAAAAGAAGAAGACGAAGAAAAAAGAAAGAAAAACAATAGACCACTACAATGGCAAAATCCATCAGCTGAGGAAAGCAGGGCAGACATGGTCAAGGCATTGTGCTTAAAGGGTATCCACAAGATACACATATACAGTAACAGAGAGTGACATTCTTCATGTTGTATCAGTTTAAAAATCCAGATAGATCTAGATATAGATGTCAGCTACCAGGACAACCAGGCTTCATCGCCCATGGACATCCACACAGCCAGCACCTGTCTGCTCAGCAGGTTGCCTGCCCCCCAGTGAAGGGCTGCACACCCTCGCTCCCCAACCCCCGCCGCCCCAGGTGCGCCTCCCACCAGGCTGTGCCAGCACATGGTGGGCAGTCAGGGGAGGCGAGTGATAATTGCTTGGTGCAGATTGCAGATGGTCACTTCATTAGTGCCCGCGTAGGGCCACCCGGTGTGAGGTATGGGGTCGTCTTTGTCCCTTTGCAGGGACATCTGATTGGTTTGTGCCTTTCCCAGAGCCTGATCCGGTGCGATCTCTTGCATGAATGGAGTGGGAAAGGCAAAATTATCAGCCCTTTGGGAGAGAGGCTCGGGAAGAAAATTAGAGAATAGGATTTCTGCACTGTGAAATATTAGGTACAGAGTATTAAATTGCTCCTAAATCGTGACAAAGGAGATCTGTTTCACTGTCTGTTTTATTAATTGTTTTAACTAAAGGATATGGCTCTCTTGTGGAAGTACTGACTGTTAATTCCAAAAGAAGAAATATTGCTGATGCGTTATAATCAGGATACCATGCTAATTTTAAAGGAAATAATAATCGAGTTTCATATGTTGTGCTTCCAAAATTTATTTACTTGTTAAAACCAGGCCTTTTATTGAGAGTGGTTTCATGCATTCTTTCACCAGTCAAGTCAACATTACTGTCTTTTTAAAACAGCTGTAAATCTCTTTGATTGGGACTTGAGGCTGGAATCATTCGTGCTGTGCTAAACTAAACTGTCTTATCTCCTTGAGTGCTATGCAGCCTCTAGCATGTCCAGAGCTGCATCTGTCCATGGCCTAAGGAGGCCAGTATTTGAAAGTTATTAATAAAGACATCTGGGGAGGAGACAGAGACACGCCTTTAACCCTCGGTGCAATGTGCGAGAAGAGGTGAGAGAGTAGGAGAGGCATACGTTTCCTTTTTCTCTTTCAAGGATGGGGTTATTTCTTTTAAACAGGGACAATCAGTGCCCTGCAAATAACCCATTATTTTCAAAAGAATGCAGGCTGCTGAACATCTGCACCACAGGACCGAAGGCAAACCCAGAAAAGTTTTCAACATGAATACAGGAGGAAAAAATGAAATTCCCATAAAGCTAGCCCAGGTCACACCACTTCAGGGAGTGTCAATGCCTGACAGCAGGGAGACCTTCAGCCTTTTTCATAGGACTGTCAAGTAAGGAGGCCATAAAGCACCTTTATTTGGGGTTGAGACTTGCTTTGCATAGGGGAGTCCTGTCTTTCCACTCAGAAAGAATTTCATCTTTTGATGTCCATGTGGCCCCAAAACAGTTTCAAACTGTCCCCATCGTATCTTATTACAGGATCTATCTCAAGTACTACAAAATTTGGAATATATGGTTCCCCTAGAAACATCAAATTACAAAGACCAGACAAATCCCCAGCTTGCATGATGAGGAGCAAGTCATTGGTGAAAAGCTAGACTTTGAGGCAAGCTGTATTAAAAATCTTTAGGCTGCTAGAGGCAGGCAGTGGGAAATTCCTCACCTACCCAAAAGCTGGACTTTTAAGCCTTTCTGCCTCTCTCTCAGCCTCAAGACCCAGGGACAGTCAGAGCTTATTCACTGCAGACATCCACACTGAAGGTGGCTAAGTTATTTCCAATGTGTCAAGTGGATGGGACATTGGAGACACAGCCCTGCTCAGACTGCACCTTGCACAGAGACCATCTTCACCCAGAGCACCACCTGGAGCTGTGACATCACTCTCAAATGTACATTATAAAATCAGGGGGAGGGAGAGAAGGGAAACTGGGAGATTCTTCAAGAAAACATTCTTATCCCTGGTTTTCATCTCAGTCCGGTCTGCTGCAGATACTGCCTTCCTGGTGCAAAAGGGATTGGTGATACATCCTGAACAAGCTGTACTCTCCTGTCCCCATACTCCCTACCTCTGTATCTCTGCTCTGAGGTGCAGAGTGTTTGTCACAACTCACCAGGTCAACCTACGAGTTTCTTTCATAGCTTATGTCTGGATCTGCCTGCTGTACTTCCTGCCAGGCAGGGTTACTTGTGTTCAACACCAGGCAGTTAGGAAGGGCCATGCTCATGGCTTGAGGAGAGGCAAGCAAGTTGTCACATTGCCAGGCAGGGCATGCCACTGTGTCTGTCATTACTTATTACGGTAGAAGGAAATGTCCCTCTTTCACTGAAGCCAAGATTTGGCCTCAGCTTTCCTTCCTGTTGCAGCCTCTTCTGCAGAGGAAAAACCTCAGTGATTTCAATTCTCTCCTCTGCCACATCTATCTTTCTGATCTCCACAGTCTCCACCAAAGTCAAAGGAAAATCCAAATACAAGCCCTTACAGAAGTCCTCAGAGAGTACAGCACTGTTGACATACAAAAGGCCATCCATGCCCTTGAGATGAGCAGCACCTATCTCAAAATAAAGGTCTGCGAGTATATTCAGAGCCAAAATGGTTCTTCAAATAGGCAAACTCTAACCATGCACCTGGCATTTGATGTCTTTTTAAATTAGAAATTTCTCTGAGCTCTTGGGGTGTAACCATATAATGCCAAGGACCCAAGGTCCTTGGGTCATTGCATCCTTCTCAGCAAAGTGTTAAGGATAAAACACATGATAAACTGAAGTCACACTAAATTTACAATATCTACTTCACACATTACTATTATTACTGTGCAAAAGGCTAAAACTAGTGGACTTGTTTCTTAAGCTCCAAATCTGGAAAGTAACAGGGAGTCACTGCTCCCTGGGTAGCATATACATGGGCTGATTCCACAGCCTGTGCTCATCTTTCCATCCTTCAGGATTTTCCTTAGCTGCTTCTCCCAGCACAATCATCTTTGTTCAAACTCTTTGTCACCACAGAAATCCCACTACAAAAAAAAAAAAAAAAAAAAAAAAAAAGGGAAAACTTCATGAATCAATATTGCAATTGTATAATATTGCAATTATATAATAGGTATAACAAACCCCTCAAAACAAATGTGTGAAAATGTGTGATAATTCTATTGCAATTAAAATTGTTATTTTTCTATATACAGAACTTTGAAGCTTTGTTCAAAACTCAAAGTTTCTATTTAAACTAAAAATTATAAAGAAAGGGAATTACTGTTTCTAGGGTTTAAGAATCTTCCCACAAATGCTATGCTATTTTCTGACTACCACTTTTTCTTATGTTTGAAATTTACATCAGTGCAGTAACTGAGCAGCCTGAAGTCCAGATCACATTTGGTTTCATTTCAAAAGTGCTAAAGAGATTAAACAGCTCGTAGATTGGATGATATTGCATGATACCCCTTATACATAATCATACAGAAAGTGGAGTTCAGCTTCCCATTAATTGTGCATTGATTCACTTTAAACAGACTCTGGAAACAGGCTGAGATGTATTAATAATATTTTATTGTATTTTAACTCACTTCTGCTCTTATTAACTTGTTAATTCCTTTTAATGAATTATTTAGTTTTTCTCATAAGATTTATTAATGTGTCAGGCCTTACTTTCACCTGTACTTTCATATTATATCTGTGGCTGAGGAGAAATACCGAGGAAAAGAAGCAGAAAGAAATGCAGCAGAGTATCTTTGTTCTGGTTTTACTATGCTTGGCAATTTATTATTACTATTTTGTTGCCTTACTCTGCACAAGTAAATTATCCAATGAGTGCCTAAGGATATGTAGCACATGTTCAGGGTTTGTGGCATAGCAGTGGAGAAACAAAGATGGTAATATAGGCTAACAGAACATCGCATCCTGTGAGGGGGCTCATTTCTTTTGTTTGTATGATTCCAATCATACAAACAGTGCTAACACTGAATGAAGACAGGCTTTCATGCCTGTGAGCTTTAGGCTGGCGTGCTACAGGCTGTCCAGTTGCAACTGTTTTCTTCCTGATGAATCTGCACTCAGGTGCAAAGTCAGGCGGTTTTGTTGTTCCCCTCCTTCATTTGACATTCAAGATCATCTGCAATGTTACCTGTTCAGCATTAAAAGCCAGACTTGGCAGACTTGGGCAGAACTGGCACAAGAAATCTGGGCTAGAAACCACAGAAGCCCAGAAAAGGGTAAGGAGAATGGTGAAGCAGTGATTACTTCCCTGCAATAGAAATGGATCCTTTTCTGGAACAGAAAGCTTCCGGTGCCCCAGGTTTGTTGGATTGGAAAAGAAGTAAGCAAACATGAAAAATTTCACCTTAATGAAGAATCTTCTGCTGTTGTTATACCTGGATCAGAATACTTTAAAGTTTTTAAGTGCTTGGACTTTGATAATCTGATTTCCTATATCCTTGTAACAGCCTTTTTCCACTTAACGTCTGTGTGCTCCTACCAGGAACAACACAGACCCTGTACCATGGATACAGTCTTTCCAAGCAAAAAATAGCCTAATATGTTACACTTCCAAGTTTTGACAACTTATCTGGAATGAAAGATTTGTCTCATTTTAGGTTACATACTCATATATACATATATATATTTCAAGTAACTTATTCCACAGTTAATTTTGATTTAGGGGTACCAAGAAAAAAGACCCCAACAATTCCCTGGCTACCCTATTTCACATTTAATCACCTTCTGTATTAACAGCCTGCACTGTGTGAATTTGTATAACTTCAGCTTCCAGCCTCCAGTGCTAGTTCAAGAGCCATGTAGCAGCCAGTATTTTTTCTCTTTCAAGGACCTCATGCTCACACATTATAGCTCAGCTACTTCCATGACCCTTTAGTGCTGTTTGCAGTGGTTCCAACCTCCTCTTCACAGTGTGAGTGCCAGAAAAACAGGCAGCACATCAGTATCCCTCTCATCAGGTGTTTCGTAACACTTCCCTGCTCCTGCCCATACAGGGCATCCCTGCTCATTTCCTCAACCTTATCTGAGCACTCCCTATGTCCTTGCTTAACCCCATTGACTGCCACATGTCTTTCATATACAGCTTGTATTCTTAGCGCTGAAATGCATTTTGTTTAAATGTACCCAGCATGCCAAATAATTTTGATCACTTTGCAATTGTCCCCACTTGAAAATTGTACTGTTTATCACTTAGAGCTCTCTGCAAATATTTTTGACAGTAATGTTGCAATTGGTGGTGGAGTCACTGTCCTTGGAGGTGTTCAAGAACCATGTAGATGTGACACAGAGGGACATGGTTAGTGAGCGTGGTGGGGATGGGCTAATGGTTGAGTTAGATGATGTTAGTGATCTTTTTCAACCTTAGTGATTCTATGGTTCTGTGATTCCAATTCAAGACCACTGAAAAAAATGTTGAAGACCATCATCTTCGATATTTCCTTGTTTTCTTTTCTCTGCTGGTTGCAAACCACTGATTTGCTGTGTTCATACATTCCTCTTTTGTCACGTCTATGGTATGGCTTTTTTGGGGTGACATGGCATGTGGTTTCTATTTGCAGTTGTACCTCTTTTCCACGAACCTTCAGGCTGTGATTTGGGGACATTCTGCCATTTGGCAAAACCAGCACATCTCCAGCAGGCCCAGAATTTGCCACCTAGGTGGAAAGAACCCCCCTAAAATCTCTCATAAAACTTCTCTTTGCCCACTCAGGCTGCCAGACAGCTTTACTGGGAGATGAGGACTGAGTTAGCGAAGGTACCAGACCTCAAGCTTGACCATGGGTTCAAGCCTCTGATTCTTCAAAGAGCATGTCCTTGTGCTATTTCCAGATAGCTCCAGGCTGCCAGGAAACTGCACAGCTAGAGGCAGCACAGCAGAGTAACAGTGGTATGTGGCTGGCTCTTGGTCGATTGTGGAGAATGAGCAAAGCAAGGCCACATCTGACTGCTGCAGGGTGCATAGACATATCCCGGGGGCATAAACCACCAAGCTGTTTCATGTGGCCTTTCCTTCCCCCAGCATACAGCAGACTAGAAACCCAGCATCACAGCACTCCAGCAGATGGATAAAAAAACAACAAAGCCAAGCTGAGAGCTATGCCCAGCAGCTCTTAAATGGTAACAAAGGCCTACATGGCATCATTTTTCAGTGAGGCGTGAGGAGGGCAGAAGTAAAAGGAAATGTTCTGGCTGCCAAGTGATAGTGGGAGATGGCTTAAAATCCTGCGATAGGTGAGAGGTGGCTCAGCATCCTAGTGGCAGAAGTTTACTCATTCAAAGAAATATATATAGCAATCTTGACTTTTTTGTTTGCTGTTTGGATTTGCAAAAGTACCAGGAAGCAAAGGTGCTCTGGAATTAATTTCTATTGTGTTCTCCAGACAGCTTGCTCTGTAGCATAAATCCTATTAATAGATGGCCTCAGATGTTGCCTTTTGAGTGGTGGTGAGTTTTTGAAGAGCATGAGCAATGTTTTTCAGTAGCTCTATAATTTGCCTTCTGAATAAACAGTATTCTTTCCTCCCTACTCCCACGTGTGACTGCTTCATCAGGACTTCCCTGGCATGTTGAACTATAAACCCTCTCTTTTCCACAGCTGCACTTATGCCAGTAAAACTCATTATGCCATTGGTAGATAACAATCTCCCAACCTTCTCCCCATTCTCTGTGTGTGCACACTATGGATCTCCAGGGAAAAAGTTGGCTTGTCCTGCTACTGCGAGCCTTTTAATTGATGAGAAGAAAGGCACTGAAAAAGTGCCAGAGTGGCCATCCTATCATGGGCTGCTGAACCCAGCTTCCTGAAGGGAAGCAGGTAGCTGAAGCTGGAAATAGCATGCAATGTTGTTATCCTCATTTGCTGAGTGCCCAAAAGTGGGCTTGCACCTGCTGGGAAAAAGTCCTCTGTGGTCTCATTAACTGGCCAATGCAGTGGAAACTCCTATACATGTCTTTCTTGGAAAACCCTGATCAAGAGATCTAAAAAATTACCTTGCAACTTGTTTAGTCTCCATCTTCCTCTCTCACTCCTACATGCTATCCTTTTCAAGTTCATGAGTGTCTAACTTGTTGATGGTAAGGGATCGACACAGAATGTAGATACTGCAAAACAGACTCACAGAATCACACAATGGCCTGAGTTGGAGGGGACCTCAAGGATCATGAATCTCCAACCCCCTTGCCACAGGCAGGGCCACCAATTTCCACATTCAATGCTACACCAGGCTGCCCAGGGCCGTATCCAACCTGGCCTTGAACACCTCCAGAGACGTGGCATTCACAGCCTCTCTGGGTAGCCTTACCAGTTTCATAGTAAAGAACTTCCCCCTGACATCCAACCTAAATCTTCCCTCCCTCAACTTAAAACCATTTCCCCTTGTCCTGCTGTTATCTACCCTTTCAAAGAGTTGAAAACAGGCATGGTAACACAAGAAAGACACTTCAGCACTTAGACAGGATTTTAATGTAAGGACATGCAAAATTCAGGTGCTAATGCTATCTTTCATCTTCTTCTGCTTACCTGAAGTCTGAAGCGGGCTCTTACCAAAATCCCTTTTACACTATTTGTCCAAAATATGTCAAAAACGGGGAAGAATTGCCACAGCAGAAAGGATGATATAGCTGAACTTTCCCAAGCAGACCTCCTCTCAGAAGAAAAGTGCTGTGACTTTGGATTTTAAGACTTGTCTTGAGACCCATACTCTCTGCCTACCTCCTCTACAACACATTCACCTTGAAAAGCCATGGGTCACAGCAGCCCTATTGGGCTGTGGGCTACACACAAGTTTAACACACATGCTCATGCTCTGCATCTGTCACTATATGTAATTATGCTTCCCTACTGCTGTTTGCACAGTGTGGGACCACCATGCAGAACCACAGCTCTCTCATTATTAGAGTGCTTGGATTGAATCAAGGTTATTGTAGCTTAGGGATGACAGAGGCTGCCCAAGGAATAAACAGCATCCCAAACTAGATTAACTAGCCAAATAAATAGATAAAGAAGAGGGAAAGGAAGCAGTGCCTTTGTTCCTTTCACTTTGCACTTCTGCATTCCAGCTGCCAGGGCTGTGGGCCAGCCCTTGCTTTTGCAGGCAGCCAGAACTGCAGGCTGTGTGCATGCTTTCTTTTGTATCAGGGCTGCTGGGCTCAGTGCTGGACAGACAGGCTGGATGCCAGCATTGGGAGGACAGCCTTAGGTCACCCCTCCAGCTCACCCTGCCCTAAGCTGGGGAGCTTAGGGGGCAGAAGTAGAGGAGCTGGGTACAGAAGTAGAGAAGGATGGAGAAGGGATTCATGAGCCAGGAGTCCTGCAACTCTGCGGCAGCCACAGCACCCTATGCCATAGTCCTGTCACACCTAAAAGCGTGGTTAGATTTCTGCTATCTGTAAATATTATGCTTGCCACTGTCTAACTGATTTTGCAGTCACACTTGAAGTTTTCATAGTAGGTCATGGATTCTGCAAACAGCTGTGCCTGTCAAAGACTATCATTCCTAACTGGGGGTTACCATGCCCCTACCAGAAAGCATTGTCACCTCCATTCTTCCAAGAAAAGGGCATACAAGCCCTTCCTCATCTGCTTCAAGCTAGACAGCTAGCAAAACTGCCTTCCTCAGCAATGTAACCTCACCCAGCTGCCTTGCCTGGCAGCTCTCACTGGATCACATCTTCTGGCAGGAGTACTTCTTCCAGCAACAATGACAGGAATGTCTCCAACCTGTGCAGTTCAGTGCCAAGAGAACGTGCACCTATACTTTCACTCTGCAGAACCATCCACAGACCAAACTGGCATGTGCATCCATTTCCTGATCACATCTACTAGCTGTTCTTCTGACACACATCCCCATCCCCACATCCTGTGGATATCTCAGAAGGCTCTGTGACTACAGCAAGAATGTATATGTCTCGGTTTGATGTCCACTTCTGCTGTCTGCAATTCTGTGGATGTAGAAAAGGTATGTGTTTGAAATTAACTAGTATAGCAACCATGTAATCACATTTTCTCATAGTCACAACGCTTTGGATTTGGATTTTGAACAAGTCAAAATCAAACCTGATCACCTGGGTAGTATTCCTGAGTGAAAAATGAAGAGTGGTCAGTGGACATATCTCCCTCCTGTTTCTCAAAACCAGTAAATCAGGTAGCACTATGTTGGTCTTGAACCACTTTCTCAATATATGCTTATGGACTGCTTCAGGCATCATCTTTAAAGGCACCAAAGATGTCTTTAATTTCTTCTGGGTGGGTGATACTGTTTGCTAGCAGCTAAATTGTGAGTGATGAATTGCTGCAAAAGCTAGTGTCAAAACACACTACACAATGCTTGACAAAAGCTAGGCATCTCCTAACAGGAACCAAAACAGTCAGTACACTTCAAAGTGTAATTGCAGCTTCCTTAGGCTTAGCACAATTTAGTAGAAAACTGCAGACAAACAGATATGTCTTCAGTTTGACCTTTTTTCCAAGACTGGAGTATTTAATCAGTTGTAGGATGCAGTTAACGTTTTTTAGGATTCACTACCTGGAACCCTGTCCCACGTGGATTGTGGATCACTCCTCTTTTAACAGCTGGCCAGAAAAAAAGCAGGTCATTTACTCAGATGGAGCTGCTTTGAACGGAGGACTCAGACATGGATGGAGGGCTCATGAAGAACCAGCTTAATCACTTAGGGCTCTCTTGAGCTGAAATTGAGGAACAGTGTCAAATCCACTTGGACACAGAAGATCCAGAGAGCTGGAGACTGTACCTCCGTGGCACCTCTGATGCACTTTACCTGGGCATTGAAGGATTTTGTTTTGTCTGCTCTCTTCAGAAAGAGCCAGGCTTTGTTTTCAAGTTGTAATTGCATAGCACTGAAGCAATCATTGCAATTAATGCTTTTAAAATAAAGCTGCCTAAATAAACCCTGCACAATTGTAAGCTGTCTAAACACATTTCAATCCTTTTTCTTTTTTTTTCCAATTTGAAATTTCCAAGCTATTTCTGCTTGTTCTCTCTTACCCAGAGCTTCCTGGGACACAAAGCCTGAGGAATTTTAAGCACCACTGCAAAATGCTGTTCCTCATTAAATTCTGTCTTTCCACGCCCACGTCCCCTCTCCTCACAGCATTAGGTGTAGCTGTACCTCACAGCACAAAGCCATCAGCCCCTAGAAGTGATGATAGCCTATTTCAGGACTGCAGCACTGCTGTGAACAAGGTGCTCAAGTATGATACATTATCCCTCCAAGGCTGAAAATATCACCTCTGCGATGCTCCTAAACTCTGAGCTAGGTGAGGTTAACACCACAGCCCAGGTTTCTCATGTGATAGAACATTATGCTCCTAACCAAAAATCAAGACTGTTTATACATACAGCACGCTGGAGCTTATTATCGTTTGCACTGCTCTATGTGTGATTTATATCATATCCTACGTGGGCAGAATAGTTTTGAGTACGAAATACTGTTCTAATAACCTTTAACATGTATAACAGAATTTGGTTAATTAGCACTAGTAGTGGAAACCCCAAGATGAATTACTTTATTTTGCAATTTTTCAACTGAGACCAAAGACTGTCAAACAAAGCAGCACAGGATGCTTCACCACATACAGGATTCATTTTCTTGACAGTTGTGGTATAGTTTAAATGTCTATACCATACTTAGGTAAAAGCTTACACTGAGATATTCTATTCTACACTGAGATATCACATGTTCTGTGATAAAAACCCAAAGTGGTCCACCAAAATAGAACTCTACTATTGCAATCTTGTACACAGCCCAAATTAGAAATACAAAGGGATATCTGCCAGTGTCTGTGCAATACAGGACAGATTTATTTTAAACTAGCTTTTTTCTGCTTTGTCACATTAATGACCTGTACTGTAGACCATGCCATTCAAATGTTTATATAAAGGTTTAAGTAGGTACTTCCATGACAGCAACCACTTTTCTCTGACTCTGTGTTTATAAAATTGTAGGCACCTGAAATATGACCCTTCTAAAGGTTCATTTGAACTCAAAATTCTCTCACACAGACGAGATGAATCTTCCTCCAAGCAGAATCCACTTTCCAGCCCCATCAGAGAGAAACACCACACAAAACCGCTGGGAACAAACTGAATACTATCCTGTTGCAACTGCCTGGGGTCAATGATGAAGATATTAGCTTTATTTTTAGCTAGCTTTTGTAGCCTGATTGAGTTTTCTGTTAGATAATCCAGTAGAGGTTTTCTTCTCTGCTATTTGGGTTTCTTTTTAATTGTGAAGTTGCCCATGTTATTAATTAAGAAGCCCTTAATAAACCATTGGCTGTTTAACGTGAATCAGAAGCAGCAAACACTGGCATCCCTTGACTAAATTTGTTCATAGTTTTTTAATAGAAACTCTAAGATGTTCATTGCTGAAGTATCCCAGTACCTCTCAAACAATAAAGAATTTGTTCTCGTGGTACCAATGAAAAATGGAAAAGTGATGTAAAAGGAGGCTAACAAGTAGTGAACAGAGCACAGATCAATTAAAAGACTTGCTTGTAGTCTCAGAGGAAGCTTGCAGCATCAATGCCAAGACATAATGGCTGTTTATTGGTTGGTCTTATCCGATGACTATTTTACAGTCTCCGGACCATCTTGGTTTTATTTTTTATTTTAGCTTGGAAGAATACAGACAGAAGAACAGGCTGCAAATGAAAATCAAGGGCCAAACTTGCTGGCAGATTCTGAACATGTGTTTCCTTTAGAGCGAAGCTTCAGTCTTTGATTGGAAAAATCTACACCATGGTCTTTTTAGTGATGCTAGTAGTAAGGATTCAGAGATTATACATTGGATTTTCATAAATCATGAAATTCATGTAAAGATTTTATATTTTTCAGATAATTTTCATTATCTGAAAATTTTCATTAATTTTATATTTTTCAGATAAATACTAATTTGAGATGGGTTTGTTTGTTTTTTTTTTTTCCTATTCTTATTTGTTCTGAAGAAATCTTGAAATTTGTATTCAGTGCCTTTGGGAGCCGAGTTTGTCTTAAAGACAAATATCCAAGGTTGTAAAACTCATGGAAAAAAATTAGTAGAGCTGGCAGTGTATTTATTTAATAGCATTGATTATTCAGGAGTATTATTTCTAGCAACTTCACCTAGTAGAGTTATCTGCTTTTGAGCCAAGATGTAGATTTGTGTTGTCAGGTCCTCACTGGCTATAAAACAATGCTCACAAAAGAGGAGAAGATCAGGATTTCTGCTGCAGTAGACAAGCACCCTGGTGCTAGTGCCTCCATGTGTTTGCTCACCACAGCTGTCACTGAAAATGAGTGAGAGGAGTCACTGTGGCAGTAGTATGATGTAGAACATATCAAGTCTTGCTGTTAAAATGGTAGTTTTGTCTCTGCTGTGTTGCAGGGCTCTTACACAGGGTTTTGTGGCTAGGAGCCTTTAATTCCTCTCTTCACCTATTTTTTTGCTCTTAAAATAAGTGTTTTGATCAGAAGCTAGAACACTGGAACTGGCTGAGAGTTTATGCAAATCCAGCCAAAGCCTTTTGCCCGGTTGATTCAATCTTCCCTTTAATCCTCATGATGATCCGCAGTAATGGATAAAAATTCTAAGCAGGAGCAGGAAAACAAGCCCTCAGGAAGCAATTTTGATTGCTGTGAGGAACTACTTGAGGCTTTTGGCCCTAGAGGACTCTCCCCAGGTCATTGGAGGCATTCAGATACCATGGTGATTGGGGACTTCATGAATAACGAGATAGATAAATGGTGAGCGCTTTTGATCTCTGCTAGCCTGTATTTCATGCTGTCAACTGGGAAAGAGGCTATTCAAATCTGTCGGCTGCAGGAGGTCAGCCAGGAGAGAGAAAATGTCTTCATTACAGCCTTCTGTTCCACCAGGCCTCCCAGCTGACCCCGCTGCCCAGGCTTGTCAAGTCAGACATGGGAAGGCATCGCTGCGCCAGATTTGTCCCCGATGTTGGAGCTGGGAGGCAGCAGCAGCAGACCTGTGCAACCTTCGCTAGCTCTATGCATGTCCTGAACCGGGACAAATGTGTGCTGTCCCCACCTGGGTATGAGTGGGGAAATCAGACTGGTTTTGCTGGGTGCTATTTTCAGTGCCACTCGGTTGCAGGGCTCAGAAGGAAGGCATGAACTGTGTGGTTACAGAAGAGTCTTACTTGGTAGTTAGAAGTATCTAAATATTAATTACATTTTCTGCACTGATTCTTTTCAATCAGCGAGTCCTCTTTCATCATACATTTCAGGCAATGGAAATGGAGTTCATTTTAGTTTACATTTCAAGCTGAAATGAATTTCTAGAGCTTCTTTAAAGATTGTGTTCTGATTCTGCAGGCACAGCCCTGCTGAGATCTGTGGCAATACTCAGGAAGGAAACCTGAGCAGATTGTCACAACCTCCTAACGGAGAAGGAAGACTTTGGCTATTCAGGAGGGAGAAGCAGGGCACAATTTTGCAAGGAGATGTGTACAAAATTGCAATGAGAATTCCAATCCCATTATTTGGTAATGAGATTTGTAAAACTCATGTTCACAGGCTGAAATAAACAATATATGCTTCCTGAATTCCTCTTGGAAGAAGAGTCCCTTACAGCACAGCTAAATTACACAGTAAGTTATCATTTATAAAGAATGAAAATGGGAATAGGAGTGAGTGAAATTAATTTACATCTAAAGGATTTCTCAGTTTTTGGATTGATGGGTGAAGGAAGCAGTGTCCTCCAAAACCAGACTCTTAAAGTGGGTGGTTTTACTACATCAGATCACTTTCAGTAAGCATTAAAAAATGTTCTCTTTACTCAAGCCAGACAGGTTTTAATAGTATCAAAGCAAAATATGGTCTGCTATTAGCATGAAATAACATTAGCATAAATAGAAAAGATTCAGGATGCTAAGAAAGAATTCCACATAAGTGGCCTGCTCATTTCACTAGACATCACTGTAGCTGAGAAACTGTGAAATTTCCATAATACTCGAGTGCAGAGGAAAACAAACAACAATTTTATTGATAGGGAAATTACATCTTGTTGCTGAATATAAAACTACAGCACTGTACAATGGCACAGAAAATGTATATTAATTTGTAAGTGTAAATGAAAAGTAAATAAAATACTCAGTTCAATCTGATCTCAGAAATTTCCTGATAGTGTTTCAGTGCAGAAACCCAGGAGACATATGTATGGATTCCATGTCCTAGACCCTAAACTAATGGCATCTGATACATCTGTGGATGAGATTTATTCAGCTGCTGCATGGTGATGCACTTGTGACAGAAAGCACAGTACCAGCCAGTCCGTGAGATGGTGCTGGTTTTGGAGGAGAAGGACTCCTTGGGGTTTTCTGTTTGCTTTTCTTTTTCTTTTTTAAAAGAAGATCCTTCAGCACTTTGTAGCAATAATCCCAGATATTACAGTTTGAAGCAATACTGCTGCTGTGCTTAGGACTCCTACAGCAGCGCTGAATTGCATTTCCAAGGGGAAGCAAACAGCCCTTTTTTCCAGACTGGAGAGAGTAAGAATAGCAGCTATGGAAAATGAGTTCCGATGAGAGTGACCGTAGGTGAGGTTGTCACCCCATGGATGCAGATCTGAGAGCTGAGCAGTCAACCCCCAATCCCTTTGGGGCTGAGAGTTGTGACAGTGCAGAAGCTGCTTGTGTTTCTTAGCAGGCATCCCTGTGCCAGCAGAAGCAGCAAGCCAGGCAGCAGTTCTGGCAGAAGGACATTTCTCCCTCTTGCCCATCCATGTATCAGGCACTGGAGACCCCTCTCACTGCCACCTCCTGCAGCCATAAACCTTCCTGCACAGCCAGGCTGGAGCACTAGCCTGTCAGCACAGCAGCACTCCGCATCCCCTGCGTGCTCTGCACAGCAGTAAATGATTTCCCCCCAGGGCAGTGCAATGGAAAAAAAGGCCCTGAAATTCAGCCATGAGCCGCCCTGAAGATGGCTCGTCCTCAGAAACATGTTTGGGGGAGAAAGGTTGGCAGGGGGAGGGGAGAGATTGTGTGGCTGCACAAAGCCAGTGGAACAGTTAATGCTTTAACCTTGCGTATAATTTATACAATAAACAAAGTCACATGTTTCTCTAATAATTTAGATGTAAGCAAATGTTGATTTATTCAGGAAGGCTACTGCCAGCAGCAAAGCCTGCAGCACTGAAATTTGAATTAAACTAGGACAGAAGCAGGCTAGTCTATAATAACATTTGTATAATTTTATTTTTGCCCTTGGCTCAGTTCATTTCCTTCTACAGTAGATGCATGAAATTGGTTCTTCAGCCACCTTTAGCTGATGTTCATTGATATCGGGGGTAGGCAGAGAAGCAAGAGAATGTAACCTTTTTAGACTTTGTGTTCGCAATTGCAGGGCCATGAATTCCTAGGTCATTTATGCCAATAATTTTCTTCTCTGCCTTCCCTTCCTGCAGTAATTTCTTAGCAGCACCATTTAACTTGGAGTGATGGGGCTTTTCCCCCCATTTTTCCTGCATGGAGACTTCTAGAATAGAGCCTGTTAAACAGATGCAAATATTGTGTTGTTTTTATTCTTTTATTCAGGCCCCAGGGCATGAAATTGGAGTTCTCTTACTCTGCATTCAACAAGAAAGAAAGGGACCGTAGGATACTTTAAAACTGATGGTGAAAAAATGAACACTAGCACACATATCTGGAGCAGATCCCTTGGCTTGGCTTCCCTTCCAGCATGGAAGGGAAAATACGCTGGGCATCAGGAAAGATGTAGAGCAGCAAGAGGCAGTGATGTCAAGGAATTCTGGTGGAAGAGGAAACCCTGCCCTGTTCAGAGGATTCATGTGGCAGAGAAAAAATATTTTGCTTTTTCTCCAGGGAATCTGCAGTAGGTCTCCAAGGGAACTCAGAGGATACCACTCAGGGATGGAGTTGTTTCGTCCTCAGGCTAACAGTTCATAGTTCATAGAATGGCCTGGATTGAAAAGGACAACAGTGATCATCTAGTTTTAACCCCCCTGCTTTGTGCAGGGTCACCAACCATCAGATCAGGCTGTCCAGAGCCACATCCAGCCTGGCCTAGAATGCATCCAGGGATGGGGCATCCACAACCTCCTTGGGCAACCTGTTCCAGTGCATCACCACCTTGTGTGTAAAAAACGTCCTCCTGATATCTAACCTAAACCTCCCCTGTCTCAGTTTAAAACCATTCCCCCTTGTCCTGTCACTATCCACTATCTCTCATGAAGAGTCATTCACCTTCTGCTTCATAAGCTCCCTTCAAGTATTGGAAGGCCACAATGAGGTCTCCCTGGAGCCTTCTCTTTTCCAAGCTAAACAAGCCCAGTTCCCTCAACCTTTCCTCATAGGAGAGGTGCTCCAGCCCTCTGATCATCTTAGTGGCCAGGCACCAGTAGACATCCTGCTGTGGAAGGGACACCTTGGGGGATAGCTGTGGCCCCATATCTCTACTGGGTGGATAGACATAGCAAGCTTGCTTTAAATGCCCCCACAAGCATGATGTTCACTTTTCCCAAGCCAAAAAGGATGCTCTTGAGATGAGGACCAGAGAAGTGAAAGGAAAGGGGAGGCCAAAGAGGAGGCAGGGGAGGAGAGGGAAGCTGCAGCTGAGAGCACACAGGCAAAAGAGTGATAGTGTCTCTGCCTGGCAATGTTACAGGGATCATCTTTTAACCGCAGCCAGGATGAGCGAGACTGTTGCACAGGAATGACTCAAGCTGTTTTCTTCCAGACTTAAGCCTGGCCAGGTGCAAAAACAGGAATGCCTGTCACAAACCCAGGTAGTGGTGCTCTTACTCATAGCACTCAAGTATTCGGTGATTTCATGGCTGTGGCATTTGCTGAAAAGTAGCTTCATTTTTGCAGTCCTTTAGGTTGCTTAGAAAAGCTCTTTAATGTGAGTGAAAATCAAACCAACTCCTGTGGACCCAGGGTAGTTCCTGGGAATCTTGAGCTGCCCTCAGCCATCCGAACAGGTACAGGCCATGTCCATGGCATTGCCAAAGACCGAGCTTGACAGCATGTGAAAAGAAACAGCCACCTGATGGGAAGCCATGGCT
>NW_024884253.1:43227770-43244564 GCF_019232065.1 Centrocercus urophasianus
GGGGGGAGGGAGGGAGATGCAGGCCTCAAGTTCCTCCCTTAAAAACACAACAACCCTGCTCTCCTCATTACATGGAGATGACAAAAACAGCAGCAGCCTCAGGAGAGTAAAACCCTAAGCAGGACTGGTTGCACAGCCAGGTGTCAGCTGTGTCTTTCAGAAGGACATCTGCACCACAGTTTTAGTTAGACTTCTCCATTACAGTCTGAGCTGATCAGATTAACTGCAAATAGCTTGATGGGGCCAAACACAAATTGCTCTGAATGTGTTGCAGTTTTACCCAATTTCGTAAGCATTTCTTCTGGTCCTCAATTCTAACACTGTGTTAGTTACAGATGACTCGAGTCTTATGGCCTGATGGTCCCATGTGCATCATCTCACCAGAAGACTAGGGATCACATCTTAGTCTCCTTCACATCCATCCAACCTTTGCCCATAGCAATACCTGCAACCTGTTCTAATCCCTCATCTTCTTCCGAGGTACCACAAGCAAGGGAAGGGCAATCAGTGATATTTCCTTTGCCGAGCCTGAGGGAACCAGGAGCAGATTGCAACAGCGACAGTCACAGCTTCCCAGGTTGCTCCCTCCTTAGGTCATGTGCTGCCCCTGACCTGGGGCAAAGTCATGGCTAAACCTTGCATTCCCTTATTATTAATTAAAACTTTGGATGAAATCCTCAGCTGGAGTAAATGCTCATTGCTCCCAGCCCTCACCCACTGGTTTCTGAAAACATACAGAATTCTGTCATTAAAACTCAACTTGGATCACACTTTTGTGGTCAAATAAATAAGTATCAATGCATCCCATTTAGCTCTATTAATGCCACATTAGGAATGGCATGTGTCTTAACAAAACCGTGCTTTCCCCTTTTTTAAAAAGCCATAAATGAAGCATTAAAAGTCCCAATCCATCACAGTGACATCAGATCAGTGGACTGTGACTTTTATGACATCAGAGCAATTGATTATATGACTCTTTTATGTGTAGCCTGCTATGCAGGGATTGCTCTTCTCTCCATATATTACATCCTAACATCCTGGAATAATCTCTAGAGATAAAAAGGAATCACTGTGAAGCGGTGAAGTACAGTAGTTACAAAATTGCCATAAAACTGTCATAAAAATTGTAGAAACAAAAATGCCTTTAAAGATGGCAGTGTTCCATTATGGGTCCCTAGCTAACAGTCTGTAGTTGCCCTATGCACACCTTATCATATTTACTGCTTCTGGATATTTCTGTGTCTTTTTCCCAGAAGCTTCCGTTGCTACCAAGATGTGCAAGGCTGCTGGAGTGCATACTTCAAGTCCCTCAATCTCATCAGATCATCTCTAACGGATCTGGTGCTTTTGCAATAGGCTACAAGCAAGGCTTCTTCTCAAATAGCCAAGAAGCTGACAGTGAATGGAAGGCATGAGCTGTTGGTTGCCATGAAATTGCTAAAAGACAGATATTCTGTGGTGGTTATAAAGAAAAGCGCTGTTAAAATTAAATTTGAGGTACAGAATAAGTAGATCTTTCTTGCTGAAAGGTGACATGCTCTGTCTGATTTTTTTTACCATAAAACCATTCATATTTGAGCCCAGTCAACATGCAAGGTGCTGTACTGTGTAGCTGTGCATTTTCTGGTGTTCTACAGGTTATCTACTGGGAGCAGTGAGCAAGCCAGTGTTCCTTTTTCTCAGGTACAAATTTGTTGTTGTATGGGAGGATAAGTCCCAGCAGGCAAAGATAAATGTTTTCTCTTATTTCTCCCCCTGTTCTAATCTCAAGGCAATTTAGTGTAAGCGGAAAGGTGCTACAGTCCTAAGGAAGGTGTAAGTCATCTGAGAAGTTTATGCCTCAGGATACTGGAAGCTGAGCTCTGGCAAATCTTGCCCCTGCTGCTGCAGATGTCCTTGTGCCCAGAGCCTGTCTTGCTGCCTCTGCTCCTGCAAGGGGTGGCCTCTGGCAGAGGAGAGGGACAGGGGAGCAAGGGCTGCCGTCCCCTGAGCAACTGCAGCTGCTGCTGCTGTGCACGTGAGCAGGCAGCTATGGCCCATCCCCAGGTTGTTTGCCTCGCTAGAGCAATACAGCAGCTTCATCAAGCACGTCAGCATCTGTAAAATACTTTGGAATCCTTACACAAAAGGCACCAGAGAAAAAATGTATGTATAAAACAATTTTTCCACAGGAAATGCTTGATGCCAACGTCCTCTAGTCACCCTCAGAAATGACATAGTGCAGCCCTCTTCTTCCTCTGTTCGTCCCAACCAAACATATTTTGGCAGGCTCACAGATAGTCTAAGCTATCTAAGGATGATGAATTGTTAGCATTTATCCCTGTCACAAGGATCTGTGCTCTGTTTTACTAGGGCCAGGGGGAAGAGATTTGTGGCCAGGACCTTTGCAAGAGCCCTATGCAGAGTCCAGGGTGATTTCAAGGGCAGCTTATGGCATAGGATATTGACAACAGAGCCTGGCTTGAACACCCACCCTTAACTCCCTCTAATTTATATGCAGACCAAGCAACAACATTATTGTTCAGCTGGGGGCATATTTAATTGCTGAATGTTCTGCAGATGTCTTGCAGGCTGGATAGATAAAGGCATTTAAGTTGCTGACTTATAACAGCACATCTTTCTTCTTTTAACATAAAAATTCTTACCTTCTTTGAAGAATGTGGAATTTTTAGGATTGAAATCTTGTGCTAGTCCTTTAAAATATTTTTACAACCATCTAATTGCCCAGCACTGCAAGGAAGTAGTTAAATCCTGATGTCTTTTCAATCAGAAAAATAAAAGAGAACACAATTATTACTGTAAATGCAGTCCTTTCACCTGGTATGAAATCCAGGAAGGTCTACTGTTTCTCTAAACTCAGCAATACAACGTGTCAGACACTGAAGAAACTGCAGTTTATTTAAGTGAGAGCAGCCTCCTCAGAGCTGAATGAGGCGTACAAGGGGTCACGAGCCTTGTCTCAAGGAGTGTGTGACCCAAGGGCAGTCGTGAAAAGGTCTGCTGGTGCCAGGGTCCAGCATGGCTGCCATTCACAGGCATACCACATGGTGCCAAGCAGTACAGGATCAGGTCCATGAGCGTAAGGCTCTCTGGGAAGAGAACTGTCTTGTTTGTCCATAGTTCATAGCTTACACTTAAGGGCTGCATATTTTATATTGTACTTTCTTTTTACTTTTTTTTCCCCCTCACGCTCTTTTTCAAATCCCTCCCAATTTTCAAGAAAAATCAAATTTAAAAATCATTGTTGTTGTTGTTGCTTTTTAATGACACCTATGATTCCCTTTCTGGCTCACGTTACACAAGGACATCTCCATCCTAGAGACTTAGGTGTCTGAAAATTTATCAGGGAGATAGCCATAAGTTAGGCAGCAAACTGGACTCCATTAAAAAAACATAAAAGCTGGGAGGAGGCAACTTGATGTGGCATGGCTCCTGGCAATGAGGAAGCATGAGTGCATACTGAAGCTTAGAAATAGAAAGTGATGTCCTCATAAAAATATGGCTCCAGGCTGGTGTGCCACTAGAAATTCTTCTGTCAGTTTAGAATATTTAGCTCTAAGGGATCTCTACTTTCAAATGGATCTTTTGATGCAAAATAGGCTGCACAGACAGAGATAGTGTTGAAGAAGGGAGAGCCGTATTTGCTCGCAGTGATGCTTGGTAAACTGAAGATTTTTAGATAGATTTTTTGATCTCGAAGTAGTGAGTGGGCAGGTGGGTTACCTTGCTGGTGTGCTACCTCTCCAGGGCCTTTTAACTGAAAAATTTTGCTGATGTCTGGGCAACTAAATAATACTGTAAGCTTCAACACCGCTGGTTATCAGGGGAACCTCTTTAGCCTAATTTGAAAGCTCAAAGCTCGAGGCAACTGATTTTTTTTGGTTACAGGCTCTTTTGTGTGATGTTCCAATGCAGTATATCCAATCAATGATGTGATATCACGCACAGTACCACTGTGTGGATGTTTATTCCCCCCGTGTTTTGTATTTGACTTGTTAAACTGCAAGAAGAGTTTGGGGAACAAACAGAAAGAAAAAAGAAAAAAAAAAAAAAAAAAAAGAGGAAAAAAGCAGCTCCTCAGCTCCCCTGCTGCAGAAATTTAAAACTAGCACATACACAACCCTCAGTGCTCCAAGAGAAATGGAATGAGCGGAAAGTGAAAATACATACATATGTATAAACATGAACAAAACATGAGCCACAGTTGTGGCAATCTGGGCTCCAATGTGCCAAACAAAAGGGGTTATTCCTCCGAGCAATCTTCATGCCATAAAATTTAGGACACAACAAGGCTGTTTTATGATCACACTGTAGACTCCACTGTAAAACTCTACAGTCGCAGTACAGTAAATTCCACTGAAGATTAGGGCAAGCAACCTCTTTGTTGTATTATTATTTTTTTCTGTTATTTTTGTTGTTGTTGTTGTTGTTTTGTTTGTTTGTTTGTTTGTCTTTATATTACATCTTCTGAAGGAGTGTTATGGATGGTCTGAATGGCTAGTGATCAAGGTATTCATTCTTTCTTCTCTAATGTCTCTCACACAGAGGAATTTAAGATCGTTTGGGGAAATTACAAGGATTGTGAGGCTTCTTTTCACACCTATTCTTTTTTAAGCAAACAATAATGGGCCAGATCGTCACATGAAATAGAACAGCCCAGATAGTTTCATTTACAGTGTGTCTGCGTAAATAACCTTAAATAGACTGTATTTATTAGGATGCCAAAAACGAAAGTAAGAGCAAGCTGCATGATGAATGATTCATTTATAGGGGGTGCCTGATATCTCCTGAGCTTTTGGCCCAGAAAAACAAGAGCGTTTTATGGAACGTCCCTTGTTTTATAAGTCTTTCCATTTAATTTGTTGTGAGCTCTTTCATCTAGTCAAGTAATAACATAGAAGGTGGTTCAGAGCTAAGATTAAGCAGGACTAGATTATAAGATGTTAAGTCTTTGGAATAGAGATTCTAGCTTAACCCAAACCATTATTTGCATAAATTACATTTTTTCTTTGCTTACAGAACTCTGCTTCCTGTCTTCATCTCTTTCTGCTCAGCTCTGAAGCAAGCCACAAGCTTATATCTAGGATGCTGTAGTCCCTGCTTACTGAGATAATTGTGATCAGGGGAGTTTCTCCTTGTTGTTTCATTTGGTCGGTTTCAAGTGAGAACTCCTATTCGAACCCTAATATCTGCAATGACGAGACAAAAAGGCTGTAAACAGTGGCAGGCAACTGACAGAGGCAAATTTCCAATATGCACTCTGAGCTGTTTTCTTATACTAGAAGAATCTCTTCTTTTGGCGTGATCTTACCAGTGCTGAGTGACAGCTGGTGGTGTTGATAATGGTGTGCTGCCACTGACATAAACCAGACGTGAAGATGCTCCACCCTGCAGGGCTGTATCCTGCACTCATCATCACAGTGGTGCGTTTATGAGGCAGTTAGCACTTACTTTTACTTTTGGCATCCTAAAATACAAAATCATTTTTCTGTTATTTGCATGTTACTATGGAAGCAAAGTGTCTGTGGACATACACCTGCCTTAAGTTCAATGAACTCTGTTGTCATTTCACAAAATTAGGTTTCTGCCATGTGAATCTTCTCAATTTTTTCATGATTACTTTGTTGATTTTTTTTACGTCAGTGAGACACCAAGGAACAAAACAACAGTTCCATTTTCACACTGAGTGTATTAATCTCATTTACTAGTGAAATATTATCCCAAATTAAAAGTATTGCCAACTTAGTAAAGGAAAACATTGCTGAAGTCAGGTATGCTGCAGGTGGGCAGGTGAGACCTCCTCTGATAGCAATTATTTTATCTATGCTCAGCTTATTTTGCTAGTTGACATGTGACAGGTTTGGAGAGATATTTTAATGAAACCTCATGATACAGACGTTCTAGAAACACCAGCATCACCATAAGCATTTGCAGCTATTTATTTTCCCTTTGTACTGGAGGAATGTAACATCTTTCTGTCAAGTCATAGGGCAGAAAGTACAAACAAATGAATACTTGTCCAAACAATAATGTCAGAAATAACTCATTTTTTCCAAATGGTGAGTTTTAATTGCTGGCTTAATCTAGTGTAATAACAATATGGAAGCTTCAGGCCTCCATTCATTAAAGCATTTAAACATGCTTAAGTATTGTTGCGCTTCATGAGACTTAAGTCTCTCTCTGCCTCAGTGTTTAGCCAGTTCAGTGACTTGATACAGGAACTGAGGAGTAAATGTTGGCCGATTAAGTCAGACAACTGATGATTCCATAAAATAGCATCTGAACAAAAACTTCTACATAGCATTATCAAGATAAAGGACAAAACAAAGCAATGAAAGCTAGTGAATCCACTTCCAGCTCCTATGAGCACACTTTCTAAGGAGGAGCTGATTGGAATACTCCCATACAAAACACAAATATTAGAAAGCTATCAAATACAAACATGCAGCAGAATCTAGCAAGTCAAGTCTTCATGCTAAGAGAACACATTTTGAGAAGGTGAGATTCCCTCCAACTAACAGTCAGGAAACAGATCACCTCCCATCATTGGAGAGCCTGTTGTGTACAGGGATAATTGTCACCTACAGTTGCTCAGAAACACCAGGTGGCTGGGCAGGGAGACAGCACCCTGAAACTGAGATTCTTCGGGTCTTTCTGCCTGTGAAACAACTTAGCTATTTTAGAGTTCAACATTTACATACCTCCCTGCAATTTTCTCTGCAGTCTGTCCAATTGCTTGGAGAAGAGAAGGCTCCAGGGAGACCTCACTGTGGCTTTCCAGTACTTGAAAGGAGCATATAAACAGGGGGAGGGGGAACGGCTGTTTACAAGGGTGGATAGTGATAGGACAAGATGGAATGGTTTTAAACTGAGACAGGGGAGATTTAGGTTAGACATTTAGAGGAAGTTTTTCACAAAGAGCGTGGTGACACACTGGAACAGGTTGCCCAAGGAGGCTGTGGATGCCCCATCCTTGGAGGCATTCAAGGCCAGGCTGGATGTGGCTCTGGGCAGCCTGGTCTGGTGGTTGGTGACCCTGCACATAGCAGGGGTTGAAACTAGATTAACACTGTGGTCCTTTTCAACCCAGGCCATTCTATGATTCTATGATTCAATTTTTGCATTTTTCTCTAAAAATGTATTATTTTATTTCTGAATACAGTACTGATTTCATTGTTCATAATTTATAAGCTGGAAAATGCAAGAGTTTTGTGTATAGTCTTGACTCAGCCTTTTCTGTTACTGCTAAATAAATCGGTAGATAGATATTCAGATACTCATAGGTAGAGATAGGCATGTTTATATGCCTCTATATATATGTAGAAGAGTACTCAGTACTACCACACCCATAAGGGAGTGCCTGTAAAACTGGATAATGTTTAAAACCTGAGCAAAGCATTAACAGGATATGTTTACCACCAGGCCTATAAGTAATATGAAATTGCAGTATGCTTGTTTCCGCAAGCTTACAGTTCTAGCTATGATCTCCACAGTAAAATGAATTTACAGAACAAATTGGAAATGAGAAGTACAACCTTGGGTATTTAAAGCCATAGGAATTTTGTTACTGGCATCACGAGAAATGAAGTTTCCTTGGGACATACAAATCAGTGCTGTACTAATTAACTCTCCAAAGGGTCCACGAATGTGATGGGCAGTACTCATCTATTTGCAAGTTCCTAATTCACCGAAGTGCTACGATTAAAAAAGCCAAGGATTAATTACAAGGAAGGTTGACACTTAAATCTTCCAGTTAGTAAAGTTTTGTAACTAAATGAGAGAAGAATAGCTGTATAGCTAAGAACATAGAGAGAAGTTGTTGCATCAGCTTTATTCAAGACAGAGATTGCGCCTTTGTGATCTTACGACATCATCCCTCCCCAAAAGCTGGCTAGCCTGCAAGTTCCTTTCACAAACATAAGTCATCTGCACCAACACAAGATAGTTAAGATGATTTATTTGGATTTTCTTCAAACTTTTGACAAGATCCCTTACTTAAAGAAAAACAACAACAACAAAAAGAACAGTAAAAGCTGTACTGTAGGAAATAAATGTTCTCTGTTGTAAAAACTGGACTAGGAGACAGGAACTCCCAAGTTCTCATTGTATTTCCTTTGATCTATATGCCCTATTCATAGTAAGCCTGACACTTATTCCTTTGGTGGCTTTGGGCAAGTCATATAATCTCTGCCTCTTTTTTCCTGTCTTGGGGGCTATTGCATGGATTAGTTGGTCAATGTTTGTAAAGCAGCTAAAGAGTACTGACTCGATTCTCCCAGGGAAGCACAGACACCCTGCTTCTTGGGAAGTTATGACCAATAAATTCTAAGACCCTCTACAGGAAATTAAAAAAAAAAAAATAGAAATGAAGCCAGCCTTCACACAAATTGTATCTGTTTTAATTCAGCTCGTTCTTGCAAAAGGTTGAACACGTTGACCCCCTCCCACAGCTGGCAAGGGAGCCCAGGATCCTCTTGGGGTGACTGACGTCTTTCAGGTTTGGACTGGTGCTTTTGGTGAGAAAGAAGGGAGAAAAGGCTGTTCCTGAGGGGCACACAGAAACCACTCCTAGCTAATGTTTGCACTAGTGAGTTGGCAGAGGAAAATAAACAGTGAATGAGTGACACTTGCTAATGGTACTCATTGTCCCACATAGCTGAAGAGGATTGTGAGAAGACTGAGATGAATTAAAAGGCACTGGTGTACCCTCAGTTTGGGGATGACTGACGATCAGATGAAATTTATCTTGGACAAGCATAAGGTAATAAACATTGGCATCACTCCCTCTGTGATCTGACTGATTTCACTTTGAATTCATCTTGGCTTCAATTTGGTACGCAGTCACAACACACATTTCCACATCTATCTGCATGCAAGCACAGAGAAATAACAGAGAGGATCGCTTCTGTGCTGGCATCAGAGTGGATTGGTTAGCTGAGCACTGAGTTAAAAAAGCAAATTGAACATATTAATTACTAAAACTATGAGAGAAATCATAAGAAACAATATCCTGGCCAAGCTATTGGTAAGAGGCAACAAATAGCCAGGCAAGGAAGAAGGGATGTTTTGTCCACCTCGGTGGTTGTCCCTTATCATTTTGGATATTGGTTTTCATCGTTTGTTGGTGCCATGCAGGTAAAGAGAAAGACTGCTGCTGCATTAGCAAAGTTTTGTTTTCTGCTGAGGCAGACAAATGCAGGAGACAGAGATAGTGCAATTTTGCCTTTGTAAGCTCACTATGGAGTAACTACTCATGTTTGTGGGCAGTGTAGTTGCATAGAGAGAAGGCAGCCAGCTATCTTGACAAAAAGCCTTCTCCTTCCTTTGCACCAGCAGCTATTCCAGCTACACCAATCCGCAGACCCTTTGACAGCACTCTTTGATATTATATCTGTCAGGGAAGTGTTCCTAACATAGACGTGGCCTTGGCAGCAATCCTTGCTTGCCAGCATGCTCTTGTGAGGTGCTTTTTTCATGCCACCTTCCCTGAATTGTCTTTGTATTTCTGTTTGGCAATCGTCACGTTCTTTTTCTTCTAAGGGCTCTCCTTTAGGAAGTACGTCCCAGGGTTCAGTTACTCACAAGAAGACTGAAGGCTGGAAGAAAATCAGCAAAAGCCCAAGCAGGCTAGCAGGAGGTTGTCTGACAAGGTAGGACTTCTCTCAATATCTGTTTCACACTGGTTGGGACAGAGAAGGGCTGTCGGGAGGTATCTATGGGAACACTGCCCTTGTGTGAACTAGCTCAGCAGTTTTCATTGACTGTGGCATGAGAGGGGGAGCTTTTTTAGATAGATAGCATTTTTCCCTGGCAGACATTTTCAGCCTTTGCCTTGGATGACTTACTCTATTTTCACAGGCAGTCAACTAAAATCCTTTTTAAACTTGTAGGTCTCTGCATGTCCCCCTAGCAGCTGTGACAGGACAAGCATGACATGGATTAAAATATTGATGAGTTTCTAGCAAGCCACTACTTTTGATCCAAAAAGAAACAAATAAGAATAGTGATGGTGCTACAAGGTTCATACTTCTGACTGCTTTCTCTACCCAAAAAACCTGCTGCTGTCTAGCACTACTCAGTGCTTACGAGTTTCTCATGTAAAACAAGGTACTGGGCCATTATTAAAACATAAATATCAGCAGTGTAACTGCAGGTGTGACATGCACACTACATATAGAACCAAGAATGAAATAGACAAGTAGCTCAACATTTGCTCACTCCTTCCTCCTTGCATAAACGCATCCATCAAGTAAGGCCTCACTAGCTCAGCTCCAATAATTCTTTGCAAACCTGGGAAATGACAAGGATGTAAAATCAGTATGAGGTGAAAAACTGCTGCTTTTCATGAAGTGGCTAGGAGAAAAAATGTCACTGATCGAAAAGTGGATTTCTCCAAATTATTCCAAACAGAAAAGTACAGCTGCTTTCAGGGGATTCCCATTCCTGCAGAGAGAGATCAAAGGTATAACAACAACAGCAGGTTTTCAAAGCTCACCTTAACACTGAAAGCTTAGGGTAATTTAAATAAATACAACACAACCATAATACACCTTTGTTTTGGAAAGTCTAACAAGCAATTGCTGCTTCTTTAGTAGATCAGTAGTGAGTATCTCTTTCAAATATATATTTTTAAAATAAACACTTCGTCGACAATGAACATATAAAATGAGTCTGGTTCCAAAATCTGCAGGTCCCTCACTATAACAATTAGACTAACTATCTGAAGGTATAAAACCTTCAAATTGACTGTTTCTGAAGGGTAAGCCATGTTCAGATTTTACAGCCTGACTCTTTCTTCAGCCAGATCAGCCATTAACCATCCCAGACCACTATTCACTCCCAGACTTTGGGCTATTCAGAACACAGATATGGATGCAGATTTTACAGCCTGAGTTTCTCTTGAGGCTGTATTTCTTATCCCTCTGAAATATTTCTTTAGTGGAATAGGATGACTGGTTGCGTAGAAATTCATGCTTCAAGAAATTATCTCAAGGTATTGCCATACTTCACTGGCATGCCAATTTTTCTAGAAGAACACGTATAAAAATAAAATTGTATTGAAAGAGAGTACCGTATCATCAATGCCAGTTTCCTCTCTGGAAATTTGTGGTACAGTTGAATAACACTCCAGAGAACAGTGCTTTTAATGCTCCAAATCTGGGAAGGAAGGTTGATGGCGCCTTTTGTTATTTAATAACATCAAATACCTCTGTTCACTGGCTTTATGTACACAGGTACACTCAGGGAATGCTTTTATGGGTAGGAAAGACAAGAGATTGACACTCAAAGGATGAACAAAGAGATATACATAAATTTCATATGGTGCCTCGAAGGTACCGCCATTGTGTTATAGGGCTCCTCGTGTGCAGTTCTGGCTCAAGCAATAGGACTGTGAAGAAAAGTTAAGTGGCTCTGGACCAGGTGAACTGAGAATGAGTCAGATTATACGATCTCTATGAACTGTGTGTTTTGCTATAGAGTACTAAAAGATAAAATAGCAAAAACAAGTTAATTAAATGCTTATTTTACTCCTTACCAGCTTCCCCCGCACACCCCCAGCACACACACACCCTTTACCCTCTTATCCTCGGTGTAGTCTTTAATTAGAATCAGTTGAGCAGTTCAGTTGGAATGGTCTTAGAGCAATTTGTACAATCTCATGAGATACATTATCACTTATGCCCTGAATTCTGCATGCTTTATCTAACAGTTAGACTGGCTGAAATTTCTCACATGTTCAATCCTGCTGCTGTTTCACATAGTCTGGCCCATAAAAGCTTACTGTGGTCATCAGGGTGCATTAGACCTTCGATAAAGCAGACATCCTTATCTGAAAAACAATCTGCCTTTTGCTGAGGTGGTGGAGGGAAAAAGCTTGAATATCCAAGTAACAGGTAACAGGAGCACAGGTGCACTCCACTTTGCACTCTGCCTTCACAGGTTGTGTAGAATTGGTTCTTTCCCACCTGTTCTTCAGCAGAAAACACTTTCTGCAGTTCTGTCCTGTTGTGCCCCTCAAAAAGCTTCTCTATGCCACCACTGGGCAATCAGAGGGGTATGCGACTCACAGAAAGGAGTGCCAGGGGAAGGAAGAGAGAAGGAGAGAATATCAGGGGATTTCTCAAAGTTCACTATAAATGCACCTGTACATAGGAGGCAATTACATCAAGATTCATAATTTCAGTCCTGCATGCTCAAAAACAATCTCCTAAGCCCATCCTTTTTTTGCCTAGCCACAGGTTTCCTGGAGTTCTTAGCATCTCCAGCTGCTGGTAGAGGAATCTAGGGTCACTGAAAGCCTCTGGAAAACACTCACAGAAGAGTCCTCCAAAGAAAGAAGAGAGATTTTCTATGAAGCTATTCTATGGTCCCTTAATTACCTGTGCAGTCTGTAAGTGCATCCACAGATTCACATGGGACCCAGAAACTCTCAGAAGATTATGATATACCAGAACCTCATGTTTCTGGGGAAGAACGTAGTTCAGTTCGTGTTTTCACTCCAGTTAGAAAAATTGCATACAGTGTTACGTTAACTTCGTCTCCCACTCCAGTGATGCTATTTCTCCTTTAACCACATACCCACAGACTCTGCTCTTATGCCCTGAAGAGGATAAGAAAGAGCTTGGAGCCCAAGGTGCTTAAATGTAGGAAGAAACATCGCCTCCTCCTGTAGTTCATTGCAAAAAGGGCTGTCATATCTGGGCAGCCAAGCACAGGACAAGGGCATCTGCATGGAAAGCAGCTGGGAACTGCAAGTGGGATACAGAAATACTGAGATTCTGTTGTTTTTCTGTTGTTTTTCTAAACACAACAGGACATAAGTGGCATAGATGGTAGTGGTGTGTAAGGACTCCTCAGGGACAGGGCAGCTTGTTGCTGCATTAGTTCAGCCACCATCCTACAGCAGACCCATGGCATGATCTCCTACTTTTTTTGTGCGTGATTTTTCTCAAAAGTGCAGAAGGGATACTATTGCTGAGCCTACATACTGCTCAGTTTGCTTTGCACTGTTCAGTCTCAATCACAGCTAAATAATAAAACCTATTTCTTCAAATGCTGCATCAAAATACTACCGATAACAATGGAAAAAAATAAACTGTCAGTATTTTTTGCAGTCTTTGGAGAAAACAAATCTGGATAAACTGTCTTTCTACATCTCCCTTGTTGAATGCAATTTAAAATATTCTACATTTGTTTCCTAAAAAGAAGGAACGACTGACAAACCATCCAAACAATCTAAGGCAGATAACTGTCACTCAGCTTTTATTTCCACACTGACCTGCACTTCTCAGTACTTCTGAAACTAGATTACTGCACATGTGGAACTTAAGGAATTGCAGGAGGAAACTTGCGAAAGAAGGTCAGGCCAACATGAGGGACTTCCTGAGAAGAGCCCTAGTCCTTGCTTGCAGACAGGATTACAACTAAATCAGAAATAATGCCCTTTAGCAAGTGGGCACGTATGATTTGCAGCAGCTGGAAAACCTGTCTCTTCAGAAGCCACAATTTTCCAAACTGTTAACACTGACAATGATGCAGCAAAACTACTATAGATTTGCAGAAGCTAATTATGAACAGGTGATGATTTGAGCAAAAATTAAGAAATCAAATGTTGAGCTCAGTTTGAGCTCATTAAGGTTGCTATTCAGCATTGGTAAAATATTTATAATGCACAAACATAATGAAATTTTATGTAAACCTGTTTTTAAGGGAGAAAAAATAAACATAACTTCAAATAAAAGAGAAAAGAATTTGGTTTAGTACGTTCTCCTTTACATGAAAATTACCTCCAAGAAATTGATAAAGGTAAACACCACTAACTTATTTAGAGATATGTGGCAGCCCATATGGGTTAGACTAGTGAGCCCTACTGATGTCAAAAATACATCCCCAGGTCAGAGCATGGCCAAACAAGTAGAAAATTCAGACTGAGAGCAGTGGATGCTGGTAGAAGGCAGAAGAAGCACAGGCAGGGACTTTGCATCTCTTGGAAAGCACTGTGGAAATGTTTAATTTGCATGTAAAAAGAGATGCAGATGGCCTTTCAGTGTGATGGTTAATCTTGACATCTTTGAGTGTGTCTCCATTTTATGCATGTGCATTTATATTTTTCTCCATCCTGTAAAGGGAAGGAGGCTGCAGTCCCACCACCATATGGCAATGGACAAATAGAGACATCAGCATCTCCCCAGTATGGTTTGCAGAGAGTGTTTGCCCTACCCTATAAATGCGATGGGAGAGTTTTAGTGAATGAGTCTTCTTGAAGTAATAAATGCATTCTCTTGCTTCTTAGGAAAATGCGTCTTTTCTTATCTTTTGACATCACCCGATAAACTCTTTACTGCATGTAAAATAATATTTTTTCATATTTTTTTTAAGGATGCTGCTTCGCTATTTTACTTCACCTTTCTCTGCATTAGCTACACGCAAGCTTAAAATTAAAATCTGTTCCCTTCCTGATTTTTTCTCTGTGTATTATGCAGGTCGCTAATGAGTACTAGGCTGCTGGCATCGCTTTACTTATTTATTAGAAAGAGAAGAGCAGTGAAGCATTTAAAACAGTCACATACAAAGAGCCATAAAGATTTTTACAGTGACACAAAGTAAGACTGAAATAAAGTTAGGTCAAGGCACAGGTCTCCCAAACCCTGATGCTCAGTTCATTTGGATGGAAAACTTGAGGCCTTTTCTTTACTGCATTTCAAGGTTTTTAGTTCTTAAGGCAGCCTTAAGTTCTTAAAGATGACTCAGTTGCTGAAGCCGCATAACATGAGTAAGAGCAGTGATGATGTTCCACCCAAACCCAAGTGGGGAAGGCACAAATGGCTGAGGGAAGCTGTTCCTCCTGTGTGCTGCTTGGTTTTGGGAAGAGTATTAAAAATAAAAATTCCAGATGCAACCACATATTTCAGTATTTCTTGGGGCATGTAAGTGTGTGGCTGCTTAAAGTTTTTGCTTTTAATTTCTGTCAGCCATTCTCGATTAATTAACAAATATATTGACCCTGCACACAGCATGGGAGTTGAAACCAGATGATCATTGTGGTTCTTTTCAGCCCAGGCCATTCTATGATTCTATGATATCTGTGCCTGTTATACCACAAAGACAAAGCAGTTGCAAATTATGTGACTCTTATGTGAGAAGTGACAACTGCTATTGAAAGAGAAAAAGGGGGAAAAAAAGAAAGAAGAGATTGAGTTGGATGTATTTTTAAGCAAGAGAATTGGTCATCATTCCTTAGGTTACATCGACTGCCATCGGGGGAAAAGGCAATAGTTATATTTTGAATTATTTTATTTAAGATACTACACAAAAATATAATAAAATGCTAAATGCAGATATTTACTGGACACGGCTGGTTCTATTTAGGGGCCTTACTGGGCAGTTTTGGCCGCACAGCCTGGTCTTTGTCATAAGAAATGTCAACAAAGTCCCTGAATTAATGGGCTGTGAAGTGCTTAGAAACATACAGTTTCCAAAAAAGTATACTGCAAGGATGTGACACTAATGGGAGGAGACCCATGGGTTTATGATAAAATAGCCTACTGTAACAAAGTATACATAATTTAAAAAAAAAAAAAAGATATATTTCTGAACACGGTAGCCTTGAACGCAGCGATATGTAATGGAGTGGGGAGTGAGGAATGTCAGGGAGCCCCGCTCAAGAGAAAGATTTCCCAATGATTGAGTTATCCCTGGTTTTGTTTTCCTCAGGAGAAGGGAGCTGCACGCTCCCCGCTGAAGAAGAGGAAATGCGCCAGGCTCCATTTTAATTGGATAATTGGAGAAAGAAAGTTAGTAGCATTTGTGAGCAATGTCACATGAACCTAATTGCTAAATTCCTGGCTTTGCTTACATGGGTTTGTTTTCTTTTAATTTTGCTGCTTCCAAAAAAATAAAATAAAAATAAAATAAAATAAAAATGCAATGCAACTCCTTCAATCTTTTTGGAATTCTGCATGGTTGAACATTTGAAATGAGTTTGTGCATCACCCCCAGGCACTGATTCAGACTCGATTGGGGCAAAGCAGACTCCATGTGCTTATTTTTATACACGTCATTTGGGAAGTTATATAGCCAAGGGAACAGAAAATGTGTTGCTCCGCTGCCAAATTATCACATATCCCTCGATCAGAACGGGAGGTGATCCTAATCAACAAGTGGTGTGACCTCGGTGCGATGGCAATGTCAGGTCAGCTCGGGGAGCGAGGAGACAGATCTAAATACAAATAGGGAGAGAGACAGAGAGAAAGAAAGAAACAACCAACAATCCTTATAATTATCATCATCTGCTGCTTTTCCCTCTTCTGGCAAAGAAACACTCCATCCATTTGCAGAAATCGCCTGCGGAAACGTTACATCAAAACTAATCACAACGATTAAAATCAGCTTTTCTGTGCAAGAGGAAAGTAAAAAGCAAGTTGGAGGCTGGAATGAGACTGTTTTTTCCACCAAAAAAAAAAAAAAAATCGGAAAAAAAAATTACACGCGATATATGTATATATATATATATATATATATATATGCACGTTTCGAAGGAGATCAATTTAATGCCCGTGTGATCAGTTAATTTAATTTAACTTTTATTTCGGAGATTGATTCAGACTGGAGGTAGAGACATGAGCTAATTGTATCCTGATCCTTGCCTTGAGGGGTTTCAAAGCCCTGGAGCAACTATTCTCTGTATTTTGCTCTGTCTACCTTAGCCAAGCTATTGCATTTCTCTCTGGTGTAGCGAGGAGAGCAGACCGCTGCCGGGAGAGAGAAATATCGGAAGTGTGAGTTGGGGGGGGG
>NW_024884253.1:43275762-43340376 GCF_019232065.1 Centrocercus urophasianus
AGGGAGAGGGAGAGGGAGAGGGAGAGGAAGTGTATGACCTTAGCACAGAATCAGGTTGGAAGGCTAATATCAATTGTGTCATTTTTTGCATTTACTAGAGCAATAAAGGAAAAAGATCTCCATTGAAAATCCACGCATTGCAAGCCCTGCAATTCTGTGTCTTCTTGGGTGGGTCACTAGAGCTCCTCCGAAAAACTCGTTTGGGACACAGCATCATAGCATCATATAATCGTAGACTCATAGCTTGGCGTGGGCTGGAAGGGACCTCGACGATCATCCGTTGCAGCTCCTGCCGTTTAGCGGCCTTTCTGCTCCGCGTTTTCGGCATCGGGTCCCCCTCTTCGAGAGCTCTCGGAAGCTTTGAGTCAGTGTTAAGTGACAGAGCGAAAAACAAGCGGGACGGGCAGACGCGGACTCTTCCCGCTCCCGTTCCCTTCTGTGGACTGGCCGGCCTCGAGCTCAGCGGCGCGGCGCGGTGCGGCGCGCGCTCCCCGCAGCCCCGCTCTCTCCCAGCCTCTCCCGTCCCGCCCCGTCCGTTCCCCGCCGCCGCCACTGGGAGCGCGGCCCCTTTAAGAGCCCGGCTTTGCCTCCCGGTAGCTGAAGGTCATTAAACACAAAAGCGCTCCAGCGCTGCGGTCCAATATAGCGCATGCGCCCTGCCCGAGGACTGGCAGGGAGACGGCAATATGGCGAGAATGCCTGGCAGCGGCGGCGGCGGCGAGTGGAGCGGCGGTGGCGGCGGCGGCGGCGGCGGCGGCGGGGGAGGCGGGTACGGCGCGGGGGAGCGGCCGCCGGGCCGTGGGAGAGGAGCCCCCCGGCCGCACCGCTACTGCAGCGCTGGAGAGGAGGAGGAGGGCGAGGAGGAGGATGAGATCCAGGAGGTGCAGATAACGGGGGACGAGGAGGAGGAGGACGGAGCCGATGGGGGGCTGCTGCTGGACGAGGAGGAGGAGGAGGAGGAGGAGGAGGAGGAAGAGGAGATGGGTCTGGACTGGGACGGCGAGGAGGAGCCCGAGCCCATGCCGCCCGCCCCGGGCCGTACGCCGAGCGGCGGCGGCAGCAGCGGCGTCGGGGCAGCCCCGGGGGGAGCCGCGGCGACGGCCCCGGGGGGCGGCGGCGGCGGCCCCGGGGGGGCGGCGGAGGACGCGGAGCTGGAGGCGGCCCTGCTGCTGCAGCGGCCCGAGCGGGCGCGGCTGAGCGAGAACACGCGGCTGGCCACCCGCTACGCCGTGCGCATCTTCCGCGAGTACCTGAGCGAGAAGGCGCAGAGCCCGGACTTCGAGACCATGGACAAGGGGGCGCTGTGCCGGGTGTTGCGCTCCTTCTACGCCGAGGCACGCTCCAAGAGCGGACAGCTCTATTCCAAGTCGTCCCTCATCAGCATCCGCAGTTCCCTCAACCGCTACCTCAACGAGCCGCCCTACTGCCGCACCCTCGACCTCACCAAGGACCCCGAGCTGCGTGCCGCCAACCTGACGCTGGCTGCCGTCATCCGCAAGCTGGAGGAGCAGGGTGCGGGGCCGGTGGTGCAGAAGCAGGCCATCACGCGCGCCGACCTCCGCAAGCTCTACACCTGCAGCGTCTTCAGCACGCAGAGCCCCTTCGGGCTCCTCAACAAGGTCTGGTTTGAGACCTGCATGTACTTCTGCACGCGGGGCCGGGAGAACCAGCGGGAGCTGGAGGAGGACTCCTTCGGGCTGGCGGTGGACGAGGATGGCCGCAAGTTCGTCTACTTCAAAGCACTGGGGCCCTACCACAAGTCGCGCTCGTCCTCCTGGAGCAAGAAGCGGGCGGAGAGCAGTGACGAGGAGAACCTGCCCCGCATGTACGAGACTGGCACTGAGTTCTGCCCCTACGCCAGCTTCGTCAAGTACCTCTCCAAGCGCAACCCCCTGTGCAAAGCCTTTTTCCAGCGCCCGCGGGACCACTGCAGCGAGGGCGACGTCACCTGGTACGAGAACAAGGCCATCGGCAAGAACCTGTTGGGCACCCGCATGCAGATGCTCTCCAAGGCGGCCAAGCTCTCCAAGACCTACACCAATCACTGCATCGGCGCCGTCTCCATTGCCACCCTCAACAGCATCGCCGGCATAGGCACCAAGCTGGGGGGGCCACCGCCGCCCCATCACCACCCCCCTCCCCATCACCACCACCACCACCACCACCTCCTCCACCACCCCGCTGGCGGGACCTGCTATGCTTCCGCTGCCCTCAACGGTGGGCCGAGGCCCCGGCCGCCCACCGCCAACCCGTACGTGCTGCCCAAAGACGGTGACGCCGCGCCAGTGAAGGCGGAAGCAGCCGCGGTGGCCCCGGCCAAACGAGCCCTCTACGAGGCAGTGTTCCCAGCAGGGGCCGCGGCCGGCGGTGAGGCCTGCGGGTCCTCAGCCTCCCCCAAAAGACTGTGCCGCCGCCCCGCCGAGCCCCCAGACGCCGCCGCCGTGCCTGCCGTGGTGGTGGTCTCAGTGAAACATGACCCCCTGCCTCACCTCCTGCCCGAAGCCAACGGGCACAGAAGCACCACCTCACCCACTGTAGTATCACCTGCTCTTGTTTCCCCCACACAGGTAACCGGAAAAAGGAGGAAAAAAAAAAAAAAAAAAAAAAAAGAAAAAGGCAAGCTGGTGACCCTGTCCCGTGCAGCCTGCTGCTTGCCCCCCTTCCCCCTCTGTTTTTCTTTCTTTCCCTCCTTATTTTTTCTCCTCCCTCCTTTTTGCGGAAGATGCGAGTTATGAGTTCTGAAAGTCGGGCCAAAGTAGTAGATAAGGGCGTCTGATATCATTAGTGTGTGTGGTGTTCTTGATGTGCTAATGAACTATTTGAATAACCTCAGATGCAGGAAACAGCCAGGAGAATACTCAATTACACACTAGTAATGAGGGTGTAATTTTAAACTTCAGAAGTTAACAAGAGGGTTAATATGGCAATTGCATTCATCTTGTATTTGTTTATTTAAAATAGCTCTGTTTCCTGGCAGTGATCCTCCTTTTTTTTTTTCTTTTTTTTTTTTTTTTTTTTTTTTTTTTTTATGAAGCAAATTGACTTGAGTTGCATTAGTTGCCATAGTGGCGAAATATACAGCAGCTCACAATTAGGTGGAGCTGAGCTGCAGAACCAGGCCCAGTTCTGCCTGCACGCCCACCACCTGCTGCCTGGCCCCTGCACTACCCTGTCTTTGGGTTTTTGGTCACAGGAGCTAACTTGGCACACTCGGCTTCAATTGGAACCTTGCTACACTTTTACCCTTTGCTTTAAGTTTGGAAGTCATTCCAGCTTTGTCTATAAGATCTTGGCACCAACGTCATGCCCCATACAATCTCATGTTTCAGGCCGTAACCTCATTGCTCACTGCCCTATGTGACTCCCACCCCTGCAATACCCAATAACAGCGGTCAGTCGCAGCCCGCTGTGGGTGAGCACAGCTCTCCGACATGCCTGAGCTGCTCCCAAGTGGAAATACCAGTTCTGGACGGAGTGACCCCACCGAGTGCCTGCAGCTCCTCAGCCACCTTAGGGCTGGCTAGGGGAGAGGCCGGGGATGCCTGCATAAGCATCTGTGGTCTTTAGAATACCGATGCCCCCTCCTTTTTGGTGTGTTCTTTGACCTAGTCAGTGGGGTTTGATCTCCTGGTGTCTGTGAATGGCTCGGAGGCTTGGCTGTGTGCAGACAGAGCTTTTGTTCTAGCTCATTATTTCAGGTATCAGCTAAAGCTTGTGGCTGAGTTTTAACCCCACGCTCCTCATTTACTTGCTTTTAACAACCTAGAGAGTAATTTTGAAACTCTCAGCACGGTCCAGTGTTCAGGAAGGTCTTGCACACAGGGACCACAGGACCCAATGGAGAGAGCATCATGCACCCTCAAACTGTACAGCAAGGGCATTGGGTCTACAGCCTGGCCCGCACCTCTCTGAACAACACACCCAGCTCATGTGAGGAGGGATCCATTTGTTGTGTAGCTGTGTTTTTGGGCACTAGTGAGTCTCATTAGTGGCTGGTGACTCAAGTTATTCTATGGTTCTGTGACTGGGAGGAGGAGAGAAGTATCTCAAACAGGTGGCGGCGTGCACAGCTATGTGCTGTTTTCTTATAACTGCAGCGGGGAGGAAAATGAGCAGTCAGCGAGGCTAGGAGACAGTGTGGGCTTCAGAAGTAATTATATGGAAATGTTCATCTCCGTTCACAATATAATGAGCTAAACAAGGTACCCAGCCACTTCTGTAGCTAAATCTCTCCTTTGCTACAAAACTCATTAATTTAAGTCTAGAGGAGAGGGAAGGTTTGTTTTTTTCTTAATCACCAATTCTTGTGTGTCATTTTTAGCTTGTTTCAACTTACGTGCTTCTTCTGGGATGTAACAAAATCTTGTCTGCGGAATAGTTTCCTTGGGTAAATGTTCATGCTGAACTTTTTCTTTCCATCTACCTTTTATACTAGTTACACTGGTTGGGACTCAAGGCATTTCCTGGGGAAATTAATGGCTGGCTGGGGTTAATGGCCCGCGGCACGGCCTCCAGTCATCGGCTCTCCCAGCTGGTCATTAATCCCCAGGAAATGCCTCGGCTCTCTAATCGAGGTTGCTTCATTATAAACAAAGACTTTCCGGGCCCTTTTACTGAATGCATCTTATCAAGCCATGTGGTGCTAAATTCTGCTGTTGACAAATATCACTGATTCCCTGAAGTTGGTTGTGTTGGCAGCTATCCTTCCAGGGGTTGCACACTGCTGTCCCACAGCCTGGTGTAACGCCCTGCTTAATGAGTGGCAGTGTGATGAGCAGACATCGGAGTGGGTTTAGCTGTGTGCAAGCGTATGCATTCTTACAGCATTAATACCTTGAGGTACGGAAAAGGTTAAGCAAAGGCACTAAACTTGGAGGCATTGAATTTGCTCTGAGTATGAGCTTCAAACAATCTGAGCAGAGATGCTGCTTTTGCTCTTTTTTATCGTGGCTGCTGTGTTCTTTAAGTTTCAGCCCCGGGATGAGTTGTTAACACTTGATTTGCAGGAGCCTCCTTCAGAATTGGAAAAGATGCTTTGAATGATTGTCTCGATCCTTAGGTTGCAGCCGTGAGAGCTGCATTATGCAGCGTGCTTTAAGCACACTGTGCCATCTTGGCACAACTTGCTTTTCAGTCCTTGTTTGCTCTGAAGTGTAGCAATTTTCTTGCCACTGACAGCAGTGTTTCAGCTCAAGTTGATGACAGAGGGATGTAATTTGGCTGTTGTTCATCTCTCATGGTACTGAAAGATGAACAATAGCTGAAGTTTAAGCTTTTGATGCTGCAATGTGGTGGTAGCTGTTGAGATTTATAGGCCTGGTACATGCTGAGCTTCCTACAGTAGTAATTCCCAAAAATAGGTCTAAGGAAATAGTTCAGCTTCCGCTGTGGGTGAACGGAGTCGCGGGTCACTTCAGTATTCTCCTGTCATGTTGGTCTGTAACTCGGTGTCTGACAGCTTGTGGAGAGTTTATCAGCTCTTAAATGACCAGATGTTCAGAGGATGTCACAAGCGTGGCCCGTGTGCTTTTGTCTTGGGTGTTCTGGGGAGTGCTTCGGTGTTTTTTTGCTGGTTTTTTTTTGCTGTGCTGTTTTTTTTTGTTTTCTTTTGATTTTTTTCACTGCCTTACACTTTCTTTGAAGGGCTTTCTTTGACCAGACCCAGAAATCTTGTACTGACTGCAGGTTTCTCAAAAGAAGGCAGAATAGTATTACATGATGAAATAATTAGACAGAAATCACAAATGGCAGCAAATCAAAGCAATTAATAAATTAGTCTAGCTCTCTTCATTACGTTTTTCTCTTAGCAGTGGCTGACAATCTTTACCTTTGGTGTGAGGATGTCCCACGTTTCCAAAAACTGCCACAATAGAGGCTCCTGTTCTGCATAAGCTGTTACAGTGCTCTGCCAAGAGTCATCACCGGGAGCTTTCCATGTGTGCAGTATAGGAGAACTCTTCAGAAAGCATCAGGAATACTTAGGATCAGAAAGCATCAGGAATACTTAGCAGTGTTAGGAAGCTAGGCTTTATTTCTGTGTGGATAATAGGTGGACCAATATTCCTGTCTCAGCGGCTTAAAATACAGCAGCTACTGAGACTGCTGATTGCAAAATGCCTTGTTAATTCTTCTGAGAGTGCATCTGTTTATTTAGCTTTCCAGGTTAGTTTTGGTTACACCACTATAGTGGTGTTAGTGCCATCCCCTTTCATTGGTAGATTAGCAGAGCTTGCAAGATGTACTTCGTGTCTGTTCTAAAAGAAACACTGTTAAAATCTATAAGTGAGGATAAAAGGAATGTAACATTGTACCTGCCTTTGAGGCTGTTTGTTTCTTGGTTGATTTTTATTTTTTTCTTGAAAGGAAAAAGTTTCTTCTAGTAGAGTTACATATGTAGGAAGACAGTTGCAGAAAGGATGTGTTATAGCTGCTGGTCATCAAAGCTGCTCTTAAATCTGGGGGAGGGGAGGCAGATGAAGCACATATTGTCCCTAAATCTGATGTCCTTAACAGTCTCCATAGCAAAACCTTGGCTATTGTTTATTCAATGTACAATCCATGCTGTTCGTAACTGTGAATTTTTCTAAAGACCAGCCATTGAACAGAGCTGTTTTGTTGTTTTGAAAGTGGAAGGATATCCTAAACTATGATCCTTGTAACCAACCTGAGGTTAAGTAGGAGATGAGTGCAGGGAATGAGAAGCAGAACAGAGAAGAAGCTCAGTGGCCTCCGTAGGCTCTGGGGGCTGTGTGTGCATTGGAGTGCAGGATGGGAGCTGCTCCTTCTTCTCTTCCACTTGAGGCAGCTGGTAGGGAGGGCAAGATGTGCTCCAAGGTGACCTGGGGTGAATTTCTTAGATGTGAGAATGGCATTTTGTTGCACACATGTAGAATTTGGATTTTGGAGTCAAATACAGTTGCTGTATCAACTTAGTTGCATTGGTGTGGTGTATGTACCTGTTTCAGGTGGTGTTTTCTACCAGCAGCATGTAAGTTTTTATAAAGTTTTTACTTTTTAGAAGTTGGACTCCGTTTAGTTATTTACATCACGTGAAGTAGTCAGAAACTTGCCTAGTCCAGCTTTGGGTGAGAGGAGTGCCAGAGATTATCCATTTCATGTAAGTCAAACGAAGATGACCTTTTACATACAATTAGAGGGAAGACAGTGTCATTGAAGCACTGCTGTATTTTGACACTTCTGGAACTCTATAGAACCCCAAATGAGTAAGTCGGTACTCTTCCTCTGTGAGCATCAAAGGGGAACTGCACAAACTTAAAGGCAGCAGTTGTTTTTTTCTAACAGGAAAGTCTTCCATGATTATCCTGTAAAAGATTTCCCATTGCCCACTGCTCTCCTGCTAGAGAGCAAGAGATCAGAAACTGTTTGGTCTAATTGGTGAGTCTGTGTGACAGCGAGCTGCCTTATTTCATGTGTGGTGTAGAAATAAACGAGTGCTTAAACCCTTTGAAACACACCACTACTGCACAAGCCATAGGCTGTAATTAAATTGAATGTGGGGTTGTATTGTCTTGTGCCCTTGGCTATAAACTTGATAACAGACCATGGTACACCCACTATTGTGTTAGAAGCTGGAACCTAATTAGCAATGTTGTAGATTTTCAGTCACTTTCGAAGCCCTTCTGTTCATCCCTTTCCTAGTGTCCTTTTTTTTTTTTTTTTTTTTTTTTTTTTTTTTTTTTTTCCTTATTATTTTGCTTTTCTGTTTCTGAAGCAATAAAAGCATCCTGTTTTTCGAAGGAAATTATTGAGGGCATGTAGCCAAATATGTACGTGGAAGATAATTTTTTATCGTATTTTGGATTGAAGGGACAAGTGTTAGTGACTGCGTTCTATCTGATGTAGAAGAGATTTATTAATGTTGTGATAGTCAAAATATATAATCACATTTTCAGGGAATGCTTTGTAAGCCCCTCTCAGGCATTTAAGGGGGGAGGAGGGAAGGGATTGCAACTTCTCACAATACCTTGATCTGAAAGTAACGTTGAAAGACATGAGATTGAAGTCTGCTCTCGTTGTTATTTTGGGATTATCCACGTAGAAAAATGGCTCTTCCAGGCTTTTAGAAATTCACGTGCTTTTGCACTCAGCCAATTTTAGTGAGTTGATCTGAAAACCTTCAAACTTGCTAGGGACTTAATCCCTAATGAGGACAAGTGCTTTGATCTGTTCTTAGTGCCATTTTTAATTTAGGAAATAAAGTTAGAGCACGCAGATGCAGCATGTACATTTCCAGTAAATTCTTCATTAATTGATATGCTTACTGATTGCATGTGTCTGTACTCTTCTGTAGCTGGGACAGATCATTTCAGTTCTAGCACAGTACTCCATCTCCATCCTTCCTCCTTAAGCATACACACCAGTGTCTGGTGATGCTGTCATTTATTTGAGTTCTGCTGTTTTTTATATGGGGAGTGGGAGGCTGTGAAGTTGCAAGTGTTGCATTTGGGATCTCTAATGAAAGGGCGGAGCTCCTGGGCTGCCCTGTAAATTGGCACCTGTGTATGCTGTTGCTACTTTTGCATCTCTCTGCCAGAAGCATAGTGCATAAATGAATGACTTCTCTAAAACGCTGCTGTATTTTAAGCTCCTCTTTTGTGTGTATGTGTCCGTTTCTGTGTTTAAAATTAAGGATTTCTGGAGAAATTTCAAGTACCCTTGAGATTTTTCAGTACCTGGAGATTTTTCAGTACCCTTGAGCTGAACCCTGAGTTGTTTCTAAGTGCACATGTATAGAGATATGTATTTGTGTGTGTAATGGATGCGTATGCATATGCTGCTTTTACTGCTGTAGATTTCTTTCTGTGTGTTTCTGGTATGCTTCAAAAGTGGCAGGGAATAATCAGAGGGAGTACTCAGCACTGGTCAGGCTGCACCTCGAGTACTGTGTTCAGTTTTTGGGTCCTTCACTACGAGAAAGACATTCAGAGAAGGGTGATGGTGCTATGAAGGTTATGGAGCACAAGTCTCATGGGGAGCAGCTAAGGGAACTGGGATTGTTCAGCCTGGAGGAGGCTCAGGAAGACCTTATTGCTCTGTGCAACTCCCTGAAAGGAGGTTATGATGAGGTATGTTTCAGTTTCTTCACTCAGGTAACAGCAATAGGAGAGCAGTAATGGTCTCAAGGTGCACCAGGGGAGGTTCAGATTGGGTATTAGGAGAAATTTCTCCACAGAGTGATGAGGCACTGGCACAGGCTGCCCAGGGAGGTGGAGGAGTCACTGTCCCTGGAGGTGTTCAAGAACTGTGTGTGTGGCACTGAGGGACGTGGTCAGTGGGCATGGTGGTGATGGGCTGATGGTTGGACTGGATGATCTTAGTGGTCTTTTCCAATCTTAATGATTCCATGATTCTGTTAAGGTCCAGTACCATAGTCCTGACCCCTTGCTCTGAGTTTGAGTTACTAGCTGTGAAGCCCATGCCCACCTCGTCAGTGTGAGCTCCTATTTTACACTCACAAAACAAACTTGTGCATTGTTCCTTTAGTCTTTGTCTTGGATATCACAGTAGATAGCTAGGAAATTAATGCAGACCATGTTTGCTGTGTTTGGGAGATTATACTTTCTCTAGGCTTTTATCAAGTTGGTGTGGAAGCGTGTTGCCTTTTTTCTGTAATTGTATCACCAGTTAATGGAACTGTCCCTGCATCCAGTCTGGACCTGGTTCACATTTTACTCAACTGTTGTAAGTGCATTTTAGTAGGAAGAAGTAAAGAGATGCTGAAAGCGTGTGGGTTTTTGGGAAGTAACTGCTTAGTAAAGAAGCCTGTTAGTATCTGTATACTTTCTGTTGGCTTTTAACTTCGCAGTGCTGAAGCATACATTTTGCTGACTATATCTCTGAAAATGCAGCTTCTCAGAAGAATTACCTTGTCTTTCTAAAAATACATATAAATGGGTGACACAAAAAATCACAGTAATTGGCAAATTCCAGGACTGTGAGGGCTAGAAAAGCACCTGTCCTTGCAGGCAGAGGGAATGGTGCAAAGCTGTGTGGTCTCCGTAGAACAGACTGATGGTGGTGGGAATAAGATTTGAAAAATGTGAAGTCTTGGAACATGTATTCTTCAGCCATGGTTTAGGTGTCTTAAAAAAACAAAACAAAACAAGTCTGGAAAATTGGCTTGGGAAACTGTTCCCTCTCCAAACCCCTATGTGAAGGTTTGACTTTTATGACATGGACACAACTTTAACTCAAAGCAGGGTTCTGCCTGCCTTGTTTAGTGCATTTGATGCACTTCCAAAATGACCTGATTTCTGTTTCTATCTCTGGAAGTCCTTGCAGGTTACCATTTATTTATTTAAAGCATTGTTGAAATGCACCTGCATCTGTCAGCTGCTTTCAGAGAAAACATTGCAGGTCTTCTTGCTGCTGCTTAAGCAGGACCTGGATACCAGTGTTTCCTCTGAAAGGACTTCTGGACACAAGCTACTCCCTTCCTTTTAGGTTGTAGGGAAGTGCCAGAAGTGAGGCATGCCCCAAAGCATCAAGTAACAGCTATGCTCATTTTAACCAGTACAGAGTTGTTAAAATATGAATTAAGCTTAAATGTGGTGACTCAGATAATATTAAATGTAGTGTGAATTGCATTCTAATGCATTGCATTGGTAAACACAAGTGGCACTACACTGAGATGTGAATGGCCAAGAGTATCTATATGGTGTAGTGGAAGAGAAATGAATGCTTTTTTTTTGTTTGTTTTTTTGTTTGTTTGTTTGGTTGTTTTTTAAGTTTGCTATGGTATTTGATAGAGAAGGATTCCTCAGAAGGGGAGTTTTAACCAATCGGTTTTCCTCAGTGTAGCATATTCACTTGCAGACTGCTGATAGATCTATGCAGGATGATGAATAATAATAGCAGGCTCAATCATGGTGTGGGGTAGTGATACAGCAGTGACTGCTGCAGTCATGTAGCGTGAATGGAGGCTGCATGTTAGTTGTGTTATAGAGAGGTAGTAAGGCATCAGATCAAATCCATGATTTGTCCAAGGTAGAAGTGGCTGATGTATATTTCGTATACGTAAATTCGTAAATATTTAATATCATATACAAGAGCTTCTCTGGAAGTAATGCCTCCTATTCTTTGATGCTGGACCACAAAGGCAGAGGTGAATGTTGGTGTTGGCCCCTCCAGAGCCTCTATGTCTTTTTGTAGTGAGAGACCCAAAAACTGAACGCAGTACTCGAGGTGCAGCCTCACCAGTGATGAGTACAGGGGGATGATCACCTCCTGCTCCCACTGACTATTCCCTGCCACTTTTGAAGCATACTAGAAACACTCAGAAAGAAATCAGCAGTTGAAGGTGTGACAGTTGAGGTTGATTCAGTATTCAGTTTCGTGTTGTTGCCATGTGACAGATGGCAGCAGAGGGGCAGTCTGACAGAATGGCATCTGATGTGGAAGTGCATATGAAGCAAAGATGTGTCATTGAACTTCTTCATGTGGAAGAAATGGCACCTATTTGTTGATGCTTGTTGAGTGCTTATGGAGACCAACCAGTGGCTGTGAGCACAGCAAGGTGGTGGGTGCTACGTTTCGGCTGTGGCAACAGTGACAGTGGGTGTCACCTCCACTGGAGCAAATTTTTATGAGCATGGCATGTAGACTCTTGTTCATCACTGAAGACAAAGCATAACAAATGGTCGTGACTGTGTTGAGAAAGAGCGTTTTGTAGCTGAGAGTTTTTTTCCATCAAATAGTGTTATTGCAGTGTATGTATCTGTTGTAGTTTCTGTGGAAATAAATAGGAAGCATTACTTTCAGAGTGACGTATGTGTTCGTGAAATACACTTTTTATTATATAAATATTTATATTTATATATAAACATATGTATTTACATTCTTATATATATGAAACATACTTGTACATAGCATAAATAATACAAATATATTTAAATTATGTACTGTAATACTATAAAACATGTGCTCTCTCTTTTTCTCTATACATGGATATATATAGTAGTAGATTAGATTTCACGGGGCCCATGTCCACATTCTTTATAAAGGAGAAAGCAGAGCAAACAAAAATTCCTTCCGTGCTGCTGTTTGAGCAGTGACCGAGGAGCCCTGCCCTGGGGACATGGGGCACCAGCAGCAGGCAGCCTGAGCCCCCTGAGGGTTTTCCTCCAGAAACATAAACAAGTATTGTAGAGAAACCCTAAAGCATTCTCATTTTTTTCCCCTACTGTTTATAGAAAACAAAAAGCTCCAAATCAAACACATGGTCTGAAAACTTTTTATTCACTTTAATGGCACTGGTGTGATATAATTGTTACCTGAGAGGGGGAGGAGAGCAGAGGTGAGTGCTCCAACCTACCCAGGAGTAAGCAAGTAGAGTTAAATAATGGGTCCAGCTAGGCTGTGGGGCAGAATCTGGGGGCAAGGAAAAGAGATGGAACTGAGGAATAAGGATGAGAAGGTGAGAAACCATTACCACCTACCTTATTGTAACCTGTCAGGTATGGACTAGATTTCATTTCTGTATGCCAGTGTACATCCACTGAGTCCGTTGGATGGGTTCAAAAGGTGGGAAATAATGTCTCCAAACTGGGGCTACAACTAGAGGAGGAAATTTGGATTAAAAAATTTTTCCTTCCTAATACTACATAACATGTATAGAGGGCAGTGAAGCAAGATTTGATCAAGGAAAAGATAGAGCCAGGGAGTGGCAATGAAGAATGGTTTGCTTTATTTAAAGTAGAAATGCTAGAGGAAAATGTAGAAGTAGAGTAGAGGGGGAAAAATCTTGGTGTTCTTCAATTTCCAAGTTAGTTACAAGAAGCTGAGTGTGACTTAAATTGAGTACACTGTATTACTGCCTCTTATGGAAATCAAAACCTGAAGATTTTTTTTTCCTTAACCTTAAAAAAAGTTGTGTTTAAAGTAGTGGTTGCCTTTAGAGTTCTGTTTTACAGTAAGTGCTGGTTCTTGGGTATGTATCCCAAAAGGGATCTGCTGTCAGCACTGTGGTAGCGCAACGTGGAAGCATTGTGCTTGCTTTTATTCCTAATGGCCAATAAACGAGTTTCGTCAAGCTCCTTGAAATACTCCTTGTAAACTGAAGTGTCCAGATCAATCTCTCATTCACATCTTATTAAAGTTCAGTGAGGAAGTCGGGCAAACAGGGTTTTGATCAAAGCACTGTGTGCTGGTGACGTACCCCATTAGTCTTTAAGCTTCTTCATATAATTCCTCAAGAGAACTCCAGTGGGTTTTCTCCTCTAAAGAAAGCTTTCCCCCACCCAAACTGGTTCCAGCAATGAGGTGGGAGCATGTGGGTCCCCAGAGGGATGCAAGAATAGGATGCAACGTATGGGCTGTGGCCCTGCTTCTCTTGTGCCTATCTGGCTTGTGGTTTTCTAGTGAAATGCTAGCATTGTTTAGTCCCTGTGATAAATGGCTATGTGCATCCAAAATTACTTGTCTATACTGCTCTGTTCTGTATGTTAATGCCTGCGTTCTCATTGTGCAGTCAGTTCATGTTGCGTATCACAGCTTTAAATGCTTCAGTGATGTGCTTAATCAAAACATGTTGGTTTTGCCCCTAAATAAACAATTGCAGGGTCCTAGCTCCAAGAAGGCAGGAATTTCTTGTTGGTTCTGTTGGTGGATGGCTGGATGCTGGCTTTCAGCAAGTAATTCTTTAGAAGTAGTTAAGCTGCTATCATACAGCAGTCCATTTTTCTTAAACCTATTTTAAACTTTTATACAGTCTCTTTTCAGATCTCTCCTCTATCAAGTTTCTGCTTGTGCATCTCGATGAGTAGAAGACCTCAGAACAGTATTTACAGCATCTGCTTCTGTGCTTTATACGTGTAACTGTAACAAGATGCACAACCATGTGCTGCATTATAACTTTATTCAAGGAGAGGAGTTTATCTGCTCTGCTTACCCATGGCAGGCAGATGCCTTGAGCATTGCTGCAAATCAGCAGCATTGTTTTGGAGGCACTGTTGAATATGTTGTTTTTGTTGAGCAATTTGAATAAAAGCTGTGTTTTGCTGTGGGGAAAATGAAGCCCACAAGAAATAGCCATCACAACACAGAACCTCCCTGCAGCCAGTGTGACCATCACCTAGGTGTGAGGTTGTGCTTCAGGAGCTAGGGATAGAAGTGCTGGAGGTGACTGAGAAAGCTGATAAGAGATGTTAATCAGTATCATCAGCAATTTTAGCCCAAAGCAGGGTGGGGAAGGAAGTCCTCAGCAATGATAATGGGAAATTGTTAGCTGTTCTTTGCCCTCCTGAGGCCCCAGCTGGAGCAGTGCATCCAGTCCTGGGGCCCCCAGCACAAGAAGGATGTGGAGCTGTTGAAGCGAGTCCAAAAGAGCACCAGGGCCATGAAGATCATCAAAGGGATGGAGCACCTCTTCCATGAAGAAAGGCTGAGGGAGCTGCATTTGTTCAGCTTGCACAGGAGAAGGCTTCAAGGAGTCCTCATTGCAGCTTTCCATTTCATGAAGGGAACTTTTAAACAAGAGAGAGTCCAGCTTCTTATATGGTCTGAGAATGATAGGACAAGGGGAATGGCTTTCAACTAGAAGAGGGGAGATTTAGGTTAGATATTAGGTACAAATTATTTACTCAGAAGGTGGTAAGGTGTGAGCTGCTGGGTGGCAGCCCTGCCCATGGAGGTGGGAGAGACTGGATGGGTCCCTTCCAACCCAACCCATTCTTTGACTCTTAAAGCAGTTTTCTTGTGATTTACATGAAAGGTAGCAGTGTCAGTTGGGATCCTAGTAGAGTGTCCTCCCTCCTGGCAGAGGAGTCCAGCACGAATGACACTAATTGTCACCTTTGCTGGCAGCGAGGCTGAGAGGAGGAGCTGCCTCTGTCACCAGCAGTGAGCTCCCCTGTGATGAGCTGGCTGTGACTCTGCCCCCACCACACTGCCATCAGGGTGTCCTGCTGGGCTGGAAGCAGGATGTAAGCTAAAAGCAGTGGGCTCTTGCACCAATTTAAGTGGAAAAGCAAGACTAATGACCAAATTTGTTGTCTTCATGGTTTTTACTTGCCCTGAAAAATAGCGATTTGCTTCTCTATCCTCCTGGCTTTACCATCTCCTCAATATAACTTCTCTGACTTTTACTGATGGCTTCTTGTGCCTGATCATTTCTTAATGAAGCAGGGGGGCTATACTTTATTCTGTCCTGCACAGGCTTCTTTTTGCCACTCATTCTTGTTTTCCTTCCACTCTGTTTCCACTCCAGGCAAAAATTATTTCCAGCTGAGAAGGGCTGGATGCGTGTCATTCCACAGCAGTTGTAAAAGGCCCCACAGTTTTGCTTGCAAACATCAGAACTCATTTTGCCTGTGTGCACATCCTGTATTCTCACCTTGAGTGTACGTGAGGGAGGTCATTCAGGGCTGGAGCCTGGGGCTGTCTGTTCCAGTGCTCCCATCCCTAGGCCAGTGACCAGGAGCAGGTGTCTGCGGAGACTGGGAAATGGGCAGGGAGGGCATGCTTGTGGTGGTCTCAGGTGCTTCTCATGTGGGTGTTATAAAAACACCAATTTCCCTCTGAGGTATAAATGACATTCGTAATGAAAAGATCAGATATTAACACAATAGCGTTCAGTCTGTGGGATGAACGGACCCTTTGCATTTTCTTCTCAATCTGTTTTGATGGGAATGTTGATTGCAGACAAGGTAAACTTGTTTGTGCTTTGTTCATTAATAACAAACCATAAACTGGCCTGCCTCCCCTCCCCACAGGCAAGGCACTTGAAGAGATGCCAGACAATTAAACTACTTAAGGCAGTAATTACAGTCAAATATACAACAAAAATAAAATCACTGCACAGGGTTTTTTATTTTTATTTTTTATGCTTGGTTTTGTTCTCTCTATTTATTAAACCACAACTCTTGCCTCACGACTGAACAGGAATCTCTCAGTCGGTGGTACCAAAAGACCGAAGTTCAGAGAAGCGGTGGTGCCTCATCCCTGGAGGCACTCAAGGCCAGGTTGGATGGGTCTATGGGCTGCTGAGCTGCTGGATGGCAACCCTGCCCACAGCACGGGGCAGAACTGGGTCGGCTTTGAGGTCCCTCCCAACCCAAACCATTCTGTGAAGGTTCGTGAAGTGCACAACAAACTTACCTGGGTTCAGCTTGGCATTTAGCAACCTCATTGATGGTCTTACGACACATTCTTCACAGCACTGAAATTCTGCTTGTTTGAGGCATTTGTTCAGTTTATAGGGCTGGCACCTGCCTGACTCTTAGTAAGAGTGTGATACCAATGGTCTCCTGAAACTTTTCCTTTCTGACTTTCCTGATTCCTCTTGTACATGGCAGAGCATTCCTCAGTCTGCTGTGATGCTGAGGAAGGGAAGGTTGAATGAGGCTGAATCACTTAATCCTGACTTAGCTTCAAATATTTACCTGTACCTGGTGCATTTTAAAATTCCAAAATAAGCATCCACATGCCTGACTTGCTGTGAGCCTGTTTAATGAGTTGGAGTCCTGCAGCACTGTGTGCACCAGTTCAACATATTTAAGTGAAATTCTTAGTGACTTCAGTATTCCAGATAAAGTACACTTTAAAAAGAAAGAAACGGAGCTGTAATGAGATCCAGCTGGTGTACATAAACCTTTCACATTGCATTACATAATTAAGTTGGGAAGTAATGTATGGGGGAAAGTTCTTGTTGCTTATTCTTTTGTACTGGAGTTTTACAAGGCTGTATAAATACTGTAAGTATTTAATGGGGGAAAAGCAGGATTAAAAGCAAACGGCAGAAGATGGATTGTACGACAACGTCATAAAACAAGCGAGCAGTATTACCCTTGTGGTATTTGGTATTAAATAACTGAAACTTGGCAGTGTGCTGTGCATTGACATTGCTCTCATAAGATCGTTTTCTAATTGATCGCTTTGGTTAACATGATTGCTTTAAAGGTAAATTGGTTTATGCTGAACAATACCAGAGCGCAAATTCCCTCTGGTTTTGGCCAGCCTTTTTTATTCAGCGAAATCTACACCGCTGCGGCATTCAAAGCAGGGTATGAGCTCCTGGGCTCCTTACCATAACTTAACAACCTGTTCTGCTTTTAACAAACTGTAATTACAGAAACGTAAACTACATCTTCATTTATTTCGACTGTAGAGCATGGGAGAGGAATGTGGGAAGGAATTCTTTGTACCGCTGTGAATTTAGTTGCCTACCTTGCAGTTGTTTCATAAACATCCTCGAAAGCTTCTGAAAATACTGAATGTGGAATGTGCCAAAAATGGTTAAAACTCCAGACTCTGTCCTCTGGCAGGCAAGCCCTGGCAAATCTTAGCTTGATGCTGCTGCCCTCGGCTGCCCTCCTTTGCAGAAGGCTTTTGCTCCCTTGCAGAGTCAGCAGAACGTACCTGGGCTTCAGCAGCTGCACCAAGCCCTGGTCAGCGGATTTTATGGGGCTGCCCTTGTCGCTGGGGATGGGCACTGGGCTGCCCAGCTGGTGACGGGGCATGCACGAGGCACGGGCACGTGGTCAGCTCTGCCGGCACTGCCCCAGGGCAGTGACCCCAGGGAGAGGAGCGGTGAGAAGGAGCCGTCCCAAATTGCACAGCTGTTTGCTGAGTGATGGTGAGTCGGAGCCCTCAGCTATCCTCATTTAAAAAGGGTGGTCAGGCATGTATCGTAGCAAATTTAAAGCTTAGGCTGTTGTTCTGGTGAGAAGTCTAATTTACCGTAATTGCCTTTTTTTTAATAATGAGCTGATCCATTTGAGATGTCTCAATAACCATTACCCAGTTAAGATGATGGCTTAATTTGGAGTTGCTGTTACGAGTGTGGGCACGCTGGCCTCAAGCTGCTCGGTCTGGGCACTGCGGTGTGATGCTTTAAGTCTGCCGAGAGTGACTTTTGAACTATACAGAAACTTTCACTGACTTGCATGGGAGCTGTTCAATGAGAGGTGAAAGGAGCACTCAGGATATGAGTGAATACAAATATCTTCTGGTTTTGTGGTTTTGTAAGTTCCCATAAATCAGTCAGCAAGTTCCCAGTCATTGTGACAACCGCATGTCCCGTGCTCGGGCACTGCAGCTGCCACAAACCCCAGCAAAGGCTGCAGTCAGCCCATAAAGAGCAGCAGGGCAGAAGAGTGGCATTTAAAACACAGGGCACAATCTGACAGATTTCTGCCTTGTTTTTTTATTCAGACTGTCAGTGCACCAGCAGATTCTTAGAACCACCCTCTCTTTCCTCCATGCCCCCCACCTTGCTACTTAAATCAAGCAACAGAAATCCACAGAGGGATTTTCTGGGAGAAATGAGATGAAAGCTTTTATGGGCTTTCATAAGGATTTCATAGAATTACAGAATGGCTTCAGTTGGAAATGACCTTAAAGATCATCCAATTCCAACCTCCTGCTGTGGGCAGGCAGTAGATTAGACTCAGTATTTTGTACTGCTTGTTCTAAGAAAATGCTTGTGTTAATGAGCATTCATGGTGAAACATGGAATAGAAGTTGGTTAGAAGAGGAAGTGGGATGATCTGTGAGTCCCCACTTTCCTCACTCTGCTGCAGGAGCTGGGGTCCCTATGGGGCAGCAGTCAGTTCTGCTGCTTCCTGACCTAAGTGGGATGGATCCCTGTCCAGGGACCTGGACCTACCCTGGTTGGCTTAAGACTGGGGAGTCTGCAGCTCAAACAAGGCGCTTTGTTCCGCATTGTGAATGCACTGATTAAACTTCGTAGTTAGGAGACTGGACATACTGATATTCTCTCCCTCTTTTGCATTGCACAACAGTACAGACACCCAGACATCTGCGAGCTAGCAGATTTGATCTGTGTTCCTAAGGATTGTGAAATTCTGGTTGTATATAAATTTGCTGTCTGAATTTGAAGCATGATTTATGCCTTGCCTCTTGTAGTTAGCATGACTTCCCTTTCTGTAGGATTGCTAGGCAGATGTTCTGACTTCTCCAGTATGCTGTCCTTAACATGGCTTTTCCTCATCTTTTGTGCTGCCTACTTATTGCTGAAGCTGTTCAGCTGATACGCAATAAACTATCTTCCTTAGCATTCAGGCCTAGTGCTGGCTGGAATAACTAAAATGCAAAGCAAGGTGTGCATTTGTTTTGCACTGTTTAGGAGCTATCTAAAATATTTGGAAGCGTGTGGTGGTTCTTATTTTTGTTCCATTTCCTCAATCCTCTGTTATAAGTGCACTTTCGCTTGCTAATCTGCTGTCTGAAATACTCTTTGTTCAGGAAAGCAAGTCTATTTCTGTTGTAATCAGGGCTAAGAATTCAGCTGCAGGGTCACTTGCACTGCAGAGTTCACTGACCACGTTTTGCTGCTGGCAGTCCCAGCTTTGGCCCTTTACACAGATCAATGCCAGGCTAACCCCATTTATTGCTACTACTGAATCAAAGCTCTGCTGCTCCTACTTAATTTAGCTCAAAATAGACATAATGCAAACAAGCGTCAGCATGGCAAAAGAGCGAGAAGAAGGGGAGGAAGAAAAAAGGCGTGCAGTTGTTTGGGTTTTGATTTGTTGTTTTTTTGAATTGAAGATACCAAATGGTGCCAGGATTCAGAAGAGAGGAATTTGTTTGTACTGTGTTATTAGACTCTTTATAAAAAATAGTAGTCATCATTGATTCTGATCTGTGCAGTAGAGTTTGTCTGTCTTGCATTTCCTTTCTGTGTTTTGAAAATCTCTTCTAATTTAACAGCTTAGGCACACATTCTGATTTCTTCTGGGTTTTGTAGTCCCACTGATATCACTTGCAGTTTGCGTTGTCTTGGTCACACAAGGTGGGCCTCCATCCTTGCTACTGGGTACCCATCACCAGTTACTTCTGTTTCAGCTTCATGGAAACGTCCAGACCGGCTTGCGGTCAGGTGAAGTTACTGTTGGCAGGAGTGCTGTTCTTGGTGAAGCTACAATGGTATTGAACCCTTTGTCAGGTTCATCCTGGTGAGGTTTTGTTTAAGGGAATAGGGTAGGTATTGCACTTTGTGACTGCACTATAACTCTTTTCTGCAGCTGTGGCACACCTCAGTCTGAGAAAACATTGGGATCCTGAGGACGTTACTTGGAGCTGAGATGACAGGACCTTTATGGCGTGGTTGGCAACCCGCCACTGTTTCCAGCTAGGACTGGATTTATGAATTCCACTGCCACACCTCATTCCACACAGCTTTCAAATATGTGAAGTAAGGCACACACATACCCTCGCTGCTTGTTGGCTCCTGGGCTGCAGCCCTGTTCCCTCTATGAGGCAGCATGGATGGAAATCCTGCTGTGTTTCTGATAACACAAGTGTTTCTGATAAACACAAAGAGATCCCATCCTTCCACTCCGCTCCTTCCCCTAACTCATCCCCCTCAGTTGTGCAGCTCCAGGGCACCACTCAGCAGAAATCAAGTGTTCAGCGTGGATATGTATATAATGGGATTTAAGATGACAGCCATGAGACAAATCCATCATTTAGGAATTGTTGAAGTTAATTTCTGCCCCCTCTGCTACATGCTCATCACAGGTCTTCTGAAACTTTTCCTGTTTGCTCTAAGTGCTCTTACTCATTACAATTCAGCTGTTCCTGAAGGCAAACTTTTGTTCTGTGGAAGAGACCAAAGCAAAGATTGAATGTTTTTTGTGTTTCACCACCCTTCTCCACACTCTTGCAAATTAAATGCCTCCTCCTCCAGCCTACCCTTTTCTCTTCTGGCAGGGCTCTGTTGCCCCAACAAGGGAAGCTTTGTCTTGCTTCTCCCACTCCCAGCACACGCTTGGCTTCCCCATTGCCTTCTGTTTTCGCCTCTTGGAGACCCTGCAGTCTCCCTGCTTTCCTGCCCAGTATTTTGGGACAGAGCTGCAGGTGTCCTGTACCACCTTCCTGGACAAAGGTTGGGCAGCGCATCAGGTCCTAGGCTTTCTGGCCTTTTCTCCAAGCCTGCCCACTTCCAGAGTAAATCCTTTGAGGGTTATCCTCCAGATTTAATCTGGATCTGCTCTTTCAACACCTTGAGATGTGTTACTATGTGACTGTCCTTTCATGAGCTGTTAAGTATTCCTCCTGTGATGCTTCCTTCCACTTCTCAGGTGTCTGTTGGAAGTTAGTGGTTTTGTTTTTATTTTTATTCACAGTAAGGCAGTACTTTTGTGAAGAACAGCCTAAGTGTTGGGAGCCCGCTGCATGGTGCATTTGATTTGAGCATTCTCCATAGCATGCAATGTCTTGTTCCCTGTGTGCCTGGGAAAAGCCTCCAGTGGTGTCTCCTTGGTAAATAAGGGACAGTGTCTCAAAATCATTGTTTGTTGTGTGGTTTGCTCTTTCTTTTTTTTTTCTTTTTTCTTTTTGTGGTTTTGTTTGTTTTGGTTTTGGTTGTTTTGTTTTAGGTAGAAGTAGGATTCCATTCCTGCCTACTTTGTGTAGAAAATATTTTTTAACCCATTTTTTTTCCCCTTGGAAGTTAAACTGACTTCGCTATATTAAGTCAGTTAGATTTGTTTGGAAATCAAACAAATTTTGATGTATGAGGGCTGCTGAGAAAGTAATGCCTATTTTAAGATGTTGGCCTGTGACATCTGAGGCGGATGTTGGTGCTGTGGCAGTAGATGTTGAATCTTCCCACCAATATCCCAGTGTCTACATAACGCGTGTTGTTGCCGTGTGACAGATGGCAGCAGAGGGGGAATCTGACAAATTGGCGTCTGATATGGAAGTGCCTTTGAAGCAGTGGTCTGTCAATGAATTCCTCTGTGTGGAAAAAAATGGTATCAGATCTTAAATTATCATGTCTTCTAAGCATGTAATTATTATGTACTCAAACTGTTCTCCTAAATATGTCCTGCCCAGTCCTTGTGGCTTGATCCTTCTCTGAAGTATTTTTTTTGTCTGTTGCAAAAGCCAGGTGTAGTTCAGAACGGTTAATTTTGGACCTGAGCTGTTTATAGAGGATGTGTCCCCTTGTTAGCATGGTCTTACTAGTTCGTACCACTGGTTATTACCGCTCAAGATGCTCACTGGATTTGATTTCTGTGGCTCTTGTTAGGTGATGTCTTCCCCCCAGGCAGATAAAAGATTTTTTCAGATGTTGTTTTGAATGAGGACAGTTTCACTTAAGCTTACTGCCTCAGCAGTGGTTAAATTATGCTAACTAACCTCTTGGCAACGGCCAGCTTCTCCAAGAACTCAGTTACAGAATAACCAACCAAAAAGAGAAATTTCATACCTGAACTCTTTCCACATGGGGTTGATTCAGTTCTTGCCAGTGGCAGTGCATGCCCTTAGGTTGTCTGATGTAGCTTCTGTTTTAAAAATGAAGCAACTTTGTGTAATATAAGCTTGGCTTTTATTTTCTTCATAAAGCTGCCTGTTGCCCTTTTTCTTTCTAGCTGTCTCAGAATTGTCTCATTTGGTCATTTGGAAGAATACAGAAGTATTGCTGGCTTCTGTGTCATGGTATACGTGTCTTTAGCATGAGTTTGCTAATGTGTCTTTATTTCTTGCTTGTCAATTTGAAATGCATGTTATATGTTAGAAATGTTAAAAGCAAATAGCTAGAGAAAGTTAAGGTAGATATTTTTTGCTGAGTGACAGATATGGTCTCTAATGCTTCTTTTGACATATTCAGTTATTTTGCTGTCCAAGCACTGGCACTTCATATGTTTAGTAATAACCAAAGCACAAAACTAGACTCAGAAACAGCCCATGCAAAGCTTATGAATATTATATGACACTTTTCCTGATATTCTGAGGATGTGTGTGTGGTCTATTGCATGTCAGACCAAGCAAAGTCTTTTAGTATGAAATTGTGAGTTTTTGAGCTAGTTAACAGAAACCATTCTGTCTAAAACTAGTTAGTCAGCTGCTGCTTCATGAAGTTGGTGATAGCAGTGGTGGCTTCAGCGTGCATACAGCACATGGTTATATAGATTTGTGGTTAATCCACCCTTGTGGGCAAAATGCACTAAAATTAGCTGGCAAATGAGTGTTTTTATCGTATGAGCTACTATGACTACTTGGAGGAATCCCTACAGGTCTGAAAACAATAATAATCAGAATTGTATTTCTTAGCCTTGGATCCAAAGATATCTTTTACACATAATGGAATCAAATGAACCAAATCTAAAGTATGCTTTGTTCCTATGCCATATGTTTGCCGTCTTGCCAAGCACGCTTCTCTTCTCCTAGAGCAGGATCCTGTGTTCTCCTCTTCTCAAATCCTGCCCTTCATACCATGCAAAAAAGTCACTGCTTGACCTCACAGTTGTGTGGATACCATTCTTTTTCTCTTTTCATCCCTAAGTGTTTTTCCGATGTTTAAGAAAACTTAAAAAAAAAAAAAAAAACTGAAACAAAACAAAATAGAAAAGGGGTAGAAGCAAACTAAAAAGTACTGCATTAATGAAGCCTTTTAAGTTTAATTGAGGACTTCAGCCCCTTTCCACTAGTTGCCTCAAAGCAATACCTCCTCCTATGACGGCTTTAAGATCCAGAGAGCATCCGAGTTTCGGTATGGAGCAGGGGTAGGAAAGTATCTGGGTGGCTGAGGGCTGTTTACTCAGCTCCTGTATGCAGTGGTGCGTCCATAGCTTGCTAGGATTGCTCCTGAGATACCTCAACCATCTTCTGTCACTTTGTATATGTGCCTTCAACATAAGCCTGATTTCTCTCCCAGCACCTGTGTGCTGTTATGCCGCCTGTCCCAAGGTATTAAGTAACCTACATGTGTTTTGAAATAGCTAATGATAAATAAGGCGATTTCTCTCATGATAGTGCTTGGACTTTTTCATTCTCCTGCTTATTATGAAATATGTAGGCTGATAATTTTAATGAGAGTTACAAGAGAAGAGAGAAACTTTTAGCCAGACCTGGAAATGCATGGGATCATTTTAGAGCTGACTAAACTCTCCTTGTTGCACTCTGCATTAACCAGGACTTCCGAAAAGCTTGTTGTTTCAGTAAGTTTGGTCTTTATCATTTCCTTCACCCTCTTGGTCTTTACCACTCTGACAGGTTTTCGGTAGAGAACCTTTTTTTTTTTTTGAGGTGGCACCACCGCTTTGCTTAGGTCAGCATTGGGAGGGGAAATGGGCGATAGAGAGAAGGAAAAGCCTGTGACAACAGAGGATTCCTGAAGGCTGATTCTTTTTGGCTATAGTGTTGCATTTCATCCTTCCTGGAGTGAAGGATGTATAATGTAGCATTGCAGTTTTCCATGGTATTTCAAATTCTGTACTAGCTTGAACTCTAACTGTCAAACTTGCAATTTTGTTGACATCTTAATTGTAAATTAGATAATTACAAAGGTATTGTCTTAAAGCTCTTTTGTGTCCTTTTTTCCTGCTGTGAGGTTATAGATGAAGCTATCTGTCTGTTATATTGTCTAGTCTCATAATTACTGAGTGGACACAGTGTCTTCAAAATTACAATTCAGACTGAGAATATTTTATTATTTGTTGCTGCAAGAAACATCTGGAGAGTGCTTAGAGCTCAAGTGCATTACAGCGTTTCATAGAAACAGTTTTATTGGATTCTTAGGATTTGTCCCTCTCATATGGCAGGAAGAGCTAACAGAGGCGCTTTTTTTTTTTCTTAAGGTGATTCCAGATATAAAATTCTTCAGGCTATATGAAGGTGGTTCTTTCTGTTGGCTGCTTGTTCAGTCTGAAGTAGATAATATTCTGTTGATATGTCCAAAAATGCATCTTCTCCATATGGGTCAGTATTATCTCTTTCTGCTCCCAGGCAAATTAATAAAACAAATTTTAAAAGTGCAAAGGAAAGCAGGCAGCTGGCTGATTCAAAGGGTGAGGCTATGTTTTTCATCACCACCCTTTCAAAGCCTCTCTGAATCAAAAGAACCATTGGATTGCGAAGGCAAGACCTATGCCACACCAGAAGCTCCCAGTTCAGCAATTTTCCCAGGGTAAATTATAACTCATGTTTCCTCAGCACAGGCTGTAACTGGCAGCGTTCCTTCTACTTCTAAGGGTGAAATTGCTGGGGGGAGAACAGACATCTAATGTGCCTCTGGAAGTTTTACAATGGGTGTTAGCCTGGCTTTGTGAAAAGGGAGACGTTCCTCTGGAACATACCCAAGGGCAGGTGCTATTCAAACTGTAGTGTAAATTAACTTTAAATAAAGTAGTGTGGGCCTACTTCTGTTGGGGTTGCGAGTCAAATTTGCAGAAAAGGCCCATTTTTCAAATTCTGACAGTTAATGACAATCTTCCAGTTATCCCACTGTAGTCTGCATTCTTATGAGTCTTTAAAATCTTCAGATATGACTGCAATTCAAGATGCTAATCTTTGTTCATGTACAGCTGATAGGATCTTAACTCACAAACAAAACAGCCGGATTTTAGCAATGCTTGTATTTTGGTGTTTCTTCTCACCGGGAGATTATTGGACAAATTGCAGACTCATGAAGAATGTAGCCAGTTAGTTTTTCTCCTCGTTCAAATTTTGACACCATCTTTAAAGAGTTAAGTTTGCATTCAAATGTACCTGCATGGTCCTGGCCAAGAAAAGCTCTTCCCTTTTTAAGCTCAGGAGGGAGCGTTGTGTTGCTTGTTTTTGTTTTTTTTTTCCCTCTTTTTTTTTTTTTTCATATGTGAAGACTCCTACAGAATGTGCTCAGAGTGCCTGCTGGAAGTGGATAAAGGACCTGAGTGAGAAGTATGAGTGAAATTATTTATTCAGCTTAACCTATGGGGTGTCCACTTGGGAGGAGTGGATGGCAGATTCGTGTGTTCAGAGCTGCTCCTTCCCACCTCCATTCCTGACCTGAACTCTGTGTACTACTCAGGGCCAAGGTGGCTGTGGTATAGCATTGCTGCAGCAGGAACTGTTGGCTGCTCTGTGCTGGGTTCTTCCCAGCACAGCCTGGGGGCAGCTGCCCAGGTGGCTGTCTTTTCTAGGGAGGAGGTGAGAGCACCAGTGGAGTCCCAGGGAAGGTATCTTGTCTGCAAAGGCACGGCAGACCACACCTCTGCACCCAGGATGAGGTGGTCCATGGCGTTTGGATCAAGGCTGCTGCTGGAACAGCTAAGGCCTTGTATGAAGGAGAACTGGTCTGTCATCTGCCCTCTGCCAGAAGGCAAAACTTCTTTGTGTGCTTGCTTTCGTACAGTTATGGGTAAATTCACCCTCTTTCTGCTACCTGAGGTTTGATAGAGGTAAGAGAAATGAGTGACCTATTTTCCAGCTTTAAAGAAAAATAAATGAAGTTGTCCTCAGGGCAGTGGAAGCAAAGGCTTTTGTATCAGCTGGAGTGTTGTGGGCAGGGCTGCCAGACTGTGCAAGGCTCCTCAGACCTTGCAGCCTCTTTCCCAGGGACTCCTCATCTCTGTGTTTCCTTTTGTTAATATAAATAAATAAAAATAATTGCATGGATGTGTACAAGATAACTGTAGTCTGTCTCCATTGGGGCTGAGGAATCTGTTGGCAATTGGTGGCTTGTAGCAGTCCCTGCAGTACCTGGCAGGATCCACTTTCTGTCTGTGAGAACAAAAGCATGAGAAGGAGGTACCTGGCTATGCATACCTTCAAGTATTTGGGGCTGGGCACATGTAGTTAGAGGAGGCTCAGGCTGGGGAGTTGCTCTTCCTTTTGGTCACTCCTAAATCAATGTTACTGTCAGTTTGAGTAGAAGCTAGTGTAGAGCAAATCAGCTCCTAGTGGAACAAACGGTCTAAAATTGCATGCATGTGTCCCATTCCCATTGTAGGACTCCATTAGAGGTGGTGCAGCAGGTCTGCTGGCCTTCGGTCTGGTGCCCTCCTTCATCCTCCCGAAGGTTTAGGGGATGGTTTTGCTGGCCGCAGTCTGGGTTGTATACCCTGTGATTATACAGTGTTGGGTGGGCAGTTGTGTGCTGTGTAGTAATTGAGAGCAGCTTTCAAATCCGGTTTTGCTTGTAAATTACAGTGCCTCTTTTCCCAAGTGAGAATCCAACCAGCAGCAAGTCTGAAGACCATAGAAGTCCGCTTCCATTACAGAAAGCAAAGTGGCTAGAGGCTGTGTGCCGGAGGAGGTGATGCACCTGAGCTTGACCCCCAAGTTTAACATGGATTTTATTTTAATAGCGTGTTGGGTAGCATATATGCAGAAGATCCAGCTTGAGCTATAGGCTTAAGTCAAGTCCTACATCAGCCACATTTACCACTGGCTTGACCAGTGTTTAGAGGGTGTATATGGCAAGAAGAGAGTAGGACATACAGAAGTATAGAGCTTTACTTACAGTGCTTGAATGTAATAAATGAAAGCATTTGGTCTGGCCTCAGTTATGCTTACCCAAACAAGCAAGGGGCTGAGTTAATCTTCCATAAAGACTGCAAACTATAGAATATCTTGAGGGGCAGTGGTAAACTTTCGCATGCAGTTTCAAGGCCTAGGGAAATCTTCAGAAAAATTTCTGGGCACTTGAAGAGAGAAATCCTGTCTCTGTAAACTTTACTTTTACTAGAATTTGGAATTGCCTTTGCTGCAATGATGGTATAAGCATAGCTCCTGCCCTTATTCCTAAAGCCTCCTTCTCAAATTAATTAGAGATTTTCTTAAGTTCTCAGTGGTCAGTCTATGATGAAATTGTGGTTAGAGCTGTTCTGCTGAAGTTAGGTGTGTGCTGCAGGCTCGACTACTGTCTACCTGCATGTTGATGTTGGGATTTTCAAATCTTCAAGATTTGAAGATTTCAAGACTTCTTCACTGTCCTGAACCTCCAGGTAGGCAGTGCTCTCCACCCAGCAGAAATACCCCTCATACTCTAGATCTTGCCTTGCCCTTGGTTCTCTGCACCTGTGGTGTTTATTCTAGGTCTGATCAACTCAGATGAAGTTCCAGTAAGACTTATTGTGCCAAGGAAATTCAACCATGTTCTCTCCAGCTCTTGCAGCACTTCACAGGCTGGTGTGCCCAGCCGTGCCTGCATCCAGTGGAGGAGGCTGTGAGAGTAGCATGTAGGATATGGAGCAAGGGAGACTCGTCTTGAGGGCCCACTGGGGTCAGCACCTCTGGGACAAGGAGGACATAGCAGCAAACTGTCCTGTCAGGTAAGCCTCAGTCACCTTTGTTGTTTGGACTATTGCATGATACAGATGATCTCACCTCCAGGAGTTGGTTCAGCATATCTTTATCTTCTCATAGAATGGCTTGGATTGAAAGGGACCTCAAGGATCATGCAGCTTCAACCCCCCACCACAGGCAGGGCCACCAATCTCCACATTTAATACTAGACCAGGCTGCCCAGTGCCCCTTCCAACCTGGCCTTGAACACCTGAAGGGATGGGGCATCCACAGCCTCTCTGGGCAAAGATGATGGCCTTTGATGGCCTTTTGATGGCCTGGACCATTTTCCCAGGCTGTGATACCCTCTGAGTATCTCTGACTTCTCTCAGGCAGTCACTTGTCACACACCTTGTTGTGAAATGCATTGCTGTCTGTATTTCTGCAAATTGTACTGAGTGCTGCAGACATGGCAGTGGTTGTAGGCAGAGTGCTGCTTGTTAAAGTAGTTGGTCTTGTGCTGCACTCAGTGCTTCAGCATCTCAGAGAAACTGTCCTGACTTCTCAAGCTCTCTGTTGTACTTGACTGTCTTGTATAGAATAATTTAGTCTTCCATCACATGTTGACAGGCATTCCGGATGTAAAATGAGGTTTTTCCTCCAGAGATCTAAAATAATTCTTCTACTACTACCACTGAGTCTCAGGGGGCCTAGTATCTCAACTTACTGTGGCACTAAATTGCATCTGATGGTGTTTTGGGCCTGTCTCTCACACAGCACTCAAACAATTGTTTTGGAGTTTTGCTTTATAAACGTAATTCTTAATGTTCAGAGTCAGCAGTTTAAAGCTTGCAGCTGCAAGGGAAAGAGCATTCAGATTATATTGATGAAAGGCAAAACATTACAGCACAATCGGCAGATTTTTGCCAGGGAAGGTGATGCGTTACTTCTTTGTTTTGCAGACCTGATGGCACCATTACAGCCCAGACATCTCCTCAGAGAGCTACCATCAGTGCAAAGGTGAAGAAGAAGAAGAAAAAAGAGCATTGATATGTGTGAAGTGCAAAAAGCGTAAAGACTTTTTGCAAAGGGTCTGAACCACTTCTTTGTGTCTGTTCTTCAGAATGAAGATGAAGAGAAGGCACTGCCATTGCAATTAGGAGACTGAAAAGCATCTGGCATACTCTGTGCTGTGTACAGTCTCTGACAACCTTGCAGGTCTGTCTGAGGGGCTAGCACAACCTGGTGTTCTGTGTGGACGTGGTGTACCATGGCCAAAACCAGGGAGCTCATTGTGAGGATGTCACTAGCCTGGAGGATTTTCCCCTTCCAGCAGAACAAGCTTCCTGGACACATAGCTCTGTATCTCTTTGTGTTTGTTACACCTTCTAGAGGAGTTGTTTGTACTGTACTGATACTGTTTATATTGAATAAATGCTTTCTCCAGCCTCTTTGTTGTGGTGACTGTTTCTGCTGAACTGGAAAAAAGTGGAGGGTACTTGCTTAAGCATTGTGGTGAGACATGATAGCGATTTTTTTTAATCTTTAATGAAATGTTTCTTTTGAAAAAAGTGTCTCCTCAGAATGAGGACACTTCTGCAGGAGCCAAATCAGAGTCATCTTAATGTTCTTGGTTTGTATGAGGGACTTGAAGCAGTGTTTTGTGCATCACTGCAAGCTCCCCTGAGGATCAGCCCACTGTTATTTCAGAGTCAAGGAGCACAGCTGACTGTGAGATTTGAATGGTTCCTGCTATGTACTGAAGGAAAAAGCCCTTGTGCCTCTATCTTTGGAAGATTTTTAGCTGTTTGGATTCACTTTCCACACGGTGGGATATGTGCAGTCAAAGATGTTTCTGCTGGAAATTGTTGGTGTGACTATGCTGACTACTTTTGCCACGTCAGGTGGTTCCTCAACACGAAGCTGTGGAGAGAAACATCTCTTACGGCTTTCTATTGTAAGAAAATATAATGATTGGATGTGTTACAATGAACTGTTACATTATCATTTCTTCTGGCCTGCCTGGGTGAGACAAGTTATCCTTGTCTCCCCCTGAAAAATCCAAGAATGTTTGAAGTATGTAACTGTGAGTTTCTCAACAGGGATAATTGTTTGAACTGTGACAGGGAGGATCCAGTACTTTACAGTTTGGTACAAAGACTAGAACTGAAGCATACTGAGTAGCATTTATACGTTTCTTCTTGAGCTGGGCTGGCTCATGGGCAGTGTGTTTGCTTTATTAACCCTGGCCAGATATGCCTTGACCCACAGTCTGAAATGATCCTCTTGGTCATGGGAGTTAAGTAGATGTTTTGCACTTGAATGTTGATCATACAGTGAGTGAGCTTGGGTTGTCTTGTAGTGGTGTGGTTTTTGTCAAGGTTCTTGGCATGAGAAGGGAACTGAAATGACTTTGCTTAAGACCACAGAGTGTAAATAACACTTCTGAAACCACTCCTAATCAGAGCAGCCTAACATGAGCGAATATTTTCAGAGCATCTTGTCTCTTTGATTTAGTACTCTTAGCAGTACATTGTAATACCTTATATTCTTCAGATATTTCTTTTTTCTTCCAATTGCCACCACGTTGATGTGGTTATTGTGTTGTTCTTTGGTAGACTGGATGTTCTGGTGCACATCTCAGTCCTACAGTTTTTTGGTTTTTTTTTCCAGCCTGGATGTAAATGCTTATTCTTTAGCAATATTTTTTGACTTAGTTGGTGAGAAAGAAAAAAAAGGCAGGGAGTGAGGAGATCTGAAAGGTTTCCACCGTGACCCTCAGTACCGTTTGGCAGAATGCCTTCTTGGTCCTAAGGATTTTTGTAGATTCAGGAAAGAGTTCAGATAAGGCTACTTTTGGTTCTGTTGACTCTACATGATGGTTCACATAGGGCAGAAAGTGAGAAGTGGATTCAGATGTACTCGAAAGACCTGGACCTACCAACTGCTTGTTATTTGAAGGCTCCCTCTAGTAACAGCAGGGAAACAGAGGAGAACCAAATTGTACTTTTGTGTGCTGAACCGAAACTGCAGCATCTTGTAAAACTTAAATATCTTTAACCTGCCCAGTATATAGCTTTTAGTAGCTCTTTTGAGTATGTAGTTTGAGCAATAAGTTTGTTTGAAATCGGAACTCATTAATTGAAAAGTTGTTGGGATCAAAATACTGGAGTAGAAATAATGACAAATATTTCACAAAGTATCTCAAGTATTTCAGTCCACGGGAAGTGTTGTGAAACTTGGGATTTCCTGTTCTTATTTAATTTTTTCATAGTAAATATTGAAATATTTGTAAAGGAAATATACCAAGTGGAAAAGTGAACTGCTAGCAGAGCAGGAAGATTACTGATCCTACAGCCAGCACAGATGCTGGCTGTGCTTTGTGTCCCACTCATGAATGAAGTCAGTGCAATTCCCAAGGCAGAAAACCACCTGCATAATCTCCCTCCCATATGGGAGCAGCCATGGTTGAAGTACAAACCCTTCCTGAGCACAGGGACCTACGTGAGACAGAGCACACCAAGGGAGGCTGCCGAGGAGCCTTTTGGTTGTTTTTGTTACCAGCTGTTTTAAATGGCTTGTAATCGGTTGGATCCCGCTGAGTTTGGTTTCTACGACTCCCTTCACTCCTCTAATTGTTTCTAAGGAATGGTATTTGTAATTACTGCAGGTTAGTGGAAGTTTAATTTACCAGTAGTGCCTTAACTGTAACCACTTTTTTCTATCTAAGCTTGCTCAATTCATATTTGTGATAGTTTTGGATGTTTTTGCAGGGGGACTATCTTCCTAACTCATTGTCTCCATAGCTGAACTAATACAACAATTTAACTCCAATCTGTTAAGCAGAGTGGTCTAACACCATGCCTGTTGAACAATGATCTTCTCTGCTATGCTGGCTGGGATGTGCCACACAGAAGAAGTTGGTTTTTAATCACTCAGTTCTCTGAATCCCATTTCTGCATCAATTTCTCAAGGGTAACTGGACAAAAGTAGTGGAATAGCAGAGCTACCGCTGCATAATTTCGCAGTGGTCGCCAAAGGAGTAGTGAATGAGTTTCATCTTTGTAAGCTAGGACTGGAGCAGCATTAGGTTATTGTATTTAGTATCTAAATGTTGAACACTCGAGCATTGTTTCTTGAGGCAGAATGATGTAATTAGCTTGAAGGGGTAATGTTGAGAAGGAGGACGGTGAAATAAAATATCAATGGTTTTAATATAGTTCTAGATATTTATTTATTGGGAGTTTTAATGGTAAACTGTGTACAGGGCTGCTTGGTTATGTCTCACTTTTGGAAACCAGTTCTGTTTTCTTACCTTTTTTTTTTGTCTTGTGAAATGCCCATGGTCTTTTGAGCTATTTCCCATACTTGTGGTGATGTTTTTCCTATGCCTTTTCCTCCTGTTTCATATGCCCAGCATTATCACAGCTCTGCTGAATGAGGTCCCAGCCTAACTACAATATTAACCCTGAAAATCTGTTCATTTTCTCCTGAGCAGCCCTGGGCAGGATATACAGGAGAATGTGTCCAATTGAAAAACTGTTACAGGCTCCACAGTGCTGCGGTCTGCTAAATTGTTACAGGGCTGTGTTTTTCTGACAGAGAGGATCCCAGTAAGGGGGGTGATGCTGTCTATTCCATACAAGTTACAGAATTTATTTTTCTTTTTAGTCTCAGCTTTCTTTGTTGGCTTTTCAAATTGTTTGCCTGCTTTTGAGCACTGGAATGCGTTCTGTACCCCACTGTGCACACTTTATCCTCAGTCAGTATCATTTCTTGCCTTCTTATTTCCACTTTTCCAGTCATCATTTTTAATTTTTTCTTCATTATTTTGCTAAGTACCTTGCTGCAGATCACTAACATCTTGGGTGGTGGTTGTACCACATAGCATTTATAGCAGACATTAGTTTTGCATAGCGTGTGTACCGTATTTTGTCTGGACTTGTCTTCATTGTGCTGCAGGCACCTCCTCAAGCAATTGTAGTAATTAAGAGTGGTATTTCTGCAAATTTATATTAACTTCTGCTTATGTAGAAACAGGAGAAGAAAAAAAAAAGCAAAACAAGCAGCACTCCCCCCAACTCCAACATCTAAACTAGGCGTTTTTCTTCATCCTCTTCATTTTTATCAGTATTTGACCAAAGCTTGCTTTTGTATATGAAAGAAAATTAGTTAAGTACCTTGTGGTTTATAGATGCCTTTTGTTACGTATTACTTGGATTTATTGTGCAACGCTGGCCTGTAAATCATTTGGGTTAGACGTTTACCTGGCTCACGTTGCCTTTATGGTTTGAATCTTTAACAGCCATGAAAAACATACATGTTTTCAACAGCAAAGGGCTTCGCCAGTCCAAATTCCCCGTAACTCTGCTTCAGCGAGGCTTAGTACCCAGATCTGTGAGATGTTTACAAAGAAGCCATTAGGTTTTGCAGCTAAAAGACGTGTTGAAAGAACAAAGAGAGTTTTGTGATGAAGTGTATCTGACTTCTCACTGCTTTGCTTACCTTTTAAATGTAAAACTGCATAATTTGCAAGGGCTTTTATTTCTCAGGGCATCTCTATAAGATTCCACCAGTGTGGAGCTTTCCTTCAGCAGAAAGCGCGGTCGTCCCAAAACCGCTCTCGAACGCATTTCTATTTTAATCCCCAGCTTTGAATACAGCCTGCCTTACTGGCTCGGGCAAATGGCTCTGCCCTGCCCCACCCCGCCGGGCGCGCAGACGAGGAGCACGCTGCTTGCTGGCGTTACATCCCTGCCTTTGTGACTAAAAGTTGGTTTCATCAGCATCAGCTCCCGCTCCACTTTGGGAGCCCGCCTGCCTGGGGAAGCCGCTCAGACCCGCCGCCTATGTGGGGCACGCAGGGGCAGCTCTCGCCATCCGTGTAACTTTTAAATGGAAGATGTCTTTCTCAAAGGCTGCCGATGTCCAGCGGTGTGCAGTGCGTGAACAGTTGACTAGTCCAGGTGTTTCTGCTCCTGTTTCTGTGCTATGTGAGTTGGAAATTCAAGAGAAGAGTGTGCAGAATGGAGGAGTTGAGGGTTCGTATTTCTCTTCTGAGTGCATTGCAGTGACTGAGGGCTTGGGAAGGAACATAAATTCTACCTGTGGGTTTTAATTAAAGAAAATAGTAATTGTTCTTAGGCTTTCTGTCTGCGGCTCGTGGTGCTTTTGTCAGAGACTTTATCAGCTCTGAAGTACGAGAATGAGCTTCTTTCTCTTCTCTGTGTGGGTTGTCTGTCATGAGCAGTGTTCAGGAGGAACTTGTTGTATCAAATGTGATTTCTACTTTGGGGGCTCGATCGCTGCATTTTGCCACGCTTTACCTATTTGAAATGCAGCCAGTTAAGACTTTTACAAGTGGATTGATTTTAAAAACTGCCAAAGATTTATCTGTGCTTTAATAAGATGAAAATGGTAAGCTGAGGCTACAACAGAACTGTTGACTGGAGACTGTGGGTTTCTGCGAGGTTTTCAAGAAGATCATTAATCCGGGTCTATCTCTTCACAGGACAGTCGGCCCAATATGTCAAGACCTCTGATCACTAGATCCCCTGCATCTCCATTGAACAATCAAGGCATCCCCACTCCAGCACAACTCACAAAATCCAACGCACCAGTTCACATTGATGTGGGTGGGCACATGTATACCAGCAGCTTGGCCACGCTTACAAAATATCCTGATTCCAGGTAACTTTAAAAAGATTGTTCTGCATGTCTTTGGCAACTCCTTTTCTTCAATTTCATGCTTGGACGTCCTGGGGCTCTCTTAGAGCGATAAATTTAGTTCCTTTTGTTTCAGAATGAAATTAGGTTTCTTTGTTCATAGGAGGTTAGAGACTGACTTTTCTTTCTCTGATCCACTGTGTTTCATACAAATGGCATCTTTGCAGATCCCTGTGTTTACATACTAAAACAAAGTAAAGAACACTGACTTTCTACCATAGTTCTTTGCCCGGCATACATTCTGTGGTTTATTACAATCAAAAGCTGTACAAATACTGCATTTAAGTCTGAAGTTGGGGGTGTTGGGATATTTGTTTTGTTTCACTTTTTTTTTAACCTTTCACTTTTTTTTTTTTTTTTTTTGGTCTTTTGGAGACCTTTTTTCCTGTATTGTGAAAGTATACTCTTAGATATGTCACATGAGGTTATATGTAACAAAATATAGGACAGCATTAACTTCATACTTTTTATAGCATCTTAGGACTTTTTCAGATAATTAGACTCTTTAATTCTCACATTCTCACTTTATATATCTTCTAAATGGAAAATATGTGGCTTTGGTAACTTAATGGAATTAAATAATTAGAAAGCTTTTGAATGCATGAGTAAAGGGTTGTATGTATATAGAATATATGTAATAGAAGTGCAGTTTTAAGAAAACGGGTTCACTGAACATATAGCATGAGAATGTTTCATAGTGGTGGTGGCAGATAAACATGGCAGGATATTGTAATTCTAAAAGTGGTTATCAGAGGTTGACTGTGTCTGCAGCATTATTCTATAGCTACTCTAGAACAAGAACTTTTACCTTCGTGGTCTTTCCTCACCAGCGTATGAGTAGAGGTGGAAGAATTTTAAGGCACAGCTCCCCTTTCTCCCCACCCACTTGTACTCCTCTTTCTCAGATCTGCTCTGCTAAGGCAGAAAAGAAGCTCTGCATAGTATAGTCAGCATAGGTCTATGGTTTCATAGGAGCAGAAGACACAAAGGGGTCTCAGTGCCCCCTTGATGTGTGACCTTCTGCAGAGAGGTGGCTCAGTCTAACAGGACAGATGGATTAGTGCATGGGGGCTTAGTGGGAGAAGTGCAGTGCAATCTATCAGATCCTTGGCCATAGGCATTTGGCAGCGTTGTCACCTTACTAGCACTGAGATCACTTTTTTTGGATGGTGATCACATAAATGATTTAAATGGTATTCTCCATCACAATGAGACTTGTAATTCGTGTTTTGAGACCTAAAGAAATTAAAGAGAATCTTACAGTGAATGGAAATACTCATGCTAGTCCATGAGAGGATGTCTTGGTGGCATCCTGTCACTCTAGTTGAATCTCAGTTAAGTGGTTCATTTAGAAAGGACCCAGAAAGACAGAAAGATCCTTTCTGCAATTCAAGCAAGCCAATTCTCCTTTTCTGCTTCACGAGCAATTCCCTCTATTAATTATTGTCCTATCACATGACTGATTTCCAGTGCCACCTTTGCCCATTATTTTGAGCTATTTTAGTAACAGCAATTCACAGCTGAAGCATTTATTTAGATAATTTCTTTTGTCTTGCTAAGCTTTTGTTTCCATCAGCTCTTTTTTACTGTGTTGTGGAGAGTGATTTCATGAGTTTCCTGATCCCACAACACTAACTTGCCTTTTCAAAGGGCATAAGGTGCACTTAATGGAGTATGGTTTTGTTCTAAGAGTAGTTTTCACTGCTACTACTGCCTCTGCAGCATTGTCAGCATAGTTTTAAGTAGGACTGGAACGCTTCTAACACTAAGACCTGACAGTGACAGGAAGAGAATGGTAAATAAAGGCATGTGAAAGAGAAACAGCTGGACACACGGCCTTTCTTTTAACACTTCGAGGAAGGCCAGGCAGAGAGAAACTAATAGAGGCATTGCCAGATGACAGGCCTGCCTTGAGAGATTGAAGCAATGTCTGGAAAAACTCGAACTGTTCTTGGAAAATGGAACCTACCCACATGAAGAATTTTTCTTAGGACCTGGTTGTGTTCAGCTTCTAGGATTGGTTATTATTTAGCATTTCCTCTGTAGCTGGGGTGGTGATGGTGTCTGAAATAGTAGGGAAATGCCTTCCTGCTGTGTATGGCTTCTTACAGTGCAGCAGAAGAGGCTGTTGCTATTAATGCATGCAGCTTCTGTTTGCATGTCAAATTCACCAGGACAGCGTATTTCTTTTTAAGTGCAGAAACTGAAGTATCTTTTCTAAGTGTTTAGTGGCAGTGGAATTTAAACTTAATGCATTCTACATTCAGTTGAGTTATTGTAACACTTTAAAGTGGAAGCTACGCCTCTAGTATCAAAGTCAGTTTAATAAATTAAACATTTTAAAGCTCTCCGAACATAGTGTATAGAAAATCCAAACTCTGAGTTATAGTCATTCTGTTTCAAGTCGTTCTGACATGCATTTATGTCTCAGTTCTGACAGAAAGTGTCTTTTGAACCCCTTGATGGGTGAATAATTCCAGCACAGCTATTAGATTCTGGAATTCCCAGTCACTTCCAGAACTTGAGATATTTCTTTTTTAACATCAGTAGCTTCAAAAGAACAATTACTAAACTCGTTTGGATGTCAAGACAGTGGCATGAAGCAATAAGCTGGCAATTACGATACTGTAGTTTGTTTTTTGTCTATGAGATCTTAACAATTTATTTCCAGCGTTGTGCATGTGTGTGTATGGGGAGTTCTAGGTAGTACCCAGTAACGTTTGGACCTTAATACAGATTGTTACTCAGAGCCTGACCTGGTCAGTCTGTACTCAACAGACTTTTTTAGCATGTGTTACTCTTGTCCGAAGTTTTGGTCAACTTTGTTTAATATCATCTTTTTCCACCAATATCACATTTGTGAACGAGATCAAAACTATGGCAGGGTCTCACAGATCTTTTTGGGTGAGTTGAAGCCTCCTGAGGCTCACTGTCACATGGAGTATTGCTTGTGAAAAATAAGGTCTTGATTATCTTGCCTGAAAGAGCACTGCTCCAGGGATGAGTCAAAGCATAGGTTGCAGGCTCCAGCATCTAACAGGTTGAGACACGAAAGTCATTAGGCTCCTGACTCGTATTACATGTAGTCTAAGGGCCAGAAGCCTAAAATGAACCTTTCATCTGTGGGCCAGGTACCAGAGTCATCTTTCTTTGTGAGATTGAAAGGGTGATATCCAAAGCAGCAGTTTTGGAGTCACTATGACTTGCCAGTGTAGAGGAGACCCATCCTGATAGAGCACTTTGTTTGGGAGTGTGTATTGTTCCTTCATCTTTTGGATTTAATAACAGCTGATCTTGTTCCTCTCCATTCTCTTGTTCTTGAACAATACAGTGGGAATTGGAAAGAGTTCCTTAACTAGTACCAGGTAAAGATTTGCAGTTTGCAGGGTACATTTTCCATAATTCTTTTGTTAGATCTCTGAAAGGAATTTATAATTTGATATGTAAAATTCCTACAGACAGGTATCTATCCTTTCCTACAAAGAAAACCTAGGAAAGATTAGAAAAGCATCTTGCTGCTGATGCTATGTCCCTGCCCCTTCCCATGGAAAGACCACTGTGAGCTTCCCTCAAATGTTCATACAAAGAACACTAGGAATTGAGGCCTAACTGAATTCTGGTCAAAGGCTGGTACCATGAAGCAATTCAGCAGACAAGCAGCTTATCTTCTGCTGGCTTGAACTGAGTAAGTAAGCCTGGAATGAAAAATTCTGAAGCTGAAATAATGCTTACATTTCATTTAAAAAAATAATAATCAGCAGAATAGAATTTAGGGGATCCCAGCTTATATTCCTGCTGTCCTCACAAGGAAGATCCCATATAATCATTGCAATGCATCAGCAGGCTTCAGGATCTCCCAAGACATCATGCCTCAGACATGATCTCATGCTGCTGAATAAAAAAATTTGCCAGAGCTAGGCTTCATGAAGAGGCAATTGGAATCAGTGTATTTGCCAAGAGGACTTAATGTAAGGTCAATTTGCTGGAAAAAAAAAGTAATTTTCTTTAAATGCTTGAGCAGGGACAGATGTCCTTTTGTGCACCTCCCCCCAAGAAGACTGTAAGTTGTGATGCATTCACCCATGTGCAGACTGTTCTTCCTGCTTCTCAGCTGTTAATCAATGGTTATGCATATATCTATGTGAGCTAACCAAACAATGGTGTTTCTACTCTGTGAGGAGTCCTGTGGTTTTGGAATTTGTTTGTTCTGAACTAGATTGTTCAGGATATTTCATAACACAGTGTTATCTATTAAGAATTCGGGCGCACTGTTTTATTTATGTTTTTAATTGTTTTTATTTTGCAAAGGAAGTTTTCAGAAATTAGTCTGTTTTCGACAGCCCAGAGTAAGCCTCATGGTTTTTATTCTGGAGAAGATGGGTACCCTTTCTCATGGTCACCAAGGAGTCTGAGAAAACCAGGTTGAGGTTTTAGCAGAGATCTGATTATGAGCAGAGGAAGCACAGTCCTGTTAGTTCTGATTGTTGAACTTAAGCAGCTTACTCACCTTCTCTCAGTGCATTATCATCTTGCATAAGATCAAACTCTTTGCTTGGAGATGGCATTTCTACACCTTTAAGCTTTAATGCTGTCTGTATGGGAGGTACCAAAAGGTGCTGTGCACCAGGCTAAGACAAAGTCAAACAACTGTCACAACTAAATGGAAAAATGTTTGACTTTGACTCTATGGGGATCAGCTCTCTGCCATCTGCTATTGACTGTATCAGCAGTGTGGTCTATCACAAGTTCAAAGCGTATGAACTTCTAATTAGTACTGTCCAAGTCACACAGTACAAACCTTTGCATAATTCCAAAACATCAAATTGCCACATCCTGTATTCTCACTGTAGAGTTGAAAGATTTCATCAAAAGCCCTATATATTTTTTCCTTCTACAATCTGTTGGGGCATCTGTTTGCATTGCTACATCTCCCATCTTGAGTTACTCCCTGCATATGAAGGTGGGTTCTTCTTGAATAGTATTTCACAATACTTCCAAATTTCTGCCCAGGGCTATTTCAGGTTTTCATATTAACCAATCCATTCATGTCCCAGTTTTCTTACACAATCTTCCTTCTCAGCCCTCAGGGAAATTAAATTTCACACACCTGGATCTAGTTAGGACAGTGGCTTTTTTTGGTTTGTGAGAGTTTCTTTTGCATCAATAGCACAAAATTACTTAGGAGAATGCCCAGACTGTCCTTGGCCTTTACAGGCAGGTTGGGAACAGAGCTTATCTTTCTTTCATAGGTTACATATGGACATGATAAACTCTTGAGTTAGGTAGGACGACACTGTTCACTTTTTTCAGAGCTTTGGCAGGTTCTGCTGTCTGAATACTGTTCACAGTTCCAGAAGAAGACACTGTCTTTGCCCTTAGTACATACTTATGCAGTTTGCAGCACCATGCTGGAGGCTTCTTTTTAGATAGGAGGTTTGTTGTGGTGGGGTTGTTTCATACTTTGCATAGCACTGCCTCTGCAACACCATCACGAGAGTAGTTGTGCTACTCATTTCCTATTCACCTTGGATGATACCTTCCAAACTATTGTCACATGATGCTAGTAGTACAAAAACAATAAGTACAAAATCTTCTAATTAATTAGCTCTTTTAGTTTTGGGCTTTTTTTTTTGTTTGCTTTTTGCTGGTTTTCTGTTTTTATGAAAATGCTAATAGAATGGAAATTATTACATCCTTCTTCCAGTCCCCCTATTTATGTCCATCTTCTTTGAAGGAGTACCTGTATCAGTGGAACTATTTGGTGACCTTTCTAGAGTAGCGTCATCCAAGCTGTTGAGCTAATACTTCTTAAATCACCATGCTAAAAATCTTATACAGTTTTCTTGCTTCTGCAGGCAGTAAAGAGCCAGCTCCCTGAAGAGCTTTGAACGTAGTTATGCACTAGCTCAGGCAGTTTCCTTGATGTGAGTGGTCCAGGCAGCAGCATTTTTTTTTCTTTTCTTTTTTTTTTAAATATTTTGTAACATTCCTAGCAGGGGGGAATGGATAGAACAGGTAGGTATTGGCTCAGTTTAATTTTTGCCTGGCTTGCTCGTCTAGTTATTCACCTTTTGTAATTTGTCATTTGATATCTGCATGGTATTGTGGTAAGTGAAAAAGAAATATGTTGAGTCCATTACTGACTTGTTGTGTGGCCCAAGATTGACTTAACTTTGAGGTTTTGTTGCTTCCTGACAAAGTTGACAAAAAAGGCAATTTGTAAAATGCTTTGGGATGATGATTGAATGTGTGAAAGATTGCTAACTCTATGCGTAAATGTTTACAGATACCAGGAGCTGTGCTAGAAACAGCTGACGATGTTGGAATCATCAGGAGCATGTATCAGTAAAAAATGAAATGCTGATTCAGAAAGACCATATGGAGTACAGTTAGTCCAACGCTGTTTAAAACTTTCGTGCTGTCATCTGCTGTTTCTTACTCCTAGGCTGCTGGTCTGTGCTTTGTTCTGGTCGCTGCAACCAACTGTACAAATCTGGGGGAAAATAGAACAGTGAATGAGTGTGCACTCCATGCCTATTTCAAGAAATTTATAGAATTTTCGCAACTGATATTGTGAAGAGAAATCTTTTGTAACACACGTTTGTCAATAAAGAGCTCAGAGGGGTATTTTCTGGTTGAAGATTAATTGTATCTCTAGGTGCATATATTGAGCTCAAGATACATATTGACCTCACTTTGTCTCAATTAATGATCACCACGGGTCAGACATCACTGTCACCTTGGTAGGAGTGAATATTTTCTGAATCTTAGTCCTGTACTATATTTGCCTTGCAAGGTCAGTAAGTCATTGCTGTTGCTTGTGGCTAGTGACTGGGTGAAAGAAACAGTATCATCAGTTTGGAAGGTTTTCACATTGTGTGGTCAGTAACTGGTAGTGAGTAATCACTGAACCATCAAGTTCATGTCTTTATGTTTTAAGTGTTACTAAAATTGTTTTGGTATATTAGTTGTTTGGTTGATTAAAAATGGTGTTTTCCACTTGTTATATGCTTGTGTACTCAAATATCTAATATAATAGTGAAATCAAGATAGTGGAGAGTGGCCATATGGAGACTGATAAAAAGTAAATGTACGAACTTCGTATTTCAGGGTTCATGCCATGCCTTTATCCGTGGCTGCACGAGTATGATAGTGCAGATGGAAATATTCAGGAGAATAAATTTGTATATTCAGGAGCATTACAAAGTAAAGGTTTTGTCCCCTTATTTCTGAGGCCTCTGAGTCAGCAAATCTTTGTCTTGAGGGAAGAGAAGGTTGGAATCCATATTGTCAGCAGGGTTCAGAGGTCTGTTTACCAGTAGGCCTGTGTGAAGTCATATGGTTTGGATCGAGATGGCAATCCAAAAGAGGAGGGATGTCAGTAACTACTTTTGTAGGGTCTGTACATTGAGAAATCTTCTCTTTGGCAAGACTTGATACCAGCCCCATGATTGGAAATGTTTTAGTGAGAAGCAGTTTGCTGTAGCATTTGGACTTCTGTGCTCAGTAGCATGGCTTCTTAAACCAGCCTAAAGGCATCCAAGCAGTATTTCTCATTTGAAATAGCCAAGAAAATTCTCAGGAAAAATAAAAGAGTGCTGAGTCTGTGCGTTGTGCTTTTCTGATAAGGACAAGCCCATTAGAAACTGAGGTGGCTGCTTCCTGCTTGGCACTGAAGGGTTTGGCTTATTGGTCATTCTGGTTGGGTCTAGATCTCAGTAACAGCCTTGAGGCTCACTGCTTTGCTTTTTGTTTTGCTGTACCCAATTCTTGCACTCAGGAACCTCTCTCTACTGTTAGCATTAGATTCAGATCCCGCTCCTTCATAAATTATGTGCTTCATTGATCTTTCATAAATTGCAGTGCAGTTGCTAAGCAAATTGGTGTCTCATATAGGTAGGTAGATAATTGCTGAAGTAAACATTTGACCTCCAGTTTCACCATCAACACCTAGCCATCTATTGGGTATGTTTGGAGCTTTAGGACATAGATTCTGATTTCCGTCTTATTTCTTTCTGGTGACAATCAACTTTCCTGACAGATTTCTTGTATACAAGCCTGTTTGCCATTTGGGGATATGTTTGTATAGAAATTTGGGAAAACTGTTTAGGTTATCTGCACTCTTTCTAACACAAACAAGGGTTATGCCTTATAGTGTGTTGGCCTGGGGGTTGTCACCTGTTCCTGTTATGAGAGCATGCCTTCTAACTTAGCTGGTTTAGAGTGCATTCAAATGCAGGTGTGTCATAACCAGACACCTGTCATCTGACGAGCTTTAGTTCTCCTTTGTCATTCATTCTCAGTCTTTATTTTCTCTCAGTCTTTAGCTTTCAAGATGTTGCAGTCTCTTCAGCTGCATCTTCAATCCCCTTTCAGCTCCGAGCACTGAGCCTAATTTTGTCACCTCAATTCCGTCCTTGCTTTTGTGTCATTTCTTCTTCACCTACATTTTTCTGTCTCTGTCAGAAGGGATTGAAGCTCACAAAGGTCAAAACTGATCTTTACCTGATCAGATCAAGTCACATTGCCTCCTTCTTGTCCATTACTCTCCATGCACCCTTGGGTCTCTGGCTTCTGTTAATGGTGAGCTTCCCGAGAGGACTTAAACAGCCAGTATATTTTATGGTTACATCATATAATGCTTTCTCTTGTAGTAACAGCAGTTCAGAGGATGCTGTGAGATTCATTGATATTGATCTCTTCCACTGAATCTTTGAATTGATAATCAGAATAATGTATTAACAACTGTGGTGTGTATGTTAGCTTAGATCCAGCACTGTTGTCTCTGGACTTCATTTGGACAGTTCTCCAGGCTTTTTTGAGGCACTTTCTGCTTGCCTCAGAGACGTGAGGGGCTCCTGTAACAGTCTGAAGGCGTTTAAGCTGAGCTTGGAGCTGATTCTTGTGGTCTGCTTTGAAGGGAATTTAAGAACACAGTGGTCACCTTTGCACCCAGTCCTGCTGTGCAGCATGGTCTGCGGAGACTCAGAGCAATATGGTACAACATTCTTCCTGGACTCGTTTATCCTGCTTCCAGCTAACTCAGCTGAGCTGCCTCGGGTACCCAAGCTAATTACTGCAGACCGATCTTCTGGATTTCTACGCACCACTGCGTTCTGCAGTACAGGCACTCAGTAAAAGGAGAGCAACACTGGCAACTCAGTTTTTGTGAATCAACTTCGTGAGGAGGTAAAAGAAGTGGAAGGGAAGGGTAATAGAAAGATACAGATACATTTTTTTTTTCATGAGATGGCAGACCAAAGCAGTATTAAATGCAGCGGGAGCATACTTCAGTAGTTCATCAATTTATAAAGACAGAGATTAATTCTACTTCCTCGACCCCACTGGGTTTTCATGTTAAAATGTGACTTGTCTGTCAGTCAAATGGTAGGCATAATTGTTCTTTAAGTGACCTATTAAAATACCATTCCTTTTAATTAAAATTTGTATTTGTGCTCTTGCGCACCCTGTATCCAAACTGTTAAAGCCCTTCTTGTGCAAGGTGCATTGCAGGTAGGGAGCTGTGGGACATGCATAAAATGAGAGGAGTGACGAATGTCCCAGTGCAGCAAAATGAGGCTTGCCTTCGGCTCCAGCTGGCGGGGAGGGAGATGGAGGGATAAGAAGCATCTCCCAGCACCGCACCCAAGCTCTCTGCATTCCTTGCCTAAGACATTGCTCGTAGTTACTACTTGTGGCATAGAAAGTTATAGCGCAGAGCATTTCCCATAAGTGTGTCACTTCAGAGCAAATGATAGATTACATTCTTCCACACCCCAAAAGTATTCTTTGTGCTGTAATTAAAAAATAAACGTTGCGACATTGAATTGGAAATATTTTCTGCCATACAGTGAATTTGTTTTGTTAGGTTGCCTGGGTGTAATTGCAACAATGTCAGGGTGTTAAAACCTTGTCACGAGGTAATGGTTTCCTGCCGCTACGCAGTGCCAAGGACTGCTTAGCTTAGCAGCAGTATTGCTGCTTATCTCCATCGGTGGTGATTATTTTGCTTCTGTGGAACTTTTTTTGCTTATTTTGTTGCCCATATGCATGCTATGAATTACACTTGTGAGCGAATGCTAACCACAGACCTTCAAGAGTGGGAAGCAGCGCCGTGCCAGAACACAGCAGGACTGGGAGACGCTCCCAGTTTGCCCAAACTTGTAAGCGATCTGAGGGGAGGCCTCCCAAAACGGAGGCTTTGCCGGCCCCTCTTGCCCACCTCAAAATTGATTCTTCTTGAACAGTTCAGAGGGCCCTGGGGGCCTCATGGCTTGCATAAAAAATGAAAGCCCTTCCTGTCTTAGAGCAGTGCATGCAGTCAATAACAAAGGAGAAAAATGATCTTTTAAGTGTATCCCATTGAATCCATTATCTTGAGGGCCCGTGTGCAATGCTTCATCAAAACATCGTCATCTGGGTGATACATGGGGAGGGAGCGAGGCAGCGTTCAGGGAATTCAGAGAAGCGTCTGTGGTACAGTCAGTGCCACAGGACAGGCTAAATATGATGCGAGCCAGAAAATGAGAGCTGCAACAAAACTGATATGTTCCTCTTTATAACAAATGGATTTCATATTATACATATTTGAGACGCAAACAAATTGTTCAGGAAAAGTTTGGAATGCTTCTTGTGTAGGTAGGAAAGCCCTGTTGGGCATCTCTTACAATAATTGCTCTGTTTTAGATCAGAATACAAACTTTCTGATTTTGGGGGGATTTTTTTGCATCACAATGATAATGTGAGGGAGGAAAGAAGAGAAAAAAAAAGTGTTTGGTGTGCTGCCAGTGCATTCTATCCTTGTTTTGTCAGGTTGTCAATGGGTGAGACTCAGTATCATGGGCTAAATTGGTGCTGAACTTCAGGTTCTTGTGAGTGTGTCACAACTGTTACTTCTTAAATATTGGCATTTTTAAAATGTTTTGCGTGCCTTTAGTAATTATTTGTATATTTTTCTTTGAAAAGTAAGCATGACAGGAAGATCTTCGCTTTTAGCTGTTCTGAGTTTGCAGCATTTACTGCAGACTGGTGTGTTTTACCAGATTCCGTGTTTAGCAGCTGAATTTTTGCAGTCAGTGTTTCCATACTGCTAATAATAAGCACTTTGTTAGATCCTATGAAATAAAAGACAGATGCCATCAGATTCATTTCCAGTAATCAGTAGTACCAATGATCAAAAAAAGATATTTTTGGAGGTCAGATGCAATGGGGAGGGGAAAGAAAAAGTTTTCCAGAATGCAGCTGACCCATCAATCTTAAATCCTTCAGGGTGTCTTCCATTTCCTTCGGTGAAAGGTTTGCTTAAATAAACTGAGCAGTAGGCAACGGGTGTGTGCTTTTACACAACATCCACCCAGGTACATTGCTGGCCACGGTGATCCTAAAGGCAGAGTGCTGTCAACATTCCTAATTGGTTATTACCCAATAACACACCCTCGAGTGTCTTGGGACTGCAAAACACTTTTTACCTAGCCTTCCTACATGAATAATGAAAACTTCAAATATTCATCCAATTATATTCAGCTTCTCTCTTGACTAAGGGTTGCCAAATGCAATTGGACATACTTCTGACATAGAATTTCAGGCTGTATCTGTGTTGGAAGGGCTTAGTCATAATTCTTGACTTCTGGGGAGAGATTAGATAACACCGTGATGGTAATTTCTCCAGCCTGAAAACCTATTGTTTATTCACTTTTGCTACTTATTCTGGTTTAGTAGCAGCATAATTGCAGAATTTAAAAAAAATGTTTTTTAATTTTATACTTGGAGCTTGTCACATGGAACAGCACAAGTTCCATTTGAAGCAATAAGACAATTTCCTTGTTCTCCAAGTGTTGCTGATACAGCTGCATAACTGAAGTCACCGGCAAGCATTTGAAAGGCAGATGGTTATTTTTCACAGAGCTATTTTGTATTGGTTTTCATCTCTTAGGTTTTCAAGTCATTTTGCTGTCAATCATGATTGGCTCCCAGTCTCTTATTTTAAAATGGATTTTCCTTAAGTCTTGCTACCATGTTGTTATAGGTGGAGTAGCCTGAGCAATGGTAGAAGGAAAGATGCTTCCCTGCTTGCTTTTGCTGTGGAAGACTGAATTCATGGAAAAGGATGAAGAGAAAAGCTGCTGCTTTTCAGTGGCTAATGCCTATTTGGATGCTCTGCTTTTTGTCAGGCATTCTCATTTTTCCAGCTTCTAATATTGTTGTCTCATAAAGCCGGGCCCTGGGCCATGCCTTTCATGCTGGCCTTTCCCTTCTTAGTAGCTAACCCAGATAAACTCATCAGCAGAGCTACAATTGCGCTTTCCCCTTTCCCCATTGGATTAATGGCGCAGCTCCCTGTGACTGAGTGGATGCTGCTCTCTGAGCTGCAGAGGTCTGGTTACAGGAGAGCCTCTAATTCTTCACTCTAGACACAGAAATAACAGCCCTAATCAGGTGTGTTTCATGCGTCTCTTTGGTGGGCTTAACAAAAGGAGAGGTGAAAAGGATGTGTGTCAAGTGTTGGTTTGAAAATAGAAACAGCTGGTAGGGCTGCAACTTTCCATTGCAGTTAGCCTCCATCTAGGTCACAGTATTACCTATGGAAATGTGAAATAGCTAGCTATGCAAGAGGCGTGAGTCCTTCCTTCTTTTTACTGAGAGGGCCTGAAAACATGAAAGGTCATAGGAAATGATGGAGAACACCAGGCATCAGTGCCATGCCAAAATCACAAAGCGGTACGGTGGGACGTTTTTCATTTGTAGAATCATATTGGCCATGTTGTTTCCAGTCCCATCCCAAGCTGTGGGAGGACAGCAGCACTGTGATCCAGGCTGCTCCTTGCAGGAAGGATTGTACCAGGAGCCCATGGTCCTGCATTCAGCCCTGCTGTGCGGCAGCTCTGCCCCTCAAGTTGCATGCCTGAGTCTCTTTGCAGGCTGCTACCACTGGAGAGGCTGTGCACAGAACAAAATGAACAGGGTGGGGTCTGGAAAAACAGGGCCAGTGAAACCCAGTGCCAGTAAAGGTCATGTCACTTGCAGTACGTTGCTGACTAAATGTATGTACGAAATGAGGGCATATCCATCACAGCACAGAGGGTTTATTTTCCTCATTGGTGTGATAATGTTGTTGTGCCGTAGTAACAAAACATTTATGGGGCGATACGGGCAGAGCCAGCGGTCATTATGGGCTCTGCACCTCACAACATTCCTATTCCACAGGTCAAAAGTGAAATCCCTTGTTTGTCTTCTCTGTGTGTCCAGCGATAATAAATTATAAGCCATCAGTGTGCTCTGAAAGTGAGATGGAGGATTTAACTCTGCCTGTGTTCTCAGACTGTACGGAGCTGGCATGTTCTTGGCTGACTTTGATGCTATGGAGAAGCCAGAGCTGCCATCTGCAGTGACACAGTAGTGGTTCCTGCACCACTTGGAGTTTTTTAGCGGAGGATTTCCCACAGGGATCAACCAGACCTTGAAGCATAGTGGGGAAATACTCCTTCGTCCTGACAAGCCATCAGGCAGCACTTCTCCCTGATCCCTACAGGCCGTCCCCGCTGAAGATGTGGCAGAGCTCTTTCCTCACAGCTGGGACTGTGTCCCTCCTAGGGGTCTGAACATCCAAGCAGTTCAATATGGGTTGATGTCACTCAGAGGCAGCAGGCTCTGTCACAAATCACCTATGTGAGTGTTGGCACTGCTGCTGCAAAAGTGGGTGGTAAAGAACAGCGCTATAGGTTTCCCTCATTGAGGTCTGCATGGCTAATGCAAATACAGACTTTCTTGGACTTGGTGGTTAGCAAGAGAATACAGAGAATTTGATGGTCTTGATTCATAGTTGGCGTTGCTTGTTTTGAAAGACATTATGATCAACAGACTGTGCTAATTGGCTTCTGCCTGCCTTTGAACTCTAAGAAAAATAGGCTTTCAGAAAGGTGTGGAAAATGATCTTTACCTTCACATGGCCTCAAACCATTTATTGCAGCCCCAGCAGCTTTTGGAGCGGTGGCAGTGGAGAGCTTTGATGAAAAAGCACAGCTTTTGATTATCCCAAACTATTTTTGGGCTTCTGCACCTTTCGATAACGTGGTTCTGTAGATCTCCTCTAAAGATAGTAGAAAACAATTATATCTATGCCCTGTGGTGAGGCAAGAAAAAAAAAATCAGAAGTCTAACAAAACACCTGGATTTCTGCTAAATTAAAATTTTATTACATTCAAGAATAGAGCAAAAAGTATCAGTATTAAGTAGCTACACAAATGGAGGGGCTAATGCAAGGTTGTTGTAACATGTTTTATTTCCAGGGAGCACAGAGAGGAAGAGGACATTTTGGAAAGTCCTTGAAAATGCTTGTACTGGAACTGATATTATTCTTCAAAATGATACTTTGAGATTCAGGATTTTTCTAACTGCATTGTTAGGTCTTTTCCATGGTGTTAGTTAGGGACATGCAGCCTTGTGGACACATAACCCATGTTGGTTGCTCAGTTTTTTTGAGTTGCACTCATTAGTGCAAGCTGCAAGGAGAGTGATGCAGCTGTACCCATGTCCAGAGACGAGGGCAGATACAGTATGGAAATGTCTTTTAGGTGATGCCTTCTCCCCACACCCCTTTCTTTAATCCAAGTGTGGTTAATACCATTCTGTCTTTTTAAAGAAAGGTTTCAAATTAGTGTACAAAAAAAAAAAAAAAAATTAGCGAAAATTTATAGATTCATGTAGTAGACTACTCTATAGGCAACATCTAGCTGCTTGTTTAAAAGCAGTGCTCAGCTTTCCAGGAGAGCAATGTCTTGTTTATTATCAACCTGGTATTGCCACAAGGAAATTTTGGCTGTTGGGCTCTGCTGGTTTCTACCAGTAAGGTCTGATCATCCTGTGGACGGGAAACTCTTGCCTTCACGTGGGCAGCTAGCACCCATGTATGGTTCCTGTGAGACTTCCCTGTGCTTTTCCTAGTCCTCCAGGGATCCCAGAGATGCCCTTGAGCATCCCAAATGGCACCAGGAGCCTGCAATTTGGCAGCTGAATTGCATCCTGGCTCTCCCACTTTGAAAGCATTGTGATATGACATTTAGTTTTGATGTGTGATACTTCCGAGGGTTTTGTCAGCTGAAATTATGCTGTTTTCACGTGTTGATTAATTCTTTCTCATGTCCCTATTTATGGGGTTATACTGCTTCTGTATCTCCGTTCTTTTCTTCCTTCTTTACCTCCTCCACAGAAATACGTCTTATGTACTGTTGGGTTTGGTATGGCTGCAGGGATTATTACACCATGACAGCATCTAATTTAATAAACAATAAAGCCACTGTTTTGTACATGTAAAGTTTGTCAATGGAGGTAATGTTATCTGTGTGCTTTTTAACACCCCCACCATCAGTAGAGTATTCAGGTGTGGCTTTGGCATTTCTAACCTATGCATTAAGCATTTTTTATTGCTCAGAGCCACTGTCTAAGCTGTCTGAGGTGGACTTTCCCGTCCTCCTAACTGATTAGCATGCAGGTTTTGTATCAACTGATTTGGTTAATAGTGTGATTTTCCTAGTTACTGAAATGCTTACATCATTTCGACCTCTAGCGTGGAAGCAGTTAAACATGTAAATATATGAGAATAAATTAGGCAGGTGTAAGCACGTCTCTCTGTGTAGGCACATGGGTGTCCACACTAGGAATCAGTGCAGTGCAATTGTAATGCATGTAAGCTAGAGTTAATCAGAACAATAGCAGCACATGGCCCTATGTTCTCATAGTAAATTCTGTATGTCCACACCTTCCTTGCTTCTACTGTGCATGCTCACATGCTATCTGGATTGCTTTTCTCAAGGAATTTGTAACCTGAGCTGTTAACCTGGAAGTACAATGCTCAGTTCAGGTGGAGGAACGTAGTAACACTTTACATGGTAAAGCAGAACACGAATGCTCAAGAGACGTAAACGTGTTACTGTGTAGTTGGCCTTTCTGCTTTTCTCAGTGCAATTAAAGTCAGCTTTTTAGGAAAATAAATCCATTAGGGCTACCAGGGCAACCTTAGTTTGTCATCTTCATGGTGTATGTGCTCAGTGTGATTCTTGGTTAATGAACAGCTCATCAACATCTCCTGTTTGTCCTCACAGTTAAGCACTGTCCTTGGGCCATATTTCCTGCACGTTATTCATGTCCTGTTCTGAGGAGTCATTCCTACATGCTTTCTTGCAGCTTTCCTTAGCCTGTTACCTACTTGCTTCTCTCCTGGCAGTTTGTTTGAAGGCAGAGACTTGATGTGAAAAAGTCTGAGGTGGTGTGACATGGAAGTTGTGAGCAGGATTGTGCTGTGACTTTGTCTACTGTGAGACACTGCTACCCAAGCTCACACAGCACTTGTGTCATGCAGCGCCTTGCTGTGGTCAGCATGACTGATGCTATAAGCTCTCAGAGCTTCTGCAAACCAGACCCATGTCTGACAGCAGAGAAGTTCGCAAAATATGACCTGCTTCTGCTCCTCAAGCAGGGGTCCTGTTGGCTGCAGTCCCCTACAATGCAGCCCTGGCTCATCTGCTACCCAGGGGTTACAGAGGGTGCTGGAGGAAGGCTGTATGTCATGATAGACCAATCCTGAAGAGGTTTCATATGAGAGCAGTTTGCAAATTAAAGTTGCAGAAGCATTTCCAGTGTCTGACATCTTAACATGTGGTGCTTGTTTTGACTACTGTCATAATGTTCTTTATATGAGTTCTTTCACATGTGTGTGTTCTTGTAGCATTTTAAAAAGCAGGCTAAATGTCCTTTCCACCTTCCCTTGCATATTTGCCTTGTGAAAGCATGAACAAGTTCAGCAGAAGGGCTGAAACTTGTTAATCTGTCCTACAGGCTTTTGCTGTACAAGCTGTTGTCATTTGGGTGAACTGTACCTGAGAAGGGTGATACAAACTATGCAAGTCCCACTGGTGTTTGTTGAGAGAAGAGGAACGAGTGTGTGTGGGAATGCTTTATTCCAACACAGCCTTGTAATTAACAGCTAAACATTTCAGAAGCACGTTGACTTTTATTCATTAATGAGATTCTGTTACTTAGGCTTCATTGCAGAAGTGACCTCTCTCTCAAGCAGTCCTCGCCATCTCCCAGTGTGACATGCAGTCTGGACGTACACTCTTGTCTTCATGGGCAGCAGTGCAGAAGGAACTTGTGCAACTCCTGCAAATAGCACTTCCTTAGCTTGCCTATGGAAGTGTGTTGTCCATCCTATTGGAGGAAGCAACAGTTAGCAAAACATCAGAGCTGGGATTTGTGACAAAGTAGGCAGAGCTGTAAAGCCCTTGGAAAGCTTAATTTGTTACAGTTTCATGGCAGTGATTGTCCTTTGCAGGGGCTGGGATGCCCAGCTTGCAAAGTGTGATGCTTGCTTCCCAAAGTAACCTGCTGAAAAGTGGCAGAGCTGGCAGTATTGTGGTGCTTCCTACATAGTGTACGCATGCCTAACTAAGGTCTCCAGAGTATCATTTTGCTGATGCTTTTCAAAGAGAAAATGTTTTTTGTGGAGAATCTGTGTTTCTTAATTTCCAGTGACATGTATGTGAAAGTTTAATGCTGAGCATTCTTCAGTGTACAGAGAAAATAGTGAGAGCTGGGAGAGGTTTCAATGAAATTCATGAAAGCTGAGGGGCAGGTTTGATGTGCAAAGGAATCCATCAAAGAATTTCTCCCATTCCGAGAAGGCTGGGTATTGGTGCTTTTCCCGCCCTTAGCACCCACATTTTTGAAAGGGAAATGTCTCTTGTAGTTTTCCTCACTTTTTTTAAGTGTTATCTCTTTGTATAATCTAGGTTTATGGGGTTTATGATAGGGCTGTGAAGACTGCCAGAGCATTTTTAAGAAAAATTGACAGGCTCAGAGGAGAGTGGGTTGGAGCTAATGAATTTGTTGCTTTTTTCCCTAAACATGTTCCCAAGATACAAGTTCTGCTTCAGTACTTTGCTGACTGGGAATGGGTTCAGCCTTCTGAGTACACAGATCATCATGGCCTTTGGGATGTTGTGCCTTCACCAGTTTAGCTGCTTTCTGGCTTTTGGTATTGAATGATAAACGCTCCAGTTCTGCTCCTGTCCTCCATTATCTCTACTCACAGCAAACCTGGCCATCTTAAACATGATTAAAATATAATTCAAAAGTTATTAGCTAATTATGACGCAAAGTACTTAATTTGCCATTGCACCCTAATAACTTAAGGTACTCCTGATAACTTGGTAATAACCGTATCATAAGCAAAAGGATACGGTTGGTAGTAACTTAATAGGCAGCTTCCCTCAAGATAAAACATAAATAACGTACCTCAATGAAATCGGATTCGAGCTTAGTAAAATTATCTTGGCAAGCAAAGAGAATATTTGTTAATTTTTCTATGAAATGTTATCATTGCCAAGAAAACTTGGTTACAAAAAAGAGAGATGGAGGAAGTGTTTGCGTGAATAATTGATTTAACATTTCATTGGCTTAAGTGATTTTAGGAAAAGTGGTTTTGATACGCAGTGGAAAACTGAAAAGTTTTCCAGGACTTACTTGCAAGATATCTAGCACTGTAGGAGATGTGGGCTTCAAGACTTGCAGTCTGCTGTGCAGTAGATCTAGGAAGTTGCGGTGCTATGGTGTAGATAAAGGACTAGGGACAACCTATGTGGGACTTGCACAGCTGAGGTTTGTTGGAAAGGGGTCTGTTACTGTAGCAAAAAGGGCTTGGGGAAGTGCTCAGTGGCTGGAAGCAAGCAGAACTGAAAGGGTTGGTGATAGATGCGATATTTTGGGGAATATCAGCCACTTTGGTGTCTGTCAGAAGGAGGAACCTCACCTTGCCAGGAGTGCTGGGGATCGTGGGGCAAGGGTCTCAGCTGGGGACCTCACTCAGCCACCTCTAAAGCTTGTCAGTTTGGCTGCCATGGTATTGAAAGCGCTTTTAAAGCACTTACTTGCCTCGCCGTGCATGAAAAGGTGCATATTTGGGTTGCAGCCTGTTCCTCTTATCTGTCTGTATCTCCTTGGTATACCAGAAGCTGAGATGTGCAAAGCAGAGAGATAAAGTATCTGGTAAACAGAAACTCCTGGCCCATCACCCACACTCCAGGGATGGTGCTCTGCTGGTCTCACCCTGGCCGCAGCCGTGCAGTGTGGGGTATGACTTCCATCTGCTCGCATGCATCGTCTGCTGGTCGTGAGTCACTAGCCCCTGACATCCCAGCCCAAGTATTTATCCCCTTCCTTTCTAAAACATCAGCATTTCTACAAGAGATGCTTGGCTCTGAGTGGGTGATACTCCTTAGCGTCCCAGGAGGAGGCTGTGTCAGAGCCAAATTATTTAGCCTACTTCTGTTGGACATTTGATCACCCTGAACCTACTGCTTGTACTTAAAATACAGAGTGACTTGCTGTACAAGTTGTATTTTGGAGGATAATTTTTACTTCTGCCTGAACCTCCTCAGTTTCTAGATAGCCAGCTTATTGAGGAAAATACAGGCTTTCATTTTTCTTGGGAAAACTTCCTTTTCAGACAAATAATTTTGTCTTCTGGGGCCTTTGCCATCCATTGTATAGTTCACCCTCATGTCTCCTGTAACCCACATGTCCCTATTGCAAGGTGTTGCTCAGGTGCACATCCCAGCATCTTCACACTCATCTGTGGAACAGAAAGCTGCAGCTGACTCTTGTGGAAGTCACATTCCTGCAGCATGACTGCATGGTGTTGGGCAATTTATTCTCTTCCAGTTAAAGTCTGTTTGTCCATGTGGGTTAGACCCAGTGACTGCTGGTTCTTTTTATGATATATATCTGTTGGCTTTCATCTCTGCTCCTGGTGCTGCCACTGATGACGTGGGTCATAGCAAATCCCACACTTCACTACTTTGTCTGTGATGCTTTCCTTCATGATACCGCCTCACTCATCATCTCAATCCTTCTGTTCCTCACATGCTTTACTCTTCATTTAAGGCTATTCACCACCTCCCTATCTCAAGTGTTGTCTTCCAAGTGTTGTATGAGCCCCTTGCACTTGTCCTTACCCTCTCTTTTGCCTCCTTGCTCAGATAACAATAAGACATTTGAAGTGGTCTCCATGTAAATGATTCTGTTCTTTAATCTCCAGCAAATGTTTCCACGAGGGTTTCCAACTTCACTTCCATTCAGTATCTAGGATTTATCTGTTCTTTAAAATGCCAAGTAACATTTTCTCTTAGATCTCCTAAGACCTGGTGTTTTGACGTTTCCTCCTGTACATCCTTCTTATCTGGTCTGCTTTCACTCCTGTATTAATACCTTTTTTATAGAAGGTTTAATAAGATTTTTGGTTTCAATACACTTTTCCCCAGTTACTTTTGCGTTGTAATCATTGTTTTCATGACACTTCTAATAACATAGGAACTGTCTGTGCCAAGGAATTCCTGAGACTCCTGGACATGAAACCTGAAATTAAATAGAAGGGGGAAGAGATAAGAACAAACTATAACAGCACAGAGAACAAGAGATTACAACAAGAAGTTGTTAAATTATGGTTTTCATAATGTATGTGTTAGTGAACATTGCAAAGTTACTTTCTTCTGTCATGCTTATGAGGCAACTTTTGTTATGCAGAGCTAGGAAGGTTGCTGGGTATTCAGGGATCCAAGTGACATGAGGTGTTCAGAAAAAGATGGGCAGGTAGTGACTGCTAGCGTGGTCCTCTGAGACATAATAGAAATGCAGTCAGTCTGAACTTGGCTAGCACAGCATTTCTACCTGGTGTGGCCACCTCCTCGAAAGTACTAGCTGCTAGGGGAGAGTGCAATATTATGTAATTTAGACATACAAGGAAGTAAAATTAAATAGCCATGAGATGAGCATACCATTAAACAGATCTAATTTATAATGGACTCTTATGCAAATTGCCTTTGAGCGCTCAGCGAAAGAAAATGAAAAGAAATTAATAAGGACAATGTGGACTAAGAAGAAAAAAAAAAAGTAAAAGCCACTTCAAACTCACTGTCTGCACACCCTGGAGTCTTAAATAAGCATTTGCATTAGCCACGTAAATGTAATGAGGAGATAGGAAAACCCGTGTTCATTTTGTCTCTATGGGCCCAAACAGGTAAAACATCAACTGAAATACTTTCTTTTTTTCTCTCTCTCTTGTTTTTTTCTTTTTTTTTTTCTTCCTTTTTTAAATTCTCTGCCATGCAATCCTTCATTTGAAGAAGAGAAATGTGTTTTTTATGAGTACTTTGTATCAGAGCTCAGTGGGTCCCAGGACTGGGTGCAGTGACACCACTGATGGTGTGCCCATGCATCTCTGCCAGGCCACTGAAAGGGCTTTGCTTCTTTCCCAAGCTCTCATCCAAGGCAGCATATACTAAAGAAAAGACTCTTTTTGTGTATAACAATGTATGTAAGTATTTGTATGTTCAGAGAACAAGGCTATAAAAACACTTAAGCTGTGTATAACAGCCTCACTGCAGACTGAGTGTATTTTTATATTTGACAAAAGGGACTCATTTCTGAAGAATTTGAGACATCCTGTAAGTGGTGTCACCTTCCCTTGCTTTTTATTGTAGAAATGCTGTTATGCGAGCGCTGGGCTGTGGGAGCAAGGGTCCATGCAGTATTTTATAGAAGTAAAGCACTGGTCTCCTCAGCATATCTTTGTTTTTTCCCCCCACAGCACCAGGTTTGTGGCTGCACCTGTTTTATGTCCTTAAAGTAAAACCCAGTTCTCTGATGAGAACTGACTTTTACGCTGGTTATATTTTCAACCCTTGAAGCATTCGATTTCTGTCAGTGGATTATGATACTTAAAGCCATCAGCATTAATTATTACCCATTGGAGGTTGCACTTTCAACCCATGGGACATTAATTTTCCTTATATACAGAAAATTCCAGCCTGTTAGCTTTAATTAAACATTTTAGAAGTATGTTGCCTTGTAAATGGACTACAATTTTTCATCCTTTACCCTTGATATTTGGTTAGCTCTCCATGTAATTATCACTTTGTTTTGCAAGCATCCTTCAAAGTACTTTGCTGTTTGGAAATCCATTCAGTTCTTATGTGTTTGGCAGTGAAAAAAGCGAACTTATCTTTGTCAATCATCAGCTGAAGTTGTCTAGAAAGAGATTAGGAAAAGCATCTTCCAGTTTTTCTTGGTAAGTGAAATATGCCTTCACAGTCCCATCTCATGCCTGCAGCCTGGTGTCACTTAAGCATTTGTAATTTCAGCATGAGACCAAGCAGAATGTAGAGTGACAGAGAGGAGAGGGTCTTAGATATTACCCAGCGTGCAGAATGAGGCAGGGCACAGTCACAGTTTGCTGCTGTGCCTCTTTCCAGTCCGTCTCTTCTCCTGGCAGGTGCAGCAAATTTAGCTTAGGCCATGCCACCAGATTTGGGCACTCAGTTATCATAAGCCTTACCCTGGAGGGGCCACAAAGCTGGAAAATGCTGTTCTCTATCTGAAAAAAAAAAAAAAAAAAAAAAAAAAAAAAAAAAGAAAGCTACCATTACCATTTTATTTACAGAAGTCTCCCAGAGCATCACTGTTGCAGTCTGAATCTGGGGAGGGGACAGGGGATGAAGTTGGCACTTTGCAGTTCTTTGAGTTTTTCTGCTGCTGGAAAGCAGCTGCACTCAAAGGTGGCACTTTGTTGGCTCTCCCTCCCAGGCCACCTGGGCTGGCTCTCAGGTGTTGGTGCTCTCTGTGATTTTTGTCAGAAGACTCCATCCTCTGATAATATCTTACTTTTCTCCTAAACAATTAATAAAATGAAGGCAAAAAGCCTAGAGGTTTTAAAATACATAATTATAACAGTAATTTAGAAGTAGGGTAATGCTGCAGAAACCAATTACAATTATACTTTTCAGTAATGACTGACTTGGCCAAATGTATATGTTTTGTGTGTGTATTCTGTGATAGATTCCAAGACAACATGCTTGAATATGGGGGAAAATTAAATCTAAATGCCTTATGTTTCCATATTAGACATAAACGTTGCTCATCCATCTAGTGAACAGGAGCCTGCATTATATGGCCTGTCACAGTTTACATTTTGACTGTTGGGGCAGGCAGTAACAAGTAGCAGTGGAAGAAAGTTTGAATTGTTCTAATCTAAGGGATAGCTTTGAGAAGAAATTGTTTTGTGCTGCTTGGATCTTTCTGCAAAATGTGTTCAGTTTCTTATATCTTACAGATTTCAAGCCACTTGAATTGATTCTGAATTTTTAATGGCCCGCTGAGGTTAATGGGTTTTTATTTCTTTCTTGGTCTCACCTCTTCTAGCATTATGTGCATATAAATGTGCAGCATTTATTACTGAATGTACTACAGAGATGTCTTCTGTGCTCATGGATGCCATTTCAGACTCCATTTGGGTTGGCTGTGACATTTCAAATGGATGCAGAGCATCCTTGGGTCACATTCTACCCCGAGGTCAGGGCAATCCTAAATGTGGGTACAGGCTGGGCAATTAGTGGATTGAGAGCAGCCCTCTGGAGAAGGACTTGGGGTACTGGTGGGTGAAAAAATGGAGTCAGCGGTTTATGCTAGCAAACTGGAAGTCTGCAGTCCAGATGGTCTTCATTGAAAGAGGGGTGGCTAGCAGGGCCAGGGAGGCCACTGTCCCTTCTACTCCATCCTTGTAAATCCCCAGCTGGAGTATTCTGCTCAGGTCTGGAGTCCACAGCAGAGGACGTAGAGCTTTGAAGCGGGTCCAGAGGAGGGCCTTGAGGATGATCAGTTGGAGCACCTCTCCTACAAAGATAGGCTTAAGGAGCTGGCTTTGTTCTGTCTGCAGAAGAGAAGGCTCTGGGGACGCCTGATCATGGCCTTCCAGTACTCAAAGGGTCTGCAGGAGAGATGAGGAGGAACTCTTTATCAGGAAGTACAGTGATAGGAGAAGGAGTAATGCCTTTAAACTAGAAGAGAGAGCTTTAGATTAGACTTGAGGAAGAAACTCTTCACTGAGCAGGTGGCGAGGCACTGACACAAGGGAAGCTGTGGTTCCCCATCCCTGGAGATGCTCAAGGCCAGCTTGGATGGGGCCCTGAGCTGCTGGGTGGCAGCCCTGCCCATGGCATGGAGGGGACTGGGTGGGCTTTAAGGTTCCTTCCAACCTAAGCCATTCTACAAGAAAATGAACCAGAGATTGACTGCCTCTGAGTTACACTGAGTTTGGGTTTTGGTTTTGAGGGCTCAAAGCAGCCTCAGGGTGGTGATGAAGAATGGTTGTTTACTCACATCTTCTTTTAAAAGGAAAACAGTGTGCTGTGGTTGTTCATTGTGCTTGCTGGATCTGTTTGTGAAAAGACAGTCGTGTACATTGCCTGTGTCACAAGCTGGGTGTGATCAGGGAAAGAGTGCCTGTGCCTCACCTAGCTCCGTGCTGGTGTACATTGATGTTACTGACTGTTCCTTAAGAAAATGCATAGGATTTTTCGTGTTGGTTCACAGATCAGATTGGGTATATTAGGACAAGAGCTACATACAAATGAGCCTTTTCATTAAAACAATGAAGGCACAGAGTCTGCAGAATATTGCAGAATGCAACAGCTTGTGACAAAGCTCTAAAATCATGCCCATGTGTCGGTAGTATTTCATGCAAAGTGTCCACGTGACGTATCACAAGTTAGCTATTTTGAGACCATTTTGTTTACAGTTCTTTGGAGGGGTGGGTGGTGTCATGAAGAATCAAAAAATACCTCCCCATGCACGTATAGGCACGTAAACATGCACTCCCAGTCAGACATACCTGTCATTGCTGTTGATTTCACTGGAAAATGGTGAGTGACTCAGGAGCTGCTTGCAAACACCTCAGCACAGAAACATAGCATGCATTTCTTGTTACTGAGGCTGATGTTTTGTTCCCAGTTTTCAGCCCTTTCCATTGCTCCGACTAAATTGGGTTTTGTGAGGAACATGTGTAGAAAGTGTGTGTTCAACCAGCAGCTGATGTTACGAGCATTTTTAGCAAGTGAGATTTTCTGGGTTCTCTGGGTGACTGACGGGTCTCTAAAAGCTGAGGTGCTTCTTCTGGTTATTTTAGAGCCTGGTGATTGATACTCGCCACAAACTGTTGGGTTTTACTGTGAAATCATTACCTCCCATTTAAACACGATATCTTTTACATCCTTAGCTGCTTATTCCTACAATGTGCTGTCCCCTCAGTTATGCTGGTCTAATCGTTAGCTGCAGTAAATGGCATCCAAAAAGTGATCTGGGTTTAAAAGTAAATTAATAATACATTAGAAATAATTAAAAAATTTTTCCTGAGTGCAGTTTTTAAGCCATATCAAGTTCACCGTGTGCTCCCCCAGAAAGCAGAATGAAACTGATGGAGGAGATTGCTGCAACAGAGTGGGGTGGGGTTTGCTGGTGAAGCCACTGGGAGATATGTCCTAAATGGGATCTGCTGTTGAGAGAGATGCCCAAAATACTCAAGGGTTGTCCTCTTATGAAACAGGGCTTTGAGCAGAAGGTTTTCCCAATCACTGCCAAGCCGCACATGGTCTGACCCTGACGTTTGCCTCTTGTTTCCTCTGCAGAATCGGCAGACTCTTTGATGGCACGGAGCCCATCGTCCTCGACAGCCTCAAGCAGCATTATTTCATCGACAGAGATGGGCAAATGTTCAGATATATCTTGAATTTTTTAAGAACATCGAAACTCCTCATTCCTGATGATTTCAAGGTGAGATTTCAAAGGACTTGGATATTTTGCATGTACTTCAGTAAAACAAGAATCTGTGATCAAACCGGAATCCTAGACAGGGGGCACAGCTAAAATATGGTGCTTGATTTCAGGTACTTTGCAAAACTAAGTGTGGTGTTGCTGCCATAGCATCTGTCAGGCTTTCCTAGAGCGACATCAGTGTTAAATTATCCCCTTGTCTGTAGTGTAATGGAGCAACCTTGCCATGTTTGACCTAGGGAAATTAAAAGTCATAATATACTGAAGGAGACAGAAGGGATGTTAGTATCTGTAACCAGCTTCTCATGAGCCTTGCCGGTTACTTGCCTTCTAGTCTTCTCTTATGGTTCTCTTTGGATTGAAACAACTCCTGCTTCCACTCCCACACTGAAATTCAGAAAATTGTTTGGGAATCGTGGTACTGACAAAATAAACTGCACACATGGTAATGTTTGAGCATTATGTCATAGACTGTTTTCTCCTCCAGATTCTTGGTTTATTTAATCTTTATTAAAGAGTCTGCTTTTCTCTTTTTTAATAGCAAAGTAAACTTGTGATAGTTCACCTAGATATCAGCCTGCAGATGCACAGCTTCAGACTCTGTGTTCTTGCAGGTATACCAGGTATATTGGTGTAGCTGTGGTGTCAGTGTAGTAAGTGTTGGAGACAACAGTTGCAATTAGAAGAGATTTTAATTGTTATTTATGAATGCACATCAATGTAGCCAGCTGGGCGATTGGATCACTATAGGACATACAGCAATTCAAACTGAACAGAAGTGGTGCTGTGGAAGGGTTAGAGCAGTTCACACAGCAGTGCAGTTTTTTTTATCTTTTGTATCTGAGACATTTTGAGGTGTTTGGGGCATAACAGGTGTGAGCTTGAGTTCAAGACCAATCTTTGAATTTCTGCTGCAGATGTGTACTGCTCCCATGCGTGACAAGGGCAGACCTACCTGAATAATGTGGGAGTTTAGAAATAGCTGATAAGCGTCATACCCCTCTTTTGAAGCCTTAGAATGGCATTGTGCTGCTCTCTGCTCTTGTCCTGAAGGTAATCAGAAATACTGAAAAAGGAAAAGCCACTTTCCATGCAGTATTAAGAAATTATATATGCAGAGACCTTTAACAACATAAATACGCTGTAGCTCTGCTGAAATTAAAAATGTTAACTTCTGATCCTCTCCACTTGTGTTGCAAGTCACCTGAAACGTGTTTAAAATGAACTGCAGCACTCATTTTTCAGAAATGTATAGGTTAGATTACTTTTTCATTAGACAGTAGGAAGTATTCTGAATATGATTTAGGTTTCCCATGTTCATCGAGTATTCAGTCTGTAGCTGAAATTTAGGGCTGTATTGACTGTTACCAGCCTTCTTGTTTGGTCTTCCTATTCCTCTGCCTTGCCAAATTCTCTTGTATTTCTTTTTCCCTATATAAATATTTTCCAAATTGTCTTATGGTCTTAAGCCTAGATCAGTAATATTTGTTTTTTTATTTAAAATGCGATGACAGACAAAGTTCAGACCAACAGGTACAGCCATGCTTAGAAATGCATTCTCTCTGCTCTGGTGTGTGAAATGATGTAGTGAGCAATACTGTTGGCAAAATGGAGAGGTACTAAAAGATCCTTATTTTTTTTAAATGCAGTAGTATGTGCAATTTATTATGCAAATTTCTTAACCATTTTGCACTGAACCAATGCAGGCTCCCTCATTTACATTCTTATACCTGTTACAGTGGCTGCCAGTATTGCTGTAAGACAGAATGGATCCTAATGATGAATTTTCTGAATCCTGATTGAATTCTGTTCCATCTGCTTAATGAGGTCATTATCTTATGACATCACTGTTGGAATAAAAACAGAGGGAAAAGTGGGATGTGACTGCCTGAGTTATTCCACAGCATGAGCAAATGCAACTTCCCCCTTCCCTTACAAATGCTGGTCTGTTTCAATCAGCCGATGGTTTTATTATTATTTTTTGCTTGCACTGTTATTTTATTACACCTTCCTACACAGTATTTATGAGCTATGTCTGAAGGGTTCCAGAGCTAGAGCAGTGTTAGCCTGAATAACCGTATACATTAAGCAGTACATTAGCACTGCCTCTTTCCTAACTGTGCACAGTAACATACGTGTCTTTCAGGACTACAGTTTGTTATACGAAGAAGCAAAGTATTTCCAGCTTCAGCCCATGCTAGGAGAGATGGAAAGGTGGAAACAAGACCGGGAGAGTGGCCGCTTCTCAAAATCTTGTGAATGCCTGGTGGTGCGTGTTGCCCCAGATCTCGGTGAGAGGATTACACTGAGTGGCGATAAGTCATTGATAGAAGAAGTGTTTCCAGAGATTGGTGATGTGATGTGTAATTCTGTCAATGCCGGCTGGAATCATGACTCAACGCATGTCATCAGATTTCCGCTGAACGGATACTGCCACCTCAACTCAGTTCAGGTAGGAAAAGCTTACCGACCAGGTAACTGTGGGCTGATGTGTTTCTCTCTCATTGCTGGGAATTCCATGAACAAAACCAGCTGCTGGTTCTGAGCTAGTTACTTCTGTGGGTTAGGGCTGCTTTCTCATCTTAATTCTCACGCATCATCACCAAATCTCTTCGCAAAACAAGTTACATTAGTTGAAAACTTGCTTTAACACCCTGAAGTGGGGCATCTTGGTGGGACTTTGGCCTTTCAATGGGACTGTCAGGTGACATGCAATGTGAAGAATTCTTACAGAGCACTACAGGGGAAGTTAACACAAGTGTGGTAAAACTGGTATATAATTTTCCCAGTGGAAAAAAGTTCACACCCATCTGCAACTAGTTAGCACATCATGCACAACCAGCACTTTGGAGTGAAATGCTTTTTCATGGCTGGGTAGTCATTTTCCAAGCCATACTATGATTCTATGATGGTCTTTGGTTTAGCTGCACCTCCTTACGCTCCACACTCATGAGCAAGTTCTTACCTGAAGGAGCATTGCCATCTGAGCTTGACATCTTCCTGCTACCGAGTCCTGCCTCCAGGTAGCAAAATTCTGTCCCCCTTTTCTGATGCAGAGGAGGGCTGAGCATGGCAGCACGTGCTGAAGGCTTGTGTGGTGCTGCATATGTGCTACTGCAACACAGGAATACAGACAGATCTATCTGAACTATCGAGATGTGGTTAATGCATGCTACAGTCAGACAGTTGTGCCTCTTACTGGCCCCATGGTCATACTGAAACATCAAAGCTCTTTTGTCATAGTGACTAATGCAAATTTAGAACACCGCTACATGCAAGATTGTAACTGAAAAGGGATATGAATTTCAAGGAGAGTTGTCTAGCCACATGTTGTATGAGAGTTGTCAAAGCAATTTGTCCTTTAGCAGTTCAGCATTTGTCCCGATATTTATGTTTTTATCACACAAATAAGAATTTCCAAGCCTATTTCATGATAAAAAGTAAAAATGGCAACACGTACATAGACTTCAAGACAGATGATGATCCCATGCTGATGATGCCACATCTTCCATTTTTGGTGGCCATAATCATCTCCCCATTCCCAAAACAGTGTGATGTAGGACAGGGACTATTTGCAGACCTTGAGAAGGAGACGTAGACTCAGTGATTTGCCCAAGGCTGAACTAGATTCCTGACCCATTGCACTTTTTCCCAGGACCTAATTTCTCCTGCTGTATTTTCCAGTGGCTTGCATTGAGACATACTTGGGGAATGTAGACTTAATGTTGTTAAAAGCTAAGGATCACGTTAAACAGAAATTGCTCTGAAGTTTTGATGTTTGTTCTTCTTTCAGGGCTTCTTTCCACCTCCTACTTCTTGAGATTTGTCTGCTCTTTAATTAACAGTATTTTGGAAAGACATTTGCTGACCTGAAGCAGTGCATGTAAAAGCATGGCATGTCTTGTAGTTCCGAGCATTTTAAAACCCAACTTGCTCCTCCATCTTCCCCAACCCTCCCCTTGCAAGCCAATGTGCTAATTGTTGGTACAGTGGGACAAACACTGTATTCCCCTGCCTTCAGGTGTGTGAAGAGAGCAGTGAGAGCAGTTGGTAGCAGAAGGGAACCCTGCAAGTGTCCCTACTTCAGCTAAACATCAGTGGGGTATTGTCGGTATTGTCCTTCTGGACAGAAGTCCCATGTCTCTTACTGGTGAGAGACAATAAAGCCCTGGCAGCAGAAGAGATAGGCATGGGAAAAGTAGCAGAGTCTAAGCAAGGTTAAGAGCACAGGAGTTGCAGGAAAACTTAATAATAACA
>NW_024884253.1:43340476-43344408 GCF_019232065.1 Centrocercus urophasianus
CTCTTCTCCTCTCCCCTCCTCTCTTTTCCCCTTTCCTTCCCTCCCCTCCCACTGGAAGCATCACTCAGGCTGTGAAGATGAAGGAAAGTAGGTGACTGGAGAGATTTAGTTCCATCATTAAAGCTTTCTAGTTTTTACCACTGGTCTGAATACAGGCACAGATCTTTGCAGTTGTGGTTGGTTTTCTAGTCTTTAGAAGATACAGGCAGTCCGTTCATTACTTAAACCTTGGTGTTTGTTTCCTGTTTTTTCAGGTCCTTGAGAGGTTACAGCAAAGAGGATTTGAGATTGTTGGCTCATGTGGAGGTGGAGTGGACTCTTCCCAATTCAGTGAATACGTACTGAGACGAGAACTCAGAAAGACATCTCGTGCACCCTCCGTCATTCGAATAAAGCAAGAGCCTCTGGACTAAAATGGACATGTTTCTTTATGCAAAAAAAAAAAAAAAAAAAAAAGAGGAAAAAAAAAAAGAGAGGAAAAAAGGGGGAACGTTTCATGTGCAGTTTGGACTCCAAACAAGTCCTGCAAGTAAAAGTGAATAAAAGACACATTTATATCAAATATAGAGACCACACCTGAATTCATATGGGAACACTTGGAATAGTAGTAATAATAAAAACCTCAAGGTGTAGAAGAAAATACAGCCATACATATATATATGTACATGCATATATATATATGTGTATGTATACATCAAAGGGTAGGAAATGCAATGACAAACAAGTGGTAGATGAGGTTGGTGCTGTGATGGCCATTAAGTGTCCTAAGACTTACTTGGGTCCACTTAATGGTGTACAAGCCATTACCATGGGGGGATTCATAGACAGCTCGTAACACATTTTTCATTTCCAAATACTCATTCAATTTTTAATATCTACACGCCTTGATTCAACTCTACTTGCATATGGAGGTTTTATGTCTGTCTTTTAGAGGTGGATGGGCAGGCGTTCAGGAGATGACCATTCATTGCATTGAAAAGCTACTCAAATGAAATTTTAAATGTAGTTTGTACAGAAGTCGCACACGTCTTGTCTGCCCTCACAGATGTGAAAGCTTAACTTTTCTTTTGAATGAATTTTTTGGGTTTTTTTTTTTTGTTTTTGTTTTTGTTTTTTTTTCATTTTGTTTTGTGTTTTTTCAAAGGGGGCCAGAATAATTAATATTTGGTAGAGATGCTCTGGTTTGAATCTGCTGCTTTCCTACAATTTTTCAAATTTTATAATGTATTAAATACAATAAACTCTGTTTAAAGTAATAAAGGTCTGATTTCAGCCAGCAGGAGCAGAGAGGTGGGGTTCAGCTCCCTGCACTCTGGCACAGTGCACAGAGATGAAGGCAGCAGGCGTTGTGCGGGCATTGTGTTTTGGGGTCTTTCTTCAGGGCTGTCCTTAAGATTTGTCCTGGTTTGAAGAGACAAGCTCAAAAAACAGCACCAATCCAGCCCAGGGAAACCCATCTGAAATGGATGCCTGAGTTTGTAAGTGTTGATGTAACAACGCTTGCATCATTTCCTCTAACTAAAGAGCAGGCAGCTTCCATTTTCAATGACCTTGCCCTGCTGCATGTTAACCAGCCAGTTTGTTTTCGTGCCCTTCATTTCCCTTGTTCAGACCTAGTGTTCTTCTCCCTAGAGAGTGAGCCCCTCTGCTCCTCACGCTGCACCGTGGCTGACAGCAGGCAATGGGTGAGTCCTGCAAGGCCATCCTAGAGCCAGCCCAACTCCATGAGGCCACCACATGGCCCTCTCCCAGGGAGATGCTTCTGCCACATGAGATGAACCAGCAACCACTTTCTTTCCTCTGAAGTACCTTTTTATGCAATATTCCAGAATATGACTGTGTACTCATCCCAGTATGGAAGTTTCTATCGAAGCAATGGTGCCGGCATTACATTCATTTTGGTGACACTTTGCTATTTATTTAAGAAAAGAAAAAAGAAATTGTTAAAGTAAATACATGTAATAAGGTTTTTAATATAGTCTGATAACTCAAAGCTACCATTTTTTTCTGTTTTCCATTGAAATTTGTCAGAGGGCATACTTACATAGCTCTTTGGCAACACCTATAATGGGATTTTGAAACTACTGAGATATGGAAATGGGTGGAAGGGGGGGCTCCATAAATGAAGATTCCTGAGCAGGTTATTGGGTCTTCAATGTGTTGCTGATCTGTCTACTCACAGTACTGAAACAGCTGCCTCACTGAAAGTGCTTGTTTTCAATCAGCAGCAAGTAGTCCTCATACCAAATAAATGCTTGCTCTTTCTACCCAAAATTTGGTTGTTAGTATGCATAGAAAAGTCTAAAAAAAAAACTAAAAACAAACAAACAAACAAACTCTGGGAAATAAATACTTTTAACATCTCTTCAGACTTCTCGAATTGAACAATGTTGACCTGAAGCCAGTCCTGCAGGCTGACAACACACCGCCGAGTACTGGCATGAGGTGATGTGCTGTTCTGGGGACAATTTGCTGCAGAAATCCTTCCTGCTCCCCAGATGCAGCCCTGTGTGCACCTGAGGACACGTTTCCATCTGTTGAGCCCAGAGGTGCTCCCAGATTCAGCACTGCCAGCCCCCACGCACAAGTATGGGCCTGGGCTCTGGTGCAAGCTGGAAGGGCTGGTAGCAATGTCAGCCCCAAAATTGTCCTCATGGTGCCTTGCATGTGAGATGCAGGCAAAAGGGGCACTCACTCGATGTTCACCCCACTTTTTACCATCTGTGATACTTGTTGCCTTGCTCCCAAAGCAGAAGGCTGTGCTTGGCTGGCAGTTGTGCTTGCTGTATCCATACCTGTTCAAGCTGACAAGCACCAAGGCCACCTCGGTGCTCTGTGTGGCACCTGGATGGCCGGGTGGCTTCCCACCAAGGCCACACTCATTGCTAATGGAGCCATAAATCACCCTTTGACCCTGGACGTGAATGTCACTGTGATAACAGTGTGACCACAGAGTCAGAGGTCGTAAGTAAACACAGCCAGATGCGCAGCAAACACTACACAGCAGCGAGCTGGACTGAGAGAGGCAGTGAGATTGGTTCTGGGTACAGCCCAGGCTTACCACCGCGTGTTTGAGTTGCTCTTCAGAAAAAGGGATCAGCAGACAAGAAGGGAGGTGGAAAAAAACAAAGAAGCAGACGACAGTTAGCTCTTTCCTGGAGGTCAGTAGTTTTGATGTGTGCAGTAGTTTAAATTTATCTGATTTTTTATTAAAAATGTTACACTGCCAGCAGCGCTGCATTCAACAAGAGGAAGCGGTGCGGTGAGCAGCTGCTGCCGGCGTTGTAGCTGAGCAGCCTGGCCAGGCAGTGACTGGAGAACCGCTGTGGGCACATGGGGAATGCAGTTGCCACTTCCACCCCTTCTCATGGAGGAGCTGTGCCAGCGTCATCTCCTTCTCTAGTGTGAACGCTGATTCCATCGACTCGGTGTTCAGCCGAGTCTGAAAACTAAGCCACCCATTCAGCAATTTTACTTTCCGCTCAGCAGGCCTTGATTTCAACTCGAGGAGGAACATTCTGTTCATGAGCATAATTTTTTACAGCACCCTTTAAAAATTGATTGATACGCTAATTTACAGGGGCTTTGCCATCACCTAAATGAATTGTCACATGCATTTTTCTGTAATGTTCATCTTTTTGGGGACTCTAGGGAGGAAAACTTGATTTTAAGGGGAGTGAGGAAAGCATATTTCTTGACCACTGGGCTGTTTTTTCAGAGAAATAAAAACATTTATTTCCATCTGTCATTTCTTGACTGCAGAGTTCTATATTATGAATTATTTCTAGAGACAACTGGTATTTGTATGTAGGCATTCTTGCTGCCTGAAGTTTATTTACAGTGGAAATGAAGCCAAGACAGCCTCAGGGCCTGTAGACCGGTTGCTTTTTCTCAGACTTGAGTTTGAGTGGTTTATTATTTCTTGAGGGTCC
>NW_024884253.1:43344508-43594938 GCF_019232065.1 Centrocercus urophasianus
CCCCCGAAAAAAAGAAAGAAAATGAAGAAAAAAGAAAAAGGAAAAGGGAAAAAACAATGCAGGTGCATAGCATAAACATATATATCCCCTTTAATCTAGAGTTAGTGCTTCTACCTGGTAACCAGGATGCTGATGTCCATGCTAGGGGAGAATACTGATACCAAACCCAAAAAGCTTCCTCCGTGTGCACAGGAGTGAGCTCCCAAACAGGGGTGTCCTTCTGACAGCTGGGGAAAGACCTTTTTCCCTGAATCTATGCTTTTATTTCCATTTATTGGATGGGGGCTTAATACATTACTGAGTCCTGTGCCCCTAAAATAGAATACATTATTATGCAGCTGATAACAGATCCTGTGGGCTAGATCTCATCTTCTACCTTCCTTATTAATGGTGAGCTTGCCCCACAAAAGAGGCACAGCACAGCTATCAGCCGTAGTGTTGCACTGGACCATGCCCTCTGTGTATTATCTTTAAAAGCTGTAACATTTCCCATAGGCAGTCACTGGAAGCCTGGTTGAATCTGACTCCTCCCTGCAGGGCAGGGTGGTGATGTGCTAAGCATGCAGCTCCCTTTGGGCGTTGGCAGAAAGAAAGAACTACATTTGCTGAAGTCCCCTGAAGTCCCATTCTGCATGCGCTCTGGCTCAGCTCAAATAGAAGGCTTAGCAAGGATAGAGGTAGGTGTTCAGTGCTTCCCTTGTTTAGCCCCAAAGAAATCAGAATCAGTGGAAGTGCAAAAAACACAGACCAACCCAAACGTGGTTCTTGAGATCAGCAGCAGTGATTTCGCTAATCCTTACTGCTTCTAAACATCTCACACAATCACAGAATTGCAGGGGCAGGAAGGGACCTCAAGAGATCATGAGTCCACCCCCTGCTAAAACAGGTTCCTTACATCAGGTTGCCCAGGTAGGCATCAAGACATGTCTTGAATATCTCCATAGAAGGAGACTCCACAACGTCTTTGGGCAGCCTGTTCCAGTGCTCCACCACCTTTACCATAAAGAAGTTCCATGTTTGTATGAAACTTCCTGTATTCAAGTTTTATGCCATTGCTCCTTGTCCTCTCACTACACACCACTGAGAAGAGCCTGGCCTCTCAAGATCTGGAAGGCTCACATTAAAAACTTGCATTGCCAGATAATAACCAAAAGTAGCCGTGTCTTTCTTTCCCCCATTTCTTTCTTCAGCTCAGGAAGCTTAATTTTCTTCTGCCTGGGAGTAGGCAGCTCAAAAGTAGTAATTTTGACTTTATTACCATAGTTGATTTCTTCAAAGCATCATGTGAGCCTTCAGTTGAGCACCTCCCTATCTTTAAGAGCAAAAGGCAGTAACACACTTCTCTTACGGCTGGGGGACTCAAGAAGGATGGTTTCCAAATACCTGGATAGAAGCTGTGCTCCAGGACTCCCAACCAGCTGTCACCTTACCTTTCACATCACCTCTACAGAATGGAAAGATGTTGGAGTCAGTGAGGTGCTATGGCACACTGTTTTAAGGCTGAGAAAATATAAAGCATTGTTGAAATGTTCAAATAGGTTTAACAAGTAACGCTCTGAGCATGTTAGACTTGACACAACTTTGGGATTGTTTTCTAATTCCTTCCCAAGTGAAAGAAAAATAAATGAAACAAACAGTGGGCTCTTCTTATGTCTCCATCTCCGCCCTCTGGCTCAGCTCTCCAGGAGCAACTGCAATTTTCTATTTATTTGTGATGTTTCAGTTCACAGAATCATAGAATTGTAGAATGGCTTGGGTTGGAAAGGATCTCAAGGATCATCAGGTTCCAACCCCCTGCTATGGGCAGTATTGCCCACCACTAGATCAAGCACTAGATCAGGTTGCACAAGGTCCAGTCCAGCCTGGCCTTGAACACTTCCAGGGATAGGGCATCCAAAGCTTCTCTGGGCAGCCTGTTCCAGCATCTCACCACTCTCTCAGTAAAAAAATTCCCCCAACATCTAATCTAAATCTCTCCTTTAGTTAAAAACCGTTCCCACTTGTCCTGTAATTATCTACCTGCATAAAAAGTTGATTTCTCTCATGTTCATAAGCTCCATTTAAATACAGGAAGGCTGCAATGAGGTTTCCCTGCAACCTTCTCTTCTCTAGGCTGAACAAACCTAGTTCCTTCAGCCTGTTTTCATAGGAGAAAAGCTCCAGCCCTTGGATCGTCTTCATAGCCCTCCTCTAGACCCTCTCCAATGGCTCCACATCTTTCCTGTGTTGCGGGCCCTATACTTGGATGCAGTATTCCAATTGGGGCCTCATGTGGGTAGAACAGAGGCAGACAATCCCCTCCCTGTCCAAGCTGGCCACCCCTCTTTTGATGGAACCCAAGATACCATGAGTTTTCTGGGCTGCAAGCACACAGTGCTGGCTCATATTAAGTTTTTCATCAGCCAGGACCCCTAAGTCCTTCTCAGGACTTAGCAGGCTGAAGTTCCTTACCACAGAACTTGGGTATTAGAAGGAGAAAAAAAAACCAAACAAACCAGCAACAAAGTACCCTGGTGTATTCTGTGAAAGGGCTTTGGCTTCAGGAGTTCCAAAATCTCAATGGCAGCACCAGGAAAGCAGAGCTAAACCCTCCCAGATGATCTCTCTCCTGGCACATCTGCTCATCTCGCAGTTGTAGCCTTTAGATGAGAGGTTTGTAAACTGCAGCAGCGTATCAGCTGCAACCAGCGCTGCTCTTCCAGGAGAAAGCCGCTTGGCTCAGGGACAGCTGCGTGCAAAAAAATTCTCTTCTGATGCATTATTGATAGATGTAAGTTAAAGCCATAGAGCTTGCAGCTTTATCAGACAATATCTACTAAATCCTGGAAGCATGTAAGATAACCTAAATGTAATCTACTGCATACCAGCTCCTTCAGTGATGGATAGCACAACAAAAGCAGGACTAATGAAAAATTAATGAAAACAGTTACTTCCATAAGAAAAATGATCTGTTTTCTCCCACCTTTGTATTGATTTTAACTGGCCCTGTAATTGGAAGTGTATAATTTTTTCCTAAGGTGAAGAGGATTGAGGGCAAGGGAGAGTGAGCGTATCATTCTATTCATGTTTGTGACATACTTTCAGGCTACAAAAACAAAGCGTTTTCCTTAGGATGCTGAAGCTGCCTGTGAATGCAGACTTCAAGCATATTTTCTCAGCTCAGGCACACTGCCACGCTGCTTGCCTGAAACCAGATATTGCAGAGCAGAGCGCTCTGAGTGCTTTGAAATCCAGCGAGGGAGCACAGCGGAGCAGTGGTGAAGAAAAATCAAACACAGTGCATGGAACATGGTGGTTTAACATGTTGCATGCATTCAAGTTCATTTCTGATCAATCTTCCCCTTTCTGGGAAGGAAAAATCCTCGGGTTGCTCTTTGGAGAGTGAATGAATGCTGTGCTGATGGGAACGACGTGGAAGCATGTTGGTCTTTCTAACCTTAATTGTAACCTTCTGTACAATTCTGTTCCCTGGAGGTTTTCAACAAAAGGGTGGATGTGGCACTGAGTGACGTGGCCTAGAGCAGACACATGCATGGGCTGATGGTTGGACTAGTTGATCTTATTGGTCTTTTCAACCTTCATAGCAGAGGGGTTGAAACTAGATGATCATGATGGTCCTTTTAACCCAGGCCATTCTATGATTCTATGATTCTATGAGATTCTCTGTGACCTCAAACCCATGGCTACTCCTCGCTCACTGGCCCAGCACTGAGATTTACCAACTGGATGGGACAGTTGTTCCCAGTGACCAGGGCTGGTGGTCACCCCTTCCTCTCACCGGTGCCTCTCCTCTAAGTTCAACTCTCTTTTTGCTGAAATTTAACAGCAGCACAAATCCGTCTGATTTACAACTCTACATCTATTTTGGATCAAAATCTTTACCTGCTTAATTTTAATAAATTCACTAAGCTCAGAGGCAAAGGTAATAATTCAGAGTAGGATATACCTTGTTTTGGTAGGAAAAAGTGTTTCTCAAAATGTTAGGAAAAATGCTTCTTTCCCATTGTCCATTGTGTATGAATGAGTCTATTTCTAACTTACTCCGTGAGATCTACCAGAGATGTGATACAGGGCTGTAATATGGTGGGAGATAAAAAGAATGCTGTTTCTACACATCTTAGTAGTAAATGTCACTCTTTATCCTAGTACTTTGCCAGCATCTCTCAAGCAGCATGCCTTCATTTTATGCATGCTTACATTGCTGCACGTTCTTTAATTTCAGAGATGTAGCCGCACTCATGGCTGTTGTTTGCTTGCTGTTCTCATTGGCCTGACAGCAGCTGCAGTATGAGATTTGCAATAAGAGATTTGCAATATGAGACACAAAAAATTAGGGTACTTACCTCTCCTCGATACTTAGCCGGGCTTTATTTTTATTGCATCAGTTTCAGACAGTCTGTGCTTGTTAGGTGCTCTGCAGAATTGATGTGGGGGATCATCAGCGTGGGGTACCAACGACCACCACTTAATGATGCCTTCCCCAGATAATGAGTGAGTGCTGCAAGAGCAGGGCTAAAAACAGAGTATGGGAGGAAGAGCACTGTGTAAACATGGAAGGGTCCTCATGTGGCTATCAGTCTTCAGCAATTCTTAAGAAGCAGACCATAAAAGAAATATTTAGAGTCACTGGCAGCTCTGGTGTTAGGTTTGTATTTTATATGGTTAGTGATGGTAAAACATGGGAATGGCAAAGGATAAGGGCAAGTAAAATGCTCGTCAGAAAAATTGATCAGCATGAATTTTTCACACAGCAAGGCACAGAGGGAGAAGGGCAGTAATTTGAGTGACAATGCATAGAGGAGGAAATGCTCCTTATTGCTTTGTTCAAAGATGAAACAGCTACATCTGTTACTGGGAAAGCACACAAAGGCGAAACCTGGACAGCCACTCAGTGTAGAGCGAAGAAAGAAAAGACAATCTGAAAAAGTCTATTTTGTAACAGTGTTCTCATTATCTCCTTCTTCCAACATTAGTGCATTAACCATAGAATCACAGAGTCATTTGAGTTGGAAGGGACCCTTAAAAGCCATCTGGTCCAATTCCCCTGCAATGAACAGGGACACCTACAATTAGATTAGGTTGCTCATAGCCCCATCCAGCCTGACCTTGAGTGTCTCCAGGGATGGCGCATCCACCACCTCTCTGGACAACCTCGTCCAGTGCTTCATCACCCTTTTATAGAAACTTTCTTCCTTACAGCCAACCTAAATCTCCCTGTTTTAGTTTGAAACCATCTCCCCTTGTTCTAATCACAGTAGACCATGTTAAAGAGTCTGACTTCTTTCTTAGAGCCCCCATTTGGATACTGAAAGGCTGCTCTTAGGTCAACTTCTCTTCTCCCGACCCCAGCTCTCTCAGCCTGTCTCACAGGCGAGCTGTTCCATCCCTTGCTTTATTTTTGTGGCCCTCCTCTGAAATGTGCTCCAACAGCTCCATGTCTGTCCTGTACAGAGGACTCCACATCTGGATGCAGTCCTCCAGGTGAGATCTCACCAGCACAGAACAGAGGGGCAGGATCACCTCCCTTGCCCTGCTGGCCACGCTCCTTCTGATGCAGCCCAGGATACAGTTGGCTTTCTGGGCTGGGAGGTCACATTGCTGGCTCATATCCAGCTTGCCATCCACCAGTACCCCCAGATCCTTTTTGGCAGTGCTGTGCTACATCCTTACATCCCTCAGCTTGTACTGATACCTGGGGTTACCATGACCCAAGTGCAAGATCTTGCACTTGGCTTTGTTGAATATCATGAGGTACATCTGGGCCTACTGCTCAAGCCTCTCTAGGCCCCTCTGGATGACACCGTGTCCCTTGGGTGTCAACTGCACCACACAGCATGGTGTCATCTGCTAAGTTGCTGAGAATGCATTCAATTCCACAGTCAATGTAACTGATGAAGATGTTAAAGAGCAGTTATCTCAGTACCGACTTCTGAGAGACACCACTTGTCACTGATCTCCATCAGAATATTCAGACATTGACTACTGCTCTCTGAGTACGACCTTGTAACCAATTTCTTGTCTATCAAACAGTCCATCCATGAAATCCATATCTTTCAACTTTCTAAACTACAACATCAGTTTCTTACCTGGCCTTCCCTTCATTCTTTCTTGTTCAACACATCATACATACTGTAAGCAAGTACACACACACACAAAAATTGAAACAGTTTAATGTTAAAAAGTTTTTTTTATTTTCCCTCCAGAAAAACCATTATTTATACCTAACTTTTCTTAATATATGAATGTACTCTGTCTGGTCACCCAGTCCCTTACCTTGAAATTTAATTGTGTTTTGAGAGAGTGAGTGAGGCAGAGCCTGACTAAAAGTTTCCTTTGGGAAGTGCCTTGGATGTTATTCTTCTGCAGGAGAAGCAACAACAGACAACTCTCATTAAACAGGGATAAATAAAACAAGAACCTTGTGAGTGATTGGAAAAATGAGTCCGCTTTTCAGCTTCCTTTATGTAACTGTAACTGTTGTACTTCTTGACTCCCTGAACACAATATTGTGTTATGTCAAACATAAAAAATAGCAGCAAAACATCTTCCATGCTTCTTTACATATATAGTGATCCAAAGAGGACACAAATTCATTTCTCCTTCCAACTGTCTCTCTAAAGTTACGCCAATTTGTTTCTGGCTCATCAGAAGTTCTTGTATCTTTTACAAGTGAGACCACTTCACTCTTTTACATTTTATTCAGAAGGGAACTGTATGGGGATTCAGTCCTACCAGGGGTTGAAAGCCATCGGGCTCCAGTGCTGAGCTTGATGTAATAAACTATATTTAAAGAATTACTCACAGAACGTCTGTGAACAGCCAAGCTGTGGCTCGTAATTACATGGCATTGTTCCTGAAGAATGGGCAAGTTGATCAGCAGAACACTAAGAAAGATCGACCCAGTGCTCCTCAAAGGTCTTTTGTGGGGACCCAACATGGGAAGGCAATTAAACTGTCCTTAGTGTTGATATGTTAGAAGTTCAGTCTTCATTTCAATGGAACAGTTGCAGTACAACTGTGCATGTATTTTCATACTTCCCCAGCAAACACATGGGTGCCTAAAGGAAAGAGAGGAGAGAAGACACCAAGGGAAGCTTCTCCAAATGTTTGTTTTTGCTGAGCTTTTTGTTTGTTTTAATGATGGTAAACTGTCAGGCTAAATATTGATTTCTCAGCTTTGAAAACTGAAGACATAGCATCTTCTTCTGCCTTGTTCTCAATATCTTTAAAAAGAAAAATTGCTCCATGACCACATTTTCCCCTATAAAAATGTGAGCAATTAACACAGCAGGTTCCCAGTTCAATATGTATAATTTATGGTAAAATGTATGTAATTGGTTTGGCAGGCAGCAAATGCACCAACACACACATAGACCTTTTTATGAATCCATATGTAATGCTGGATGCTGATGGATTATTACTACAGCAAGATGTCACGTTAAATAACTGATGCAGATGTACTGTAGCAAATTACTGTTTTTGCCATTTTCATTAAAAAAGAAAACAATGAAAAAATTATTCCCATCTCCATTATTTATTGAAGAATTTTGTAATGCACTTACTGCTGGAGCATCTGGGTGTATTAAACAGACAAATTCAGTATCACATTAAACTAAATTGTCCACAATGGACAGCTGCCTCATTTCATCATTCTTAGAAGGCCAAAACATGCTTCCAGAACGTGACGCACTTGCCTCCTCTAGTCCCCAAGACTGCTGTTGTTGGCGGGCATTCCAGCCCAGGGAGAGGGCACTGGGAGAGAAGAGAGCTTCTTGCCAAGTAGGCCATGGCCAAGCAGGAAGGCCAAACGTCCCCAAGCAGAGGAGAGAGGACAGCAAGAGTAGTAGAGGCCAAAACCACATTCCCAACTTCATACTCATGGGCTTGGTTCAGAACCTGGTGACAGAGTCCTATTCTGTGCCTGGTCATGATTGTCTGGGTCCACGGCACCTCTTAGGTTGGCTCAGGAACCAAGTTGCTTGCTGCTAGATGAATACATGCCGTGGCAGGGGCACAGGAATGGCACACTGTATCAGCTCCAAAGCCCCTAGAACAAGGGTACCCCTATGCGCAGGTATCAAAAGAGGAGGGAGGTGCGTTGAGGTAAGGGGGATGTGACAAAGGAGACACTTGGGCCTGTCCTGACTGTCCAGTAGGAAGCCACACAATTCCTCAGAAAAAGAAAAAAAAGAAAAAAAGAAAAAAAGAAAAAAAAAAAAAAAGAGGATCCTGCAGTATCCTCCTGGGCTCAGTCCCTAGGGCATGTCTGGCAGGATGGGTAGGACAAAGGGACACCCAACTACCTTCCCTTCTCCATTACAACTGTCTTCTTCTATCAGGAGGCCATAAACAGCTCAAAGAGTTGTTTAACTCCCCTGGGGGAGTCTCCTTGAATTGCTGTTGAGGTTCAGAACCTGATGTCAAAGTCCAAGTCTGTCCCCTCCATCCCCAACCCCAGCAGCTCCTGTGTTTCTGCCACATTTACACACCAGTGTTCCTCCACTCTTCTCTTTTCACATCTTCTTCAGACTCTCCCCGATCCCAGACTGGATTTTCCCATCCACTTTCCCACCTTTTATATCTTCCTCCTCCCTTAACCCATTTTTCATCATCTCCTTCTAGTTGTCTGTTTTCTTTCTTCTCCTATAATCCTGTACATTTGGATAATTTTCATTTGGACTGTTTAACATAACCACTACATTTGTGTTTTAGCCTTGCTTGGCAAGTTAAAGTCTCTCTTTTCTATCATCTTCAGCTTTTTCTTCTCCTTCTTCATCTAGGCTAGGGTTGACAGACTTGGGATCCAGTTCAGCTTCAGTGGGAAACCTCACCAGTGATTTCCATAGCAGCTGGGGAAAAGCATCAAAAATGTTCCAATAGGAGAGGCTAAAACTAATTTTCTGGATTTGTACATGGCCAGACTTCCCAGGCTTCTCCATGCTTCTAACACCCTGCAGCTTCAGCTGGATGGGTAGGTAGAAAGGACAAGCGTTTTGAAAAGCAAGGCACTTTTCCTTAGGTTACAGATGCAGCATGTCAGAGCAGGGACTTCACCTCTTTCAAGTCTTTCTTTGCTAGGCATCACGTGCAGTCCTTGTGCTACATTTTTATCTATCAGTAGTATGCTTGGAAAGAAGGAAAAGAAAATCTTTTTTTCCCTTTCAACTCATTTCCAGGGACAGCTCTTAGATGACCACATGTTCCTGGCAAGCTAGAAGTATACATCCCATCGACCTACATGGCACAGTCCCATGTTGTCTGGAGGTGGGGCTGCCCCACAGTGTGAATCCTGTGGATGTGCCGTGGCCAACTCAAAAGCAATGGCAGGTGATGCTCCTCACTCACAGAGCCTGTTTAACAAAAATCCATAATATGTGCTCACTGTCATTCTCATACAAGCAGACTTTGCTCTGTGAGTGCTCTCCTCAGCAAGGGTTGGTGTGGGGATGCCTGCAGGAAGCCCTCTCAACACCTGCACAACTCGTGGCAAACACCGCTCCTGCAGCTCCAGAAATAGGCAGCCATGGCTGTTTCCAGCCTTGGGTTGTAGACAGAAAGACTCCCTCATGACACTGCCATCACATTCAGATGGGTTTTATCCTTCAGTTGTGAAACAATATAGGAAAATAATCCAAACAAACCTGTAGAGTGAAAGAAAAATGGAATGGCAGGTGTTTGTTTGCGCTACGCTCCTTTGTCAAATGGTGCCTGTCCAAACCTCTTCTTCTCTGTATGACATCCCATCAGAAAGAGCCCTGTTTCCAGCTCTCCTCTTCCACGATTGCCACTGTGCTTGCTCATTGCTCCTGGGGCTGCCAGCACCTGTGTCTGCCCTGATGCAATCTGGAGGCTCTCAATGTTTATTTCAATGTAAATATTTTTTTTGTTGAGAAACAAAAGGGCTGGAAAAAGGGAGGTTATGGGAATATTCAGGATGAGATAAGGAATCTGAGGCAGAAAAGAACACACCAATTACCTCAGCTCACACTCTCATCTGCCAGATGAAACCAGTTTTACCGGCTATTGCCCAAAGGCAAAACACCACAGGGCTTCTGATGTCATGTTGGCCTTTGGTTATGAGCCCAGATAAATGGGTACCTGGCATGGGGAGAAAAAGTGCTGCGCTGCTTAACGCCAGCTTCAAGTATTTACGTTCGTCTAGCATCAATTAAAAATACCTCTGTCTCATTCTGCCTGCCTGCTATGTGGTATTCGTTTTCTTTCCAGAACTGCTCACATTGCCTTGCCCTACAGTTTACAGCAGCAAGAGTTGGCACTTGCCTCCGGCGTGGCAGGGGAAGAGAAACCATTTCACTTTTATGCTACTTTTCCCCTGCTCCGTCTGCGCACATAGCAGCAGAGGTGTTTGATGTGCTCGTTGTCTTGGAGAGGTGATGTACATTCTGCTGTTAATTTGCAGTGCTTCAATAGCATTAGCTTTTTCCTTAGGATTTAAATTGAATTGGTGGCATTGCTGGGGCAATATAGTGCTGTAGATCTGAACTGTGTTCAGTGTACCCATCTGTCTTTTTTTCTTTATTGTATTAACCTTCCTTTTCTTCCTTTTTTTTTTTTTTTTTTTTTTTTTTTTTAATTTTTACCCTGTCATATCAGCAAAACCCAGTGAAACAGACTTTATGGTGTAATAATTCCGCATGTTTTGGTTACAAATATCCTGAAGCAAAGTTAAGGTTTTTCATATTACTATCAAAGCAACAAACCTGTGTCTGCTTCAGCACACAGAGGGAAAGGGACGTTTTACACATAAAAGCTCATCAGTGGGTGGTAGACAGCTTTGGTCCTAATACATATTGCAAACACTCTGCTGCGGCACAGACTGGAGGCTTTGGTAACATTGGCAGAACCTGGCTGTCATGGAAGCCTGATGAGGGTCCAAGCACTCCTGAAATCAGGAAAATCAGGTTGTCACCTGCTGCACTACAAATGACTCCTCTCACTTTTGAAACTTCCAGTTTTCTGCCGGAGAGCCAATAATGCTGCAAAGTAATTTAAAAGCAGAAGAGGTGGAAATCAATAACTTCAACAGCAGCAGCAGTGCAGCCAGCTTGCCCCATCTCCAGCTTTGATCGTGGCTTTCCAGATGTTGGTGGCTGACTTGATGGGTGCCCAGCACAAAGCACCTCAGACCAGTCAGAGCAGTCAGACTGTGAGAGCAGATGCTGAATGGCTCCTGAAAACCACAGCTCTTCATGAGTTCTCAAGCTGAACATCTAAAACTGCTAAATGCTTCATGTTTTTCTTCTTCCTCGGCATTGCATGCACTCGGAATGACAAAAGCTTTATAATCTGAAGTCAATACAACAGCACTGGTGTACCACCAGCTTACAATAGCATCTATTTGAAGGGGTGTTTTAACAGCCTGCAATGCTGGAAGGCGGCTTTTCTGCACCGCTTCCAGCAAGTATGTGCTCATCTGAGCATTTGGTGGCATGGTTTATTTATCAGAACTTCAGTACAGGTTTTTTTCTCCCCTTTGACATGGGATTAAAATTAAACATCCTTAACTGCGGGAGATGAAAGCACAGCGTAGCTCATTCAGGTACATCTGAAGAAGGTACCTATGTAAGTAAGTGACTGCTCTTTGCGAGCTTGATCTCACGTTTCTGTATTGACAAATCCCCAAGAAGACTTGCTGCAGTGGATGCTTGGATGGGGTTGGATGTGTGGCAACATGCACAGAGGTTGTAAAGGTTGGACTGGACAAGGGCAAAGCTATGCAGCTCCTTCAAAGGCTTCATCAATAGCTGTCATTGATACAAAGAGGGCTTCTCTTTAAGGCTGAAGAGACCCATGGGGCTTATGGCTCAGTCATTGTAGCTGTCGAGCACAACGCTGCTCAAACCAGACATACAGAATATCCTGAGATGGAAGGGACCCATGAGGATCATAGCATCGTAGAATATGATGCTAATATACCCTCCTCCTTGGAAGCATTGAAGGCCATTCTGGACAGGGCTTTGAGCAACCTGGTCTAGAGGGAGATTGGCCTATAGCAGAGGGGTTGGAACGAGATGATCTTACAGGTCTCTTCCAAACCAAACCATTCTATGATTCTATGATTCTACATCCTGGATGGGAAGGGATCCATAAGGAACATTGAGTTCAACCCCTGACTCCATGCAGGGCAACCTGAGAGCGAGATCTAAACGCATTATCCAAGGCTTCTCAAAGCCTTAAAGTTTGATATCTCTTCTCTAAAGGAGTGGAGCTAGGCCCCGGCAGTGGAAAGCCTTGAAAGGTTGGCCTGGGTAGCAGACATATGCAGGAGCTCAGCTTCCCTGTCTCTCTCAAAGCCCTCCAGCAGCTCCACAGTCACAGAACTGCATGTGACCATAATTGTACCAGTGGAAAGGAGCCGGCCACCAAGGTCTGGGGCCATCCTCAGATATGCTCCTGCCTCACTCTTGGGCCCTCCCTTCCTCCTGCTCAGGTAGCCATCACCTCACCTTCTACCCGCAAGTCTCTGTGGGTGAGATCCTCATCATATTAGCACTGAAGAACCAGAGCCCTTTGTAACTCTGTAAGAGCAGAAGCAGTGTGTGAACAAGAGAAGGTGACAGCTCACAGGAAGGAGCAGGATAACAGCGGCCCATTGGCCAAGCTGGCTGAAGTTGTCTTCCTCACCCTGTCTACTTCAACCAACTCTGCTGTGGTAGCTGTCACAGCCCAGGCACAATGAGGGTCAGGGCAGCACCACTGTTGCAGCATTTCTTTCTCCTTTCCCAGACAAGTTTGGCAGGGCTGAGCCTGGGCTGGTAGCCGCACCAGCACTGAGCTCTGCTGCAGGTGCTGCCCTGGCTCAGTGCCTGCTTCTGTGCTGGGGACGCGTGTTTTGAAGTCAGCTCTCACCACTCCTCAGGAATGGTTGCACTGCCAGGGGTTATTTGCGCTGCCTCACGTCAGGAGTTTGCTCATATGGGTTACCATGTCTCAGGCTGAGGGAAGTGGTGGCACTTCACCAAGGGTCTCATCCCTTGATGCTGACTCACTCAAGTGGGTGCAAAACACCCAGTGGGATTGCAAGAAACACTGAACATCACAGTCCAAACCCCCTGGCATGGGAAGGGCAACCTTCACTAGATCAGGTTGCTCAAAGCCCCATCCAACCAACTTTGAAAATTTCCAAAGGTGTTATCTAGAAACTAAATGCTTCTCCAGCAAGGATCATTAAATATTCTTCTTACTGGAAACATCATTAAAAGTTCAACTTTTAACATGAACATTTTTGCGTGAACTACTTTGAAACACAGCCTCATAGAATCACAGAATCATCTGAGTTGGAAGGGACCCTTAGAATTCATCTGGGCCAACTCCCCTGCGATGAACAAGGACACCTACAGCTCACTCAGGTTGCTCAGAGCCACATCGAACCTGACCTCGAGTGTCTCCAGGGATGGGGCCCCCACCACCTCTCTGGGCAACCTGTTCCAGTGCCTCATCATCCTTACTGTAAAAAACTCAACATGCACACAACAGACAATTTTTCCCTTCATATCTCCTTATTTCCCTTCTTTCGCAATAACTAACAAGTTTATTGCTTTGCCTCTTGCCCTAGGTGCATACATGGGTGGTGTGATGACACTGACAGCAGCTGCCCTGCGCTTGAGTCCCCAAGGTTTGGGGAGGTGGCCTAAGGTGAAGCTACTGTCAGAAGGACATTCACACACAGTCTGGTTGGGTGGTGATTACAGAATGAAAGGGATGAGCTGAAACTGATGGCAGAGCTTGGGCAGTTTTATTACAAACACTGTGGTAAAGATCGTGCTGTAGGTGTTGAGGTGTCTTGATCCACAAAACTTAAATCAGAAGATATAGGAAGCAGCCATGTTAGCAGTGCTTGCAGAAACATAAAGTCTATAAAAGCACTTCCATCTCTCCAGAAGTAAACAGAAATTAAAATGTGCTCTAAGTTTGCACATAGAGAATCATTAACTTTGAATAGTTAGGGACTGGAAGGAGGCAGAGAAGGGGGATTTTTGGTATTTTTTTACTCTTTTTCTGCCCCAGGCGAAATTTTCAACATTAGCTAATTAATGTTTATAAAGCACTTTGCATATATAGTGCCTTTCATCAGGGGATCTCCAAGTATTAGATTATATTATCTGGAAGGCCTCAGGCCTGTGCATGCTAGCCCTATAAAGTATTAGCCTTATAAACTTCAGTAATTCACTTTGGTTTTTTTCTGTTTTTTGTTGTGTTGTGTTTTTTGGTTTTTTTTTGGTTGGGTTTTTAATCTTCCCTCTTCTGAAAATGTGCCGAGCACTTTGTCTGAGTATGTAAAGAGGTGGTAAAAAGGGTGGTGTCAGCCAGAATGACCATACAAGAAATCGGAGCCCCGTCATGCACTCCTCTAATTGCTGGAGTCGGGGAGTAGCAACTGTGCCAAACTCAAATTGGACTACCAATCCCACACGTCACACAAGGTTCAGCAAGAGGCATTGGCACTGGCCATGGAAGAAGCTCTGATGTTTGCTTTGCGCCACATGGTAATGACGGTGGGGACAGGGAGGGCATGTGAGAGACCCTTGATAGATGGCAACATCAGAAAGCAAAGGCAAGGTACCGGTGGGAGGGAAGAAAAAGCTCCCACGTGGGGCAGTCTGGCATCTTTTCTGCATTGCATTAAACCTCTGTTCTTCCAAAAAAGGCTTCGTGGTGGCTGGGAGCAGGGACCCGAGGAAGGCCATGGGAATGGAGTGTCTCAGGGCACCGGTTGTCCCTGTCCTGGCCAAGGCAGGAGGCAGAGTACCCTAGAGCCATGCTAACAGTAGTGAATCCTCCATATGTCAAATCTAAAGAGCCTGCTTGGGTGTGGGCTCGGCTGATGACTCAAACAATTACTTAACAATAGCCTGTTTCGTGAGCTGGCAGAGATGTAGCCAGGTTCACAATGGAAAAAATGTGTGGGCATTTCTGCTGCAGCGAAACACATGGGGAGCAGACTTGCTGCTGCATGTAGGAGCTACCAGCAGAGAAAGCAAGGCCTTGGGGAGCAGAAACTTGACAGGGACAAAGCAGAGGATGTCTTTGCCCTTACTTGCACGTCTTACAGGTGGAATTCCCCCAGCTGAATTTAGCTGGGTAAGGGCTGCAGCTCCAAAGCCAAGGAGAGAGCAGCAAATCCAATCTTTCAAAGAGTCAGCAGTATTCAGAAATGGAGAACAGAGCCATCCCCTCCAAGGCCATCTGGCCTAGACCAAAGGAGCCCTGTGCAGTAGAGGTTAGCAGAAGAGGGTGGGAAATCCCCGTCCTTCAAAGGAGGAGAGGCTGATGGCACACATTGCAACACCGGATAGGTGTTGCTTCGCATAAACAGCTCTTCACAGCCTGCACACACTGAAGAACTCGATGGAGAGCTCGAGATCAGTAAAGTTATTCACTCACCACTCACGGACTGACATTCTGAGTCCCAAAATGGCAGTTGTGGGTAGGAAACTCCAGGGGGAGAAGCAGCTGGGAGAAGTGTACAAGGGGCGAGGGGAATGATTTGTCAGCTGGAGTGCTGGCAGCAGCAGGAAGAGGAAATCCGTATTCAGGAACTGGACAGGTGATGATGGCTTTGTCATGGAGCAAGGTGGCCCTCATCCCTGCAGCCAAAAGTATGCCCAGTGCCCAGAAGGCTACAAGTGGCAGGTCTGCCAGAAAGCACGTCCCACATAGGCTGCTCTGTGGTAGGAAGCAGCAGAGGGCCACAATGGCCAGCTATGGATTGCACATGAAGAGAAGGCTAAAATTCCTTCTCTGGAGACACTGCACTGAAGCTAAAGGTTTCATCACCTCGATCCAACCAAGAGTGCAGGCTGAGATACCAAGCATGATCCCAGCGAGCACTGAAAAGGCTCTGCTGGCCTCCCTCCCCTCAGTTAGGTGCAGTACGCAAGAGACTGGGAGGAGCAGAGCGAGAGCTTCTCTGGGTGCGGTTGGGGCTGCCCCCCGGGCTGTGGCTGCACATTTGCTTTGATCTTTGCATGCTCTGGGCTCACCGTGCATGCTGCTTCTGTGCTGCACACATGGTGCGTCTCTGCTAGTGAGTGTGGAAGCAGAGCTGTATATTCATATCGGCAAATGAGAGTATCTACCAGACAGAGGCAAGTGGGCATGTTTACAAGGTGCTGCTGGCCATGTATGCATGCACTATTCTCATCTCTTCTTTGATACAGACTTTGAGACAGCAGGATAGGCTAATATGCTCAGTCCTCTGGGCTGGGACACCCCCACACCAGATTGTTGTGCCACACGAGGAAGTGTGCAGTGCTACTGGCATGACCTCCAGCCTAGGGCAAGAATGGACTAACTCAGCTCACCCATAGAGACCAAAACACCTTCTTCCTTTCACCCAGCACAGGGAGCAGACATTGCTGAATTAGGCCCTGCTGAGCCCAGCATGACAGCTCACCAGCTAACATCAACTGGCTTTGAGTCATCCCTGCCCTCGAAGCCAACCAGCTCATCAGCTGCCATTGCAGCAGCTACCACTGCTGTGAGGTATTAGCGGTTTCGCTGCCCACTGGTTGTTGTCCCTGCCCATCGGCTTGGAAGTCATCCGCATTCCTCCATGGGCAGCTCTACATATGCTCCAAAGCTTTGATGGAGAAAGCCAGGTGAGGTTTTACCCATGGCAGCTCCACCCTTCAGTGGAGCAGGTGCACAGCGGCTGCAGACAGTCTCAGCAGGGCTGGGAGAGCTGGAACACTGTGGCTGCTCTGCCTATTTGCATGCAATTCCTTCTAGCTGCAGAATGCTCTCCCAGTGACGGGTAATTTGCCTGCCTGGGGAGCTCAGGAGGAGCCACACAGATGGGGATTTCCCCATGCTTCGCACCTATGAGGCCCTGTGGGGTTGCTCCTGTAACTGTGAGCTGGGGCGTGAGTGACAGGGGAGCAACACCACAGGGTGAGAGTGACTGGTGCAGTGTCAGGATGTAACACTGCCATGTGTTGACCTGGGGAGAAGGCGTCATGGTGCTGCACGGGGAGTTACCTCCCAAGGGATCACTTCGTGTGTCCTGCGGTGTGAGCAGCTGGAGCTGAGCAGCCGACATGGGACCAGAGAACATGTGAGGACCGACCACGGCGCTGGCAGTGGCTGAGGGACTCCAGAAGGGTGGACGAGAAACAACTTGTAGCAAAGCTGACTCTGCAAGGTTGAGTTGGGCAAGAACGGTTTAGATCAGTGATACATCTGGAGGCCCTCAAGTGAGGCAGCCGAGGGAGGAAGCTGCAGCCTCTTGGCAGCACAGCCCTGTTTGGAGGTGTGGGTGGGGGCTGCTTGTCACCTGGGGCTTGTGCTCCAGCAGATGGAGAGATTTCAGCCTAGCACCATAGGAGTGTTCCTTCGCTAGTTAGTTTGTTTCATGGTGACTTTAGGGAAGGGGTGTTAATGTGTTCTTCCAGACAAAATACCTTCAGTAGTGTCTTGTGTGCTCTCACAAGGGCAGAAAGCAGCAGGACAGACTACGTGTGTAATTATGGTGGGTTTTCTGGAGAGAGGACGGGATGGCCGGGGCATGATGGAACATTTGGCCAAAAGTTGCCATCATCCAGAAACAAGGCTGTGGTGCTCCTTCATTCTTGAGGAGGAGGAAGAGGCTGTCACAGCCTGGAGCATGGCACATTAGTCTTGGCGTGGGGCTTTCTAGGGCAATTTCTGGTCATTTGTGCTCTTCCAAAACATCAGCAGCTCTTCCTATCTCAAGGAGTGCTATTTTGATTGCATGGCCCAGCCTGTGCAAGTGTTTGAATTACTCCAAGAGATGGCTCTGTCCCATTCAGCTCCATGGGTCTAAACTAGAGACTCCAGTTCCTCACCACCCATCTGCCAGGGCTCAGCCTGCCCACAAGCAGGGCAGCAGTAGGAAGGGCAGGGACAGGGAGCAAAGCAGCCATGCAGACTGGGGCACTGGGAGGTGGGGACAAGCATCTGGTGCCAAGGAGGATGGCTTCCTGTGAGCCTTGCCACCAGCTGACCCCAGAGCAATTGAAAACAATGAGGGAAATACCCTTCGGAAACTGCCCAGATTTTATAGTTGAAATTTAGACCACCAGTCTTGTGATTCCTGGAGATCTGATTCATGCTTTTTGAACGTGTGGGTTTGGCAATCCTGCGCTCGCATTTTGAGCCGTTTCCCAACCCCTTATTTTCCCCAGAGGCATTCTTACTTTTCGCATTTTCGCTCCCATATTCAGGAAACAAACTGCTTGGGGGGCTCCAAGAGTTGTAAGCAAAACCTATCCATTAAGTCTGTTCACTGAACAACACACACAGACAGCCCCTTCCCCAGCTCCAGCTAAGGACTATGGGATGGCACTGAGGGCCTCCCTGGAGTCACAGGACAGAGGGTGGCTGTGGTTAGGGGCTGAGCATGAGTTTGAGATCCATATTCAGTCAGGGAACAAAACATCCTGTTGTTGGTTTTTTTTTTTTAAGGCTGAAGGATTTGGGGTTGCTGTGGGGAAACCTTTTAAAGGAATCTTCATAAAGGGGACTTCAGGAAAGTTAAGAAGGGAGCTTATTTCAGGGAGTATAGTGATAGGACTATAAACTTTAACTACAAGAAGGTGACTTCAGATTAAACATGAGGAAGAAATGCTTTACTCAGAGGGCAGTGAGGTGCTGGCACAGCTGCCCAGAGAAGCTGTGGTGCCCCTGGAGGTGCTCAAGACCAGGTTGGATGGGGCCCTGGGTAGCTGAGCTGCTGGGTGGCAGCCCTGCCCACAGCACGGGGTGGGACTGGGTGGGCTTTAGGGTCCCTCCCAGCCCATACCATTCTGTGATTCCACTCAAATCTTTTTTCATCCAGTTGTTGTTAGACCTATATATTTATCAGCACAGATATCAATCAGGGAATAAGTGCTACCTTCATGCAGAGAAACAACATTAATTACACAGAGCCTCTGCAGTGTGCCACTTGCTTCCCATGGGTAGCCTGCTGCAGGCAGAGTGCAAGGAGAGCTCCACGCCCTGGGGAGTGGAGGCTGTTTTCAGTTCCCTGTGAGAGGCATCCCTGCCTGCTTGGGAAGAAAACTGCAGTCAGAGAGCAAAGGGAGCCCCTCTGTGACACCCAGGGCTTGCAAGCAATGGGCAGCACCAAATTGCCACTGGCTCCAGGGAGCCAGTGTGGGAGGTGCTGCAAGATGTAGCTTTGTTGGAGGGCTTGGGACACAATTATGTGCCAAGGAGATCCCCAAAGTGTGGCAAGTGGGAGGGGGAATTACCAAAACTACCTGCAGGGAAATCCCAGATGCAGGGATGTATGTTGTCAGGCTGCTGAGAAGTGTTTCCTTCTTGCGGTGTTTGTTGCAATGCTGCAGAAGCCTAACAATAGCAAGCTTTTGTTGGCAGTACAGCAAAGCACATCTTGAAGGAGACATCCAAGAGAGAACAGCTTAATAGCTTAAAATAGCTACAGCTGTGTGGGACAGTCCTCCTCCTCCTTTTTGCTTTTGATCCCAAGAGGGGTCTATGACAGGAAAACTGCTCCATCTCTGTTGCCCTCTGGGGAGAGGGGAGGGCAACACCTCAGGAGGGCTGGAGGGTGGGGGCATTGGGATGATGGTGCATTGCAGACCATTGCAGCCAGTGCTCCCAAGGCTCTCCAGACATCCCATCCCAAATCTATAAGCTCTCAAAAGCTAAAGTGTGATGTTGCCTAACAGTTAACAAAGGTCACCAGAAGAGGAGGTAACGGAACCCTCTTTTAGTTCTGTTGAATTGTTTCCACACACATGGAGGATATCCAAATACTCACCATTTCTGTCTGCATGGAGGACAACAGGTCTGCCATAGAGATCTGTGACCCCACAATCCGGACATGTGGACATGTGACAGCTGAAGATTTGTTTGTGCACATGCCCTCCTATGGAAGGAAACCAAGACATCCAGCCTAGGGAGAACTAGGATAGAACGGTCATCTTTTGAGGGGGAAAAAAATATTTCGGGCATGGAGAAAGCTTTGGGGAAAAGATATGCCTGTGAAGCTGTGCAAGATGAGGTTGAAAACAACAACTCTGCCCATTGTGAGGCCATGGGAACTCACTCAGGTCACTGCACCCTGACTTCAGGCAGCCAGATTTGGGGCTCTTAGTTCAAAAAGTCAAGGAGTATTTATGCCATATCCCCAAGTCGCCAAGCCCCTTATATGTGGCATAATGCCCTCAAAGGAATCTGGAGACCTCAGCATGCATCAACAAGCTGTGGAGAGCAGAGGGGCAGGGCAGTCCCCTGGCCCTGGGCAGGCCTGGCTGTCATCAGAAACTCAGCTTTCACTCAGAACTGCAAAAACTTCAGCCTGTTACAGAGAAAAAGCCTGAAAGAGCAGTCATGTACCCCAGAAGCTGAAGGAGCCTCACCCGGGTGTAGCGAGCTCTAGAAGAATTGGATCCTGGCAAACTCTTCTGAAGTTTTGTCTTGATCAAGCATATAGAGACTGCTCTTAAAAAAAAAAAAAAAAAAAAAAAAAAAAAAAAAAGCAGCTTCCTGACTCACTCTCTTCCCAAGACTGCCCTAGCCCAAGGCATTTTCCCTGCCTTGGGAAGTGTTGCAAAATTTGAGCTTGCCCTGGAGGTATCTCTCACTAATTACTGGATATCCTGGTTTTGTGTAAGGACACAGCCAGAACTTCCCACAGGTTCTTCTTTATGGCATGGGAAAAAAAACTAGAAACACTGATTTCTGTTTCGGCATCCTACAGCAGACTACTGAAAAGGGCTGATTAAACACTCAAGGGGATCTCTTTCTGGAGCCATCCTCTCCAGCTCCAGGGCATCACTCACCAGCAGTCTCTAAGAAGCAAGGAATTTCAAAGGCAAAACCTACTTCACTTTTAATATTTGCCTTTTGTACCTGAAGCTTGGGTCACTTTCAGTTTTTTTTTTTTTTCTTCTCTGTAATAAAGAAGGTTAAAACTTTCAAGTGAGAAGCAAAGACTCTGAGAGCTCTCTGAGACGAGACCCATTTGAGTTTGCACCACCTTCCAGCCAAGTTGCAAAGGGCTAATGAGCCAGCTGGTGAAAGGCAGAGTGCAGAAAATTACAGCCCTCGCCCTGACAAGAGGTAGCGCAACCCTGATGACTGTGTCAGCTCAGTGCTAGGCAGATGGGCTATAAGCTTCCTCCCATGTTTGTTTTCACATCAGTACAAACTGCTCCAGCTTTGAGATATTGAACAGATCATGCCATATCTACTCATCCCAGCTTGCCAGCATCAGTCGGGCCACTGATCCCCACGGAAACAACACATTTCCCCACATCTGGCAGCACTCCAGCTGTGTGCCTGGAGTACAGCACTGGGCTGAAGCTGGTGGTCACCTTTCATGCTATTCCTTCAAAGTGCAGTGATAGGATTACAGAGGATTTCTCCAAATTTTGAGAAACATAGAGGTGAAAACTGCCTTGAACAGGAAGTAACAATTTAAGGATTTTTCCCAAGTAGTAATTATCCAATAAGTCTGCTTCATTAAAAATACAGCCTGCATACACATACTCACCTACCTCAATGGACCTCTTCTTCTACAAGGGCAGTTTTATGCAATTCCTGTTAAAAAAAAAAAAAAAAAAGCCTATGCCAGAAAGCATGTAAATGTATCTCCAGAGTTGATGAGAGAGAAGAGAGCTCAGTTCTCAGTCTCCTTTTCCTACCTTCCTTCTTGAGTACTTCAGCTCATCAGCTCTTCAAGGGGGTCTTTATTCTCTGCACAATTTTGCACAAAAGTATCAAAGGATTTTAATATGCTGACACTTGCAACTTCTTCAGGAATTTCTCTCTCCTTGTTGCTGGAGTTTCACATCCAAGAGCTGTTACAGCTCAGAGCTTAGAGGAAGTTGTGCATTTCTTTTAAAGATAGGTTTTCACCTCAAACTGATTTTAGAGTAACGTTCTCTGTGATCTGGCAGAGAGAATAAATTGTTTACTGATAATTGAAATTCTTAAGGAAAACACTGAGCTGCAGAGAGGAGAATGACTTGATAGTGTTGGCTGTATCACAGAGACCAGCTTTGTGGTGCAGGAAAGAGAATGGATGAGTGTCAGGTAGGGTTGTAGGCATGAATCACAAAATGATCCAGGTTGAAAGGGACCTCCAGTATCATGAATCTCCAACCCCCCTGCCAAATACTAGATGGCAGAGCCACCAACCTCTCCATCTAATACTATCTATCTAATATCTAATACCAGGCTGCCCAGTGTCCCATCCAACCTGGCTCTGAAGAAAGATACCTGCCAAGGAAATGTCTTGTAAAAGATTAGAAAGACTGCTGCAAGGACCTGTAGAAAACCCTTGAATATAGCAGGGTTTAGAGGTAGAAGCCTTGGCCACCATGAAACACAAACTTCCTATGAGAATGAAAAGAAAGCTCTAAGGAGAATTTATTGCATCTTTTAATACTTAAGAGGAGACTTATAAAGATGGAAAGAGACTTCTTGAGAAGGCATGTCGTGATAGGACAAGAGGTAATGGAAGCTGTAAAATAGAGGATCCTGAGAAGGGACAGAGCCACACAGTTAGCAACTAACATGCAAGAATAGTTACAGATAGCAGGAAAGGAGTAATCAGTTCATGCCTATAACAGAAAAAGCACTAGGAACGATGACCGACTTTTCCTTCCTTGGAAGGACAAATCTGGGTTTCTTGCCTATGCCTTCAAAACAACAGAAAAGCCCCAGAGGGGTGCCTGGCTAGCTGGCAAAGGCCTTCACCAAGTGTTACACAGACCTTGTGACTTGCAGGCATGCAAGGCAGCCTTCTTACTGGATTGGGTGGGACAAACCACTGACTGGTGAGAAGCCAGAGCCAGAAATGGCAGAATGTCAGGTGTGATAAGCTCTTCAGGCTTTGTACTACTTTTGTGCCCATCCGAGTGAACCCTTTACTGTGGATTCCTGTAACCTCCAGAGCTGCAGGCTCCAACCCTGAGTCCACGGATAACAATCTCAGATGTGCAGACATCAAGTGTGGTACATACAGAGGTAAACACATACAGTGCTTGGCCTCAGAAATTCAGCAGCTGTTGTTTGAGAAGTTACTGAGAGCAAGTCCAATCACTTGGACAGCCTATCCCTTTAGGACATCCTCATTTGCTTTTGTCTTTCCTTCTTAATCCCACTGATCGCAAATGAAGAGAAAAGCAAAGAGAACACAGCAAACACATGAACCCGGAGAGCAGCTGACAGCATTTTTTTTCCAGGCAGAGTGCACTCACATGGTAGGACACAGGTGCCTACAAGAGAGCAGGCCTAGAACAACTTGATGCAAACAGTAGCCTTAAGCTACTCGTGTCAGTGTCCAAGAGAGCATGATGGCTTTGAGGAATCATCTAGCAGTCTCCCAGGGCCCTGCTACCTTCCTCATTAAACGTAGAACAAGGCTGCAGGGTGTGTTTGTGTGCTTCAGCTAGTCCTTCCCAGGGGGAGAGCTGGAGTCAAAGACAGTGCAAAGAGCTGGCAAGTAGATCCAGCATTAAGCCTCAAAAATGGCAATAAAGGAAAAAAGCAGCAGAGGGAGAAAGAGTGCAAGGCCTCTTTCATCCCCACGTAACTTAGAAAATCCTGTGTAGTACAATGTTGTTAAAATGGTATTAATCGAGCCAGCAACAACAGCTTTCCCCCACACAACTGGATATACTGTTTTCTCTTTAGGCAAAATATTTGAATGCCATGGATAGTTCCCTGGACAGCTTGGTGCATCAGAAAGAGGCACTACACTAACAGACCATCTGGACAGCAGGAAGTGCCTGGAGTAAGCTTTAGACCCATTGCAGCATCCACGACATAAGTGGCTCTGCTGCTAAGTGCCGAGGCTGGAACACAAGCATCCCAGCAACCAAGAAGCATGGGAGAACAATGTCAGGGTTTGTCTTCATCATCTCATAACTGAGCGTTTATTGTGTAAAGGACAGTTCATCTTCCCATAAATGATGGTGAGTCTGGGAAAAAGGGGAAGATAATCCCATGGTCATCCCTCCTTTAACTCCTGGTGTGGCAGAGCAAAGAGGTCACTTGCTCTTCTGAGAAGCAAAGGTGAGCTTAAATGAGACATAGGATGTAGCCTCAGGAAGAAGACAAGTAGTTTTAGCCTTTGCACCTTCACCAAGGCTCCTTCTATCTGAAGTCAGGCTTGAAACTGCTGAAAAGCTTTTGGAAAATGCCTGTTCTTCCTCCTAAAGTTTTGAACAGAGACAACTTGCTGTGACAGCAGTAACGAAAGCACATAATCTCTATTGCAAGCAGGCAATAAAAACATTCAGTTGTCTTTTGAAGTTTATTATGTATATCTATTTATCATGTAATTCATTTTCTCTAATACCTTTTATTTTAAAGTCCCATTGGTTTAAAGAACAGGCAGGCCCATATGCAGATGCTCATCTGTGCTCTCCTACCTGCACTTAATTAGTTGCGAGTTGCTTCAAAAACAATCTAGGACAGTGCTTCCATTGCACACCTCTGAGGTCTGAGAAGCTTCCTGTGTTCCTACTTCCCAGAATATGTCCTAAGTACTTCTATTCATCTGATAAAAAAAAAAAACAAAACAAAACAAGACAAAAAAACAGCTCTGTGCTGACTGACAGGGAAAGTTGGACAAATGAGGGGTTGCTTTTACTCTGCCCCCTCCCCATCCACTTGCCTTCAAGTAATTTTTTTGCTCTGTCACCCAGTTCTGTTTAAAAACCTTAGAATACAGATGCTTATCATTAACACTTCAGGTTGGGTAACCGTGCCAATCAGCGTGATGGGCAGATAGCTGGGGCTCATTTTCAGAACCATGCCATTAGTCGTGGTGATGACAGCTGCAGACGCTGAATTTCTCATACTAGGAAATAAACAAAGTTAGCTATTTATTATTTTTAATAAAATAATTGCTTTAATGCAGTATTTAAAATAATTTTAAACATCTGATCAATAAGATACAGTACACAAATATGGAAAATGCTGCACTTTACATAAAAAGTAAAGCTAAGCATTTAATTATACAAAACAATTTTGCCTGATGCTATCAATATCTTGCAAACTATAGCTTAGTCAAAGTACTGCTTTTCTTATATATATATATATATATATGCCATATATACATATATAAATAATTTACAGCATTCATTGGCTAGATTTGTTTACTACTGTTTCAACACAAAAAAAAAAACCTGGCTCAAAACTTACTGAATTTGGTAACTATATGCAGTGGTTCTGATGGTAGAGGGTGTTTAAGTTATCACTTTTAAGTTTTAAAGTAGCATGCCAAATAACCATAGGAAGCTTGCTCCTTGAAAGAAAATAAGTTTTAGCAGGAAGCCATTCAATATATCAGTGCCTTTCCCACTTGTCCTGGGAAGCAGCCATGCTATGCAGCACTGTGCCATGGGAGGCAAAGTGTCTGGAGGCTGGGGAGAAGGGTGACCTGGAGCTTTTCCCTCCTACCGCAAGGCAATCTTTACCAGCAGAGCAGAAAATCTTTGAATCTATTCTAGCAGTCTTGGTAGTCTGAGCATCCTCCTCACTGAATGGAAACAAGGCAACTGACTAAACTAACTACTTTCTACTTGAAAAGTTTCCCTGTTATACCACATTAAGGTATGATAAACATTAAGCTGACAACTAAATCAGTATTCTCAGTAAAGCAGTGAATCCTCTGCTTTGCAAACACTAGGCTTCTCCTTAAGAGACTCTAGCTGTAAAGTTTCAGAATATTTAACACATCTCAAGTCATCCCTTTCTTGCAGTAACCCAGGCTTTGGTTTATTTCTTTCTAAATATATGCTTAAATCCATTGCCTTTTTTTTTTTTTTTGGTTACCTACACACCTGTAAGAGATCAGTTTCTTTTTTTACCCTTCTTTTTCAGGCTTTTTTACTCCCTGTATTCAAGTTCAGTAACTCCAGATTTTCCCAAACATCAAAGTATGCCCTACCTACAACTGCTTGGTGTACTTTAACCACAAGAATGACCAATTTGTTCACCCTCCCTCAATCACTTTTCTCTGCAGAAAGGGGAGGGGGACAGTTTGGAGTGATGTGTAGAAGACATGTGTAGAAGTGTCCCTCACTCCTTCTGTTTGCTACTTTGCTCCACAAAGTAACATTCAGTAGTAATTCTAAACCCAGAACATTTAAGGACATCTGATTTAAGGAGATTTGTTGAGACAAACAGGCAATACATTAGCATGTTGATTGACTGCTGGTTCATGAATAAATACAATTGTCATGCTGTGTAGTGCCTTTAAAGAGTTACTTGCCCCCTAGATAAGGTTGGATTAGAAGAAGGCACTACAAACAGATGTTGCAGATTCTGGAGTACTGAAGCAAGTAACATACATAAACTAGCACACATATCGAGCCCTCAGAGCCTGCAAGACACACAAATGCAAGGTAGTCAGGGGCTTGTGTGTACAGCTCAGTGTATTCACTGGTTTACAGACTGGTTTAAGCCAAACATTATTAAAAACCCTACCGGTGCTAAGTTAGGTATTTAATAAAAATGTTTATCTGTAAACAAGAGTTATCCTTACAACGGATCGTTTTCCAGAAATTGGAATTTCAAGACAGTGCAACAATGCTTCAGTGTTTTCTTTGGCAGTAGACAGCAAGTTGAAATGTGAAATTCAAATCACTTCAGAAGAGCACGGTACAAGGTTAGAGAATGCTTCATCTCCCTCTCTTGTTCCATGCAGAATATCAAGTCCCTGAGACAGACACGAGTTATTCTTGGACGAAGAAGCTGTTTTGTAAGGCTAAAATTTGATGACCCAGGAGCAATTCCATTGCTGTTCAAACCCTAAGAGTAGAAGGGGAAAGAAAAAAGAAAAATATTAACATTTCATGTCAATACAAGTTTTTAAATCAAACTGGTTGGGTTGTAATGCCTACGTGCATAGAAGCAACCTGTTGATATTCAGCTTTACTTATTACAAACCAGAAATCCAGATGCCCTTGGTACATTCAAAAGACAAAGCAAACATGCCAGTTAATGGTTTACTCCAGTCAAAGCAATGAAAAAATTCTTACTAAAAAATTGCTTTTTTTCCTTAAACTGTATTATTGTAAGATAGGTACTGCTGTTTCACTGAAGTCATACTAAACAGCTGTGCTTTCTCACTACAAGCTCACAACAAAGGTGGTACTACCACTGTTCCTGTGCAGAGCTGTGTTGTGCTCCTAGTTGCAAGAACTCCAGATGTTTACATCTCTTCTTAAAGAAAACCATCACTGCGATGGGCATGAGCCTTGAAACGTGGCCAGGAGAAACTTTTATCCTGGCCATCACCTCTCAAATGTCCTGTACAAAAGCAAGACATAAACACAGTCCAAGCATCTGTGCATTCAGAATGCTGTATCCAAGCCTATCCATTTCAGACAGCAGCCTCACTTGGTTATGAAAGCACAATTGGTGTGCAGATGATGATGTTTAGTAGTTATACATTCAGGCTATTGGAATGAGCAACCCCCATGCATTCCAAAATGTCCCAAGATTTATTATTAGGGGTGGGGAGCAGGAAGAAGATTACCATGAGCTGCACAATAGACTGGCTACTTATCTTGGAGCCAATCTATGCTACACAGCCAGTCTCTTATCACTACTGGAGGGTTCTTGGTAATGAATGCAATTTGTACAAATACGAGTGCTCAGTCTCTGTAACTTCAGCAAGGCAATGCCTGCCAGCATCAACACCACTTGGAGATGGTGTTGCTTGGATGCTGTGCTAACTATATCAATTCTTACCCTAACACTCTGTAAGACTTCAGCAAAATGACTTTGCCCACTTTGCTTAGGGAAATCTGGTTTAAAAACCCATATATTAGATACAAATATCAGTAGTGGACTATTTATAGCCGTGAATGCTACTATTGTTAGGAGGAAAGCATTGAAATTTATTTACAAAAAAAAAAAAAAAAAAAAAAGGAAAGAAAAAGATTCACCAGAGAGCACATACTAGCCACGGAAAACCCAGGGCATATTGCAGAAATGGAAACTGTATTTCTTACTAGCAGCATGCAGGGTATTCAGCACCATTTCATTTGCTTTACAGTCGATACTATTAAACACTATGAAATGCCATCATTTGAAACTTTCAGTTTGTTAAATGGCTTGGAACAAATGCGTGTGTGGGGAAGACTGCTGGCCACATAGCACAGAGAGGGCACTGCTGTCCTGGTAAGACACAAGGGGGTCACAGTTCAAGTTTGTCATATGACAGCCCCGAAGGATCCAGGGAAAAGATAGCTCTGCAATGCAGCTGCCAGCACGGGTTGAAAAGGAGGTCAGTCCAACAGGATGCGGCAGAAGGCCTGAGGCAATGTTATAAATGAAACAAACCCCAAGGGTTTGCAGGAACCCAACAGTAATGTCCTTTGTAATTCAAAGAACTTTATGGAGGGGAAAGTATTTTCTCTCTAAATAGTCATTAGACTACGAGACTTACCTTTAGAAAGATGCAAACCAAAGCCACCTCAATGCAGTTTTCCTCCTTACAAAAAGAAGGCAGACATCACAAATCTCCGAGTCTGCTTTGGAAGCTATCAGAACAGCAAGCTGTTAAAACAGAGAAGCTGCCCATGCTTGAGACAGAATTATGGATTTGTTTATGCTTAAATTCTTTCCCATCGTGCCCAATGCAGGGACACAGAGTGATGTTTTGCAGTAAAGTCACTTCCAAGGCCAAAGCTTCTGTTTGCTAAGACAGTTCACATTTTTCAATTTCACACAGCATCAACAGGCCTATCAGAGCTGAGTACAGTATTTGAGGGGCTCTTCAGATAGCTACTGAACCTATCTAAACCAATGGCTGCCACGTCCATGTTAAAAAAAAAAAGGCCCCTCTGTGCAAGATGGTTTAAAATCACAGTAGTCACACAGCACAGCAGAGGTCATCCCAGCTCAGACTGGACTGCAAACAGGCTCTGTATGGTCAGGAAACTCATCCTACGTTACAAAACCTCCCTCATGTCTCTGATCAGTTTACACGGGGATGAGCAGTGACTAGTTGCCTCTCACAGCTGCAAGGAAGATGAGTCTTTTACGGGTTTTGAACACTGGAACAAACAGCACAGGGTGATAGAGTGTCTGTTTTTAATAAAACATTTAAGGAACCAGATGTAAAAACAGTTGAAGTTATGTTGTCACCTGCATACCACAATGAACCATCACACGCAAGCTTCAGTGTTCCCAGAAGCCTGCTCTTGAGCAAGTTCCTTCATCCTTCCTTAGACAAGTACCAGCAGCCTTTTACTTTGCATTTCATATGCCCCTTCTTGAAAGAAGATCCCTGATGCTGCTTTTCAGACATTAGTATTCATGTTAGAACAACACCAGCCTGCTGTACCTTACTCCCAGATATCTCTATTATGTTCCCTCCAGTGGGGCAGCAAATTGCTATGCAAAAAATAGAAAAAACTGTCTTGTTAGTCTGGGAGGCTCTTCATAGCAGAAGTCTTCTGTCTACCCTCAGACACATTTGTCATCCTTTTCTGAAGAGAACTGAAAAATAAGGCTTTTAATTATCAGTACCTCAATGAGCAAACAAACAGGAGAATTACCCAGCACAGGTACTGCCTGCCCAACAGGGTATCAGCAGCAATGCTGCAGCTTTAGTATAGCTTACAGACCCCATCAGTAAGTTAAGGAAGGTACTGCAGCAACTGGGCTCTGCGCTACTGGAAACCAACTCTCACAGGATGCAGGGCAGCTGGCTTAAAGCCAGCAAAGCTAGGCTACACAGGCTGCAGTTCTGTGCTTCACATACCCTCAGAGTCCAGTCAAATCAGCAGCACCGTCAGAGCAACCGCCTTTGTGATCCTCATAGCCTTCTGTATATTCCTAACAGAGATCAGTTACTTTTACTGACTGTGGCAACAGAAAATACTATGGAGCTCCTGCAGCAGTTCCATACCTGTTTTGCAGCTCCTGTGGTCAGGAGCCTGCTCCCGAAACACAACTTTAAGATCTTTAGAGCTCTCTCCAGTGGCCAGATGAAGAATTAAATATTGATTCTCATTTCAAAGGCAAGAGTGAATTTGACCAGAGCCACAGCTGTCACGACAGTAAGGCTGAAAGACAAGACCCTTCCTTTACCTGAGCTATCATCATTCTCCTAATTCCTAGTCTCCCAGGTACTTGGAGCACACAATATAGAAGTCTGCATCTTAAACACTGCAGGAATACCAGAGCTGTTCAGAGCTATTACACAGGACTTGAAGCAACACTCAAAGGTCAACAGAATCCTGCCTTCCACGAACCTGCATAAGGCTCAGTGAGCTCACCTGGCAGAGAATACATTCCCTTCCCAAATTTAATGGCTTCCCATCAACTGCATTCAGAATTTTCAACTCTTGGTGTGGTTTCGCAGAGGTGCACTTTAAGGCAGCAAAACTTCAATCAGATGTTAAAAGTAGAGTCACGAGCTCTCATTTTAATTTATGGCGAGGCATAAATACTTCTAAGCCTCAATGCCAAGAGAGTAAACTATCAGTGCAGCTTTACTGTGCATTGCAAAAATATCACCAAAAAAAGAAAACAGTAAGGAGACAGTTTTCAATGGCATTTGTAAACACTGAGAAGTTGCAGCTGTTTGTAACAGATACACTGTTGGAAGGCGGTACAAACAGCAGCCAGCACAACTACTCTAATTCAGGTTCAATCCCCAACTCACTTGTGGCCACACTGAGTTCTGTGATAGCCAGTGTGGCCTGTACATCAGTACCCTGTCTCATAGAAGAGAAATAGAAGAGAAAAAAGGTTAAAAAAAAAAAAAAGCCATAAACATGTGAAGTGCTCACTTTTCCAGATCTCAACAAGAAAGGCAACCTGTCAGAATTCTGGAAATGTTGATTATGCAAATAAGTGCATAATTTAGGTTAGAGTGAATTTAGGCAAAGTGAAAGAAGCTGATACTTCAGTGGCAAACTAGCATACTGATTCTGCCTATTCTGTCAAGCCTCACAGTCTGCTAGAAATACTCCCACACTCGCAATGCTAAAATACTGTGCTACTCAATGTTTATAAAAATGATTCATTTTTTAAGAAGTTGTTTTTGCTGTTGTTGCTTTTCATGTGTTGACATTTAAATCTCATAGACCATTAGGACAGATCAAGCTGATGTCTGAAAGGCTCAGATCTGTTTCCTGACTGTTTTCGCATACAGCTGAAAACAAACATGTATATTTATGATGTTATCTGTAGTCTACAAAGAAGTCTCACCAAGCTGTCAGATCTATACAACAGAGAATGCTATCCAACTACACATTTTCCTCAGATTTCATTGCAACATTCCTACAAGTCCTTTCATATGTAGGCAACAACATGCTTTACATATTGAAACAAATTACTGTGAATGCAACGTCAGTTTATTCACTATTATGCCCAAGATTCATGTACGCATGTCACTTCGTGTGGCTACATCAGATGCTTAATCTGTACCTGGAGGTAATGAGTACTATACAAATATGTCATGTTAGTTAATAGACAATTATTAAGCTGAAATTTTCTGGCTCTTTGCCACATCTTTTTAAGCAATGTATTGTCAACTAAATTATAAATTGCTTGACCCTTCACATGTCATCAACATTTCTGCGTTACCAATATGTTCAGCCTAAAGCTACAGTGCAATTAGTCATTTAAATTGCAGATATCTTTCACGCATAAGAAGAATTAAGTTCCCATCTAGCACAGAGAGAGCACAATGTGGGCCGATGAACTGTGGTTCTGAAATGAATGAATGGCAGGCAGGAATATTTTGTCCTATTTACAGGGGAAAAAATTCACATCAAGTGTATGTATGGCCTAGACTGACAGCAGCCAGAAAATTCAGAGCTCAAATTGAAACTCCATAGCTGATAGGGCTGTGCCCACATATCTGCTGCAAGATCTAACTAGTATAGCTTCAATATCTTTTCTCATACCTTCCCCAAAGGTATAACTACACTGTAGACTCCTCAGTTGTCCAACAGCTTGAATTAAGAACTAGAAATCAAAATCAAAAGTCTGCATACGTTATGCATATGCAAAGTAGAAAAAAAGAAAAACTCTCCTGTATCGCTTTAGACCTATGTCTCAAAATGGGCTAGGACAGAGAAAGGAGAGAGAGACCAACACAGAGAGATACTCACTGAGAGGAAGAAGAAAACCTCTCAAGTGTAGAAAGATTTTGTAGCCTGGTTCTGAAGACCTACTTACATGCGAGTAGTCTAATTTAAAGTGATTGATTTTAAATTCATTTTCTGTAGCTTTTAAGAAAATACCTTAGCAGATTATCGTGTACCAATATGAAACAGCAGTTAGAAGCTTCTCTGTACTCCACAGATACAGACAGGGCAGCAAACCCGTCCTCCTTCACCGCAGAAACAAGTTTAATTCACATTCAGGCACAGCCACATCCTTCGCACAAATACCAAAGGAGATGGATTATGCTATTGTGTCCTCTCAGGAAGTCAAAAAGGTGGCATTAAGTTCTTAAGCTAATACTTCTAATAGCGTAAAGCCACATGCCTCTTCCCTTGACTGCCATGCATCCCTTTCTCAAACATAAAAAAAAAAAACCCAACCAAAAAACCAAACCAACATGGTAATTTGATTGTCACACTGTGGGAAAACAAACTCTCTCTTCCTCAATCATTTGGTTTTCCTTCATTTTGCAAGAAAGGACTTGTTGCTCAATGGCTTAGATCTTCCTAGGTCAGCCCAAAAAATATCTCCAAAGCTTAAACATGCACCATTTACAGAATATGTTTGATCCACATGCATACTGGCATCCTAATCTGTAAAACAAGCAGAGTAAATTTAAGTCCTGCTAACAATGATCAGATGTGGCACAGAGCTTGCCCTTAAATAGGAGACGACAAGCTGGCTTTCTCCACATACATTCAATATTAAAAATGGAACAGTGACCAGCATAGAATATGTATTCCTCCTGCTTCTTCTTGCCAAATTTCTTTCCAGAAAGAAAATGCCAGCTTAGTTGTGCACTGCAAGGTGAAGCTGTGCATCACCTCCAGAAGTACATTATTTTATGCTTGTTGACAAGAGCTAGGTGTTTTACAGAGAGAACGTATCTGAATACCTTTTCATTGACCCCAAGATTTCAGCCTCACCATTTGCTTCTGCATCAGTAACCCAATGGGACCAGCCTGGGAGAAGATGAGTGAAGGATACAGCACAATAGCACTCTGGGGCAAGGCAAACCTCAACACTTCCAAACGGTTGCTATATTATCATTAAGCTAGAAAACAGATGAGGAAAAAAGCACTCCCCCAAAAAGTTACAGTGACATGCAGGCATTCAAGAAAGTTTTACTATGTAAAGTAGGAGAATGGTCCAACCAGTTGTTTTTTTTTCCATGCTGATCAAAAGAGTAACATTCAGTCTCCCTACTTTCAAAAAATAGTTTTTTCTTCCCTACTGCGTGATAATGTACAAAACCACTGCTCTTAGTTCACGATGGAAGACAATGTGGGAACTGTAACACTTTCAGTTAAAGGAAAAAAAGCTTACAGATTCAGAACTGCAGCCTGATTCCTCAAGAAAAAAAAAAAAAAAAAGGAAGTAATCTGCATGGGTTTTCAAACTTCTAAGATTCCAGCTATAGTGAGAACTAGACAAAACCGTTTTCAGAATGACCTTGACAATCTTGACTATTTCTCAATATTGAAAACATCACAGTGTATGTTACTAACTAATAAAAAAGCCATGAAACAGCACACTTGAAATCAGGAAAATAAATCTGTGCCTTTGTTTTTACAAGAAGGGGTCTCCCTTTCTCCAAGATAAGCTATGTCTCAAGTCTTCCTACTGTAATTCATTAGTATTCCCCACATGCCCCCAAGATGGGGAAGCATAAAGAGGTAACAAATATACAAACCCCAAAACACACGACTCAAATCTAAAAGACTTTCTCACACTTTTGTACTCAGAATAAGGTCCAGAATGAGAGATGAAGATATTACCACTTCTGAAATACCAGAAGCACCAATTACCACAATAGATGTATTTTCTTAACAGGATCTTCTGAAATGGTTATTTCTGAACAACATTCCAGTGTCAAGTTGCAATAAAGTCAATGTGCAAACTAAAATTAACACGAAAAACTACTCCCAACTAGCGTTAGAAACAAGAAAATTGCAGAATTTACAATAAATGGTTATTTTTCCAGGACCTGACTTTTTAATTTTGTGATCTTCATGGATTTGCCCCTACTATTGTTTCAAGTGTGGCAATGTGTAAAAAATAAACAAACAGGGCAGGATACAATTTACCCCTTTTATAATGCTTTTAGTTGAGAATTAGTTCAAATTAGATGAGAGAAACTCCTCTGGGCGGGTGCATTTGAGCAGGATTTATGTTCATCTGTTACCCGCCACTCTGCGAAGTGGTGTGCCTGCTGTTAAACAGACTTTTAATTGTAAAGCACATGCTTGTGCTCCATCACGTTTTAGGTCCTGAATTAAATAATCCATAGCAGGTCTACTTAAGTAAAGAAACCATAATTCAAGAGAATAAGGTGTGGTAAATAAGTAATGATCAGAGATTCAAATACCCCAGGAAAAAGGACTTTCCAGAAGAGGTACAAAGCCCAGCGGTTGAATGTGAAAGAAGCAGATACTCAGAACAGAGGAACCATCTCAAATAAACACTTTCTTTTGTGGAGATACAGTCTGCTAACAAAATGCTGTTTCACACCTTTTACACTCACTGTTACTACACCAGAAGATATTAAAACCAACTCCAACCATGTTCTTTAAGCTGCACTCTTTCAGTATCCATTACTTTTTGGTAAGGGATAAAGGTATATATGAAATTTGCTTGCAGTACTTCACTTTTTTAACAGTGTAACTGATCATTTCTTCCCTGCCTCTCCAAATACCTCAGGGCTTCAGTTTACATCAATAACAGCTTGAAATAATTCATTTCCTTTAATTACTACAGTAGGCAATGATTAAAAAAGCTGAATGCACAACTTTGCTGCAACAGAGACTAAAGAGATACAGACTCTGTACAAAGAACATTAAGCAAGTTGAAGAAGTCTCTGTTAAAAAAACATCAGTGATTTCGTTCAACACTATCAAAGGATCACTCATATTCAGGAATAATTCCTTCCATCATGCTTGTCTGTCAAGATATTGGGCTTAAAAAACGGTCACAGGAGTATTATGCACAGATTTACTTTTTGACATTGCACAGTCGGGAAGTTCTGACATTTAATATTATTTGTGAGTGAAGCTGTCTGTATTTGCAATTTGAAATGAGAAAGTACATCCTGCCTGTTTAAATTATTCTCAGACAGGTTGCCCGAAAAAATGATTTTAAAGATGCCCAAATGTGTATCAGCCTAAGGCCATATTGTACTTGCTTTCAGTTTCAAAACCTCCTTTCATCTCTGAAGAATGGAATGTTGTTTACTGCTCAGAATGTTTTGCCATGTTATCATGAACGTATTACAAATGTTCTGCTTCTTGAAATATAGTGTTTGTCTAAACCATTTTTTATTCTACATGGTAAGTCTTAAGCCTTTTATAAATTTGTTTGGATATACTGGGACACTTAAATGCTTAAGTATAAAGAGCCTTCACAAGTTTGTCATCCTGCACAATTTCACAGAAAAAGAAATTCTGCAGGGAATTAATTTCTGGTAGCACAAAGCTTAAGTACTAAGCATTGGAATGCACGTGAGAACAAAAGTAGCTTCATTAGCAGAATTACCTTTCCCTTCTTCTCTTACAACTCAATAATTAGTAAGGCAATCTGTGAGAGAAACATCTTAAAAATAGCAGATACATTTGTGATAATGTTTATGGTGAGTTTTAGACACAGTCTGCACATTCCTTTTAAAAATGACAGTGTAAATAACGGATTGCCACCTTACAATTCCAGCACTTTTCCATTTCATTTTGGCACAATTCTGTAAAGCTTTTAATAAAACCGATACATTGCAGCTGATGAGAAATAACTGAAAAGCACCCAACAGGCAGACTTGTTAAATATTCAGAAACAAATCTGGCAATAATTGTAGGAAACCACTATGAAGAAGAGGAACAGTTATTTGATAGAAGCTTAGGAAAAAGAGAAAAGGAAGAGGAAAAGTTCTAATGTTGAACGCTGTTTTCCAAATCTTTCCAGGAGTAGTATAAAAAAATAATCTGTGCTTCCAGCTTCATGAGAATATGCATTAAAAAACAGGAGAGAAGTGAAGAGTAGCTACTCAAAAGCTTATCATGTTGCTTTCTATTGCTTGTTTAGATAGCAATTCCTTCACTTTACTGGCAGTAAATAGTGAACCTTTACAGACTTGTGTGTCTGACTCCTTAACAGAACAAAAAAAAAAAAAAAAAAAGGAAGTTTATCCCACCTCCTTAGAGAGGTCTTTTGTCAGGCTGAAAGGAAACCAACAGGCCAGATACCACAATTGTCTCAGTTATGTTGCAAATATCAGTTAAGCTTTATACAAGGTCTTCCCAGATTCCAGCATACAGTACTGTGAGAGTATTTTCACTCAAGCATATATTTAAGCTTCTGAAAAAAAGCCGTAAGACAGGAAAAGCACTACTTCCACCACAAGTTACTTCCTGGGGCTTCTACTCGTTGTGTTTAGGTGACAGGCCAAGCATCCATTCACTCATGCAGCATTGAGGCCTCGTGAGAAAGAATGGCAAATCTGGCAACATTTGTAATGCAGCTGGCAATACCCTTCTCCCATTTTCAGCCAAGATGATGATTTCTAACAGAAGCAAGCTGTCAGTCTTCTTGGAAAGAATTTCAGCAGCCTCATTAACTGTTTCCAGGTTTTGGAAACAGTTAATTTCCAGCAGAACATTAAGAGATATGTTCAGACCAAGGTCTGTTAAAAGCACCTTCAAGGCATTTTAAAGTGCTGGATGAGACAGAAAAAGGGATCTGACTCACCGCAGGAAGAGAATGGTCTAGCTTTATGTATTTATTTACGGTGGGGTTTTTTTTTGGTGATTCAGCCAAGGCAAACTCAGAGCATAGTGAAAAAGAGTCCCTATGCATTGCATATAGAAAGAAGTGCACAAATGCCAAACTCATTTCAAAAAGCTATCCAAAGCTACCATGAGTTCGACTGGTGAGCCATAACATCTAGCTACCACAAAAGACTAGTACAGCAGCATTATCCTCCAGAAGTTTCTCTGAGCCACCACTTGATTCAGTCAACACACAACATTCTTCATAGTTCTGGATATAACACACAAACATGCCAATTAATTTACCAGAAGTAACCCTTGCAAGTATCTAACACATGAACTGGCTTCCTTACTGTAGGTAATCAATCATTTTGTAAAAAGAAAATTCTTTTTCCCTGTAGGAATTTCTTCCTACAGGGAAGAATGAAAATAGTTCAATATGAAGATACAATGCCATCATGTGAGTCACTGCAAACCATCTCAGTACCTCCATCCCAGATCCAGCATTTGATGAATCCAGTGGTCTCTTCTTCCTTGGTCCAATGGCTGCCAAAGCTGTGAGGTTAGCTTCTCTTTGTTGCATTTGTGCTAATTCCAACTGTTGCATCTAATTCAAAAAGAAAACACATTAAATACAGTACACAGTATCCTAAAAGGCTAGTGTTTTGTTTTTTTTTTTAATCATTGTTTCAGACAGTTCTATAATGCTTACTGCATATATATACTGCATATATCAGGAACATATTTGACAGCATCATTTCCTGTCTTTCTGGACACTCTTGACAAATTCCAATAAGTTGTTCCTGAAATGTTAACAGTCCTACAGGCAGAACTGCATAAATAATGCTTTTTATGGAGACTGTACTGTAATATCAACGGAGTCACAACAGGAGCCTCTCTGCTGGTTCCTTACATCAGAAACCACTGCTGATTAGCAGAGAACATTTCGTCAGAAGTGATGTATGTGACTGCATTAGTATTATAAGTTGAAGCTACTGAGCTCTATGGAATAAGAATATGCTTAGTACCCAATATCAATTCACAACTGTGAATTCACTGGAACTCTTCAAGCTGTTTTACCCCAACCATAAGCTTGATGTAACCACTCTGAAAAATCTCACTGTTCAGATAAATAGGATGCTTTCAGTTCAATAATGTTTTCCCCTGCCCTCCCCTGATAAATATTTGAATCTCCAAACATATCACACAAATTAGACATGTAGATTTGTTGGCATATATTTGGTTTTCAGTCACCTCCAAAATCCTTCAATGCAAAGACATTCTTATAGACAACCTCTGCCTGAGTTACGTAGACCTAGGATGGGATTATTTATTTAAAGCCAGACCAAGTAGCCAGCAAATCTCTTCAACAATATTTTTATGAATCTCAAGTAACAAAGTAAGACTTCCCTTTCTTTTACATGTCTGAGGATAGGAAATAGCCTCTGGAATAGAGAAGGAAGGAAAGAAGGAAGAAGAAAGGCATATGTCCACACTTCAAGATACATACTATTTTGCTCTGTTCAATAGATGCCAGCTGTTCTGGAGCTCAACCCAGGCAAGACTGCTGACAGACTTGCTAGCTTGGATTGCCCCTTTGCTAATACAGCTACACTGCTTTCAGATGCTTCAGCTGTCCAGCTGGGAGCACAGGCAGAAGGGAAAACTCTCCCTGAAGAAAACACAACTTCTCTGTTTCATCAGGCTGAGTTTGTCCTTCAACACAAACCTCTAAGTTTGATACCAGTCTTTGGATTATCTGATGTGCAATTTCAACAGTTCCTCAGCCAGCACTCTCCCTGCTCTCAGAACTTACAAAATCTGTTTGGACCGGAGTTCTCTGCATGCGTGTGCATGCACGTGTTTTTAGAAAAGAACACACAGCCACAGCATGGCAGCAAATTATCGAGTTCTCCTCCCTTCCTCCCCCCAAGTCATTAAAAAATTAACAGGGATTCCTCATTCAGTCAGTACAGTTATTTCACTTATCAAGCCTGAAATACACTGCTTTTATTTTTGCTCGCTTTTCAGCTGAGATTTCACTTGGAGAAAAAATTCAACTTGAAAGACCACCTGAGCTTGTTGCTCCTACATTAATTATCTCCTTCACTTGCTACTACTACATAAATCAGCATCTGCAATAAAGAAATACTGTTGCTGTTGTTTGTTTGGTCAGTGGCAAAGGGAGGGTTTTTTCCCTTTTTGTAATTTTGCTTTGATGTCATTTTTTCTACCATTTTATTTAAGATAGGCTTGTTGTTATTTTACTGATGCTGGCAGCTTCACATCGAGCATTGAATTAGCTAGGCTATTAAAAAAGAAGAAAAAAGAAAAAAAGGCACTTCAGAGAATGATTCCTAAATGGATATTTTTCCATTTAAAACTCAAAAAAAACACACATTCTCAAGATTTTTCATCAGAAATTGGGGAATGAAGACCCTGCTATGAGTAGTTGCCTTTTTTCTTATGTGAGAATGAGACAAATAATTCAGTTACGTAAACAGCAAAGTTTACAAGTCAGCACTGATCACAATACTTAGGCTTTTGCTTACAGAAAAGTAGCAGTACTTCTGCAACACCAGATACCATTATTCACTTACCACATGCTATTCTCGCTCTTCTGCTCAATGTAAACATATACAACTTTATTCATCAAAATTAACATAGTTCTGTGTGCTTAGTACCTTCCCCTCAAAGCATTTTTTTCTTCCAGTTACACCACTTTGTTTACAAGAACATTTTTAGAGATTGTAAGGTTTTATTTATCACTTGAACTTGAGAAGTGTTAGTGCTCCACCTTGTCCAAGGCTACCTCCAGCTGGTAGTATAAAACATATTGTATAAAATGTTTCAGAGCTGATGGATCTTTCACCAAGCAGTCCCAAGATGATGCTGGGAACACCTATACACTATAATCTGCTACGGCAGTAATTTCTCCACTCTGTAACTAGTCAGATCATTCAAATCAGTTAGAACCAGGCACAGGCTTCAGAGTAAAAAGAAACAACAAAAAAGGAAATTGCTGTCTTGTTGCATTCTAGACATCTTAGACTTCTTTTTGAGATCATAATTAAGACAAACAAATTTAAACATTCAGTTTCATAATGTACTCAACAGATTCCCATTCAGAAATAAAGGCAATCATCCAAACTACAGCAAAGCCAGCAAAATCATCATTTCAACAAGCTCTGTTCCCTTTAAAAGTGTGGCATTAATGCCCAAACATTGTGCAAGCAGGTATGGGATGGGGATAAGAAAATGGTGAAGATAACATCAAGGGACAGCTGAAGATACTGACTGGCTAGCTATTGTTGCATTTTCCTAAACAAAATTAGGAAAGAGCAAGAGGCAACTAGGCAGAGCCAAATTTTTTTTTTTAACTGGCATATTTGTAGCACACAAAGCAGAATGATCACTACAATATGCAAAAGGCATTAAAACTAGTAACTACACCTTATTGAAATACAAAGCAAATACATCTAGCATTGTTTCTCATCGTTGGACTGCTTTTTTTTAGTATCAGTATCTCTGAATAAAATAGGATATAAATAGAAGCTGTCACATTCAGACTTGTATCTTGAAAACAGATTTTTTTTTTTTTTTGGTCTTCAAGACAGAAGTATAATGGCAATTTAAGAGAGATAGAGTGAACCTGTCATAAACTGACCCACAACGCAGGTTTCCCCCTCAATCTGACCTGCTTCACCCACTGAAAGATGCTGCTGTTTCGCCATGACATGGAGACAAATGCACATTCCATCCCAAATTCAGTCCTCAGGATCAGTGTGAAGAGGGGACAAGCTCCAGGCAAGAGGCAGCTGAGTGCTCCTGCTCCCCCTTTTCTGATTTTTATATACACGAAGAATTACAGTACAAAGAGTTCTAAAAACCTGTGTATAAAGATCAAATTGCTATGAAAACGTCTCAGAACTTGTAAAATAGTCTTTGTTGCTGCTGGCCTTTTTAATAATAAAAATAGGGTTTAAAGTCTGGTCTTGCAGCAAGCAGGAATCTCTAGGGTGACACAATAACCATTTTAGCTAATCTGACCTGCAGCACAAATCAAAAAGTAAGGTATGTTTTAAAGGCCTGTCTTATACTGAAACGGCATTTGCAGCATGGCTGTAATCACACAAAATGAAAGGTTTTCAAATTGACCTCTCTGTTCTTCACTCAATCCTCTACTGAGGAAAATATTTCTTTTTCTGCTCACAGAAATTGTAGTCATGATGCCTCATATCCACATTTCACAGAAAATATGCAAGATCTATTTTTACTGTTACATCAGTGACATTTTTGGTGGCATTTTAGTATTAACAATTAAATTTCAAGCTGACAACAAGAAGCACTTGGGATGAAGCGTTGAGACTACATGTTGCTTTTAAGCCTTTTGAGCTAAAAACTACATGACACGCGATTGATCACATTATCAAAGCTCCAATAATTCAAACCCTGTAAATCTAGTAAAGTTTTCCTTAAACCTGCAAGGAAGAATCTCTTAAGCACAACAGAAGGAAGGAAAAAGTATTCTCTACTAGAAATAAACTCATTAACACCAAGTAATCCATGAAGCAAATGGCAGCAGGTGACTAATATCAAGTAAGGAAAAAGTAGAGAACTGTTGAACGCATCTCCACTTTTGAAAAGGAGTAACAAAAGCACTTGTGTTCAGTCACAAAGCAGAACACGATTCCATATTCGGTATAAGCTTTCACAGAAGAAAAAGTGCACGAAACCTCTACTCTCTAGATAGTCAGTAACAGGTCTGAGGTTAAAGAGGAGCCAAACAGATAGCAGTCATCCAGCACAATGCTGGCAGACGACAGGCACCTCAAGAAATGCATGCCACTGCCCACATCTGCAGGAGTTCTGATACACAAAAGTATTAGGAAAAACACTCAGAAAATTCTGAGAAGTGAAGAAAAAAAATATCGAGGCACTAGGAAGTTATGTTTGGGGAAAAAAAAAAAAAGCAGTCTTGGCAATGCGGTAACAAGTAGAGATGTACGGAAATGAGCTCAGAAGAAATGGTGCTAAGACAGATGGAAAGCTAAGCACTGCAATTCTGGATTTGGTTTTAACTGATACAAGGGAAGAGACTAAAAAGCGTATCTAGAAGATACTGATTTTAATATCAAGAAAAGAGCAAGGATTGGGATGTCTCCACATACGAAGCTGTAGACTGACGAGTATGGGACAGATTAAATAAAATATTTAAAGTAACAGAAGAACTGGCAAGAAAAGGCCAGGAAGAAAAGAAAGCAGGGAAGGCTGAAGACAAGTTAATGTATGCCTAAGGCTTATGTGTGCTACCCAGCAATAAGTACATCAGGAGTAATAAAAGCACTACAGCAGATGAACAAGAATTTGTGTAAGACTTGCAGGAAGGAAAAAAGTAAGGGCTGCAGGCATACAGAAGAGGTATAAGACACAAATTCTTCCAGCTTCCACAATGAAGAAATTAAACAATAAGTTGATTAATATCAAAATATTATAGATAAGTCAAAGCAACAGTCACCAAATGACAACAGTTCCTTCTAACTAGCTTGCAGCCAAACACACGTGTACATACTATTGTCCCTTACTAAATGCTTTTAAGCACCTCAACATTCTTTAAAGTGGGGCACAAAACACACTGAAATTAATTCTCACCTTTTTATCCATTCTTTTCTCCAACCACCCTTTTCAGTTGAAGTTTTGTTGTGTTTCACTGCGTCCCCCATCAAACGTTTTTAAATCATCCCATTCTCAGTTGCTTCTTCCCTTTCATTGTCTTTGGAAGAAAGCTTTCCAATTTTCTGCACTCCCTTTAAGCATTTTAAGGAACTTGTGACAAAAATGAAAAACAAACCTTAAAAATCTGTTTTCGGTTCTGTGTCTCTCATACTGGTTGTCATAAAGCTCAATAAGCATTACTGCCTCTGGCCCCTACCTTTCCTATACAAAATGTTCTGCCCTACAGGTTGAATGCTGCTGAATAGCAGTTCTCATACGGGGGGTATTCTCTGAAGAAAACTGACATTTGAAGGCAGCATATTTAAACATTTACCATCCTCTCCTCTTCCTATAATGCAATTTCTCTTCTTGCAATTGCTTTCTTTCAAACTGTTTTAATTAGCCATACAACTAGTTTCTGACTGACTTTTCCCTCTGTTGTAATTTAAAAGTAGAAAGACAGAACAGCACGCACTGAGTTGATATGCAGCCTAACTTACAGGGTACTACCAACTACTGTAGATTTCTTCCAAGTTAATACTCCACATAGATGCTTCAGTGGCAAAACAGGCCTGAAAGTAGCTGCATCCTCCAAAACCAGATGCCTTAAATATTTATACCATAAAGGCTGCATAATATTTTGGAAATTTTAGCAACACAACCATGCAGCAATCAACCACAGGTTAGAAAAAAATTGAAAAGTTTTATTTTGCTTCTCCTTCAGTAGATACTCGACATTTTGTAACGTATAAATAACTGGTACCTACAGATTTAAATAAAGATTTAAAGAAAAAATCCAGGAGTTAGGAAGTTACTGCACCCTAATTTTGCCCATTCTTATTAAGAATTTCTCAGGTTTGGATTGCCTATTTCATTTTACTGGCTTTTTAACAAATACTGATGTATTTCTGTGCTCCAGAACAACTGGAGTATGCTCAACCTCTGCATCCCATCAGTTTGCCTTACTTAGAGGCCCAGAGAAGTTCCTGTGTGTCTAGCATCCAGCAGCAAGAGCATCAAGCTCTCTTTATGCATGTTGTTAGACACAGCTGAGGCTACTTTTATTGTGAGGCCAATAAAAGGCTACAGCACCCTGCCAAAGCTATCGGCTTCCCCATAGTTTTCATTGTTTCTGATGCTATTTGTGAGAAGACTGCTCATCATTGCCATCGGACCTGCATTACCACAACAGAAGAAATGGACTTGGGGGTGTCGATCGATACTCAGCTGAACATGAGCCAGCAGTGTGCTCAGGTGGCCAAGCAGGCCAATGGCATCCTGACTAGTATCAGAAATAGTGTTGCCAGCAGCAGCAGGGAAACGATCATCCCCCTGTACTCAGCCCTGATGAGGCTGCATCTGGAGTACCGTGCTCAGTTTTGGCTGCCCCACTACAAGACAGACATTGAGGCTCTTGAGCATGTCCACAAAAGGGCAAAAAAACTGTGAGAGGTCTGGAGCACAGGTCTGAGGGGAGCAGCTGAGGGAACTTGATTGCTTAGCGTGGAGAACAGGAGGCTCAGGGGAGACCTTACCACTCTACAACTGCCTCAAAAGAAGCTGTGGCAAGTTGAGGGTCAGCCTCTTCTCCGATATAACTAGTCACAGGATAAGGAGGAATGGCCTCAAGTTGCACCAGCAGAGATACAGGTTGGATGTTAGGTAAAATTTCTTCTCCAAAAGAGTGGTCAACTACTGGAATGGGCTGCCCAGGGAGGCAACGGACTCACCATCCCTGAAGGTGTTCAAAAAATCTTTTTCTTATTGCAGGGAAAAAAAAAAAAAACACACCACCAAAAAACCAACAAACAATTATGCCTATTCGACAATCATGCTTTTTCAAATACCATAGAAGCAGGTAAGAAACACCACAGAAAAATAAAGACAATATAAATCAGGTAATTAAGTTGAAGCTCTCAGGAAGTCAATGAAAGCTCATGAAAAGCCCATTTATGGCAGTGACATCTTATTTGCTTTTTTGCACTGGAAAGGAAACTGAAGAATTTTATTTTATCCTGCCACAAGAGTAGTCTTACAGAATTCCAACTGTTAGATTCAGAAAACTAAATATAGAAGCAGCAGAAGAGTTGTGGGTAGGAAAGGAAACGATTCAATAGCTCGAAAATTGAGAGATGGAGATGGTAGGGAGAAGAATTGAGTTAGAGTTATTTGAGAATGTGAGGGGAGAAAGAAAGAGTTAGGATGGACACACGAAATAAAGTGAGATGATTTTTGAAAAAAGATAATACAGAACGACAGCATTTCCAGCCATTAGATAACTCCCAGGAATGCACTGGAATCATGCTGACTTCAGTGTTTTCTGTGGGGTTTATTTTGTCTTTACAGAAAAGTAGTGTTCAATCTTTTCCTCCAAAACAGTTAATGAGAAAGGTAAATTGAATTTTCTCAGTATCTCATCTGCTGCCATCTTTTAACATCTGCACCAAAATCATAATAAAATAACTTGTAGGAACAAAGAACTAGAAAGACCTGTGAAGTCATCAGAATACAAAGTTGCCAGAATAGCCAGGGAGGAACCAAGCAAGTTTGCTGTTTATCATCAGGTAGGCACTCCACGTGCTCTTCCCCTTGTTCAATATGCAGCTGCTCACCTTTTTCACTGCAGGGTGCATCAAGGTAAGAACAGAGGTGAAGGCCACTAATATGGATTAAACAAAGATGCTATCAGTATCATACCTGCTCACCTGCTTAACGTGAAGAAGCACTCTTGCACACACAAAATCCGAATGGCTTGCCCAGTTTCCACCTTAAACTTCCTACAGCTGTAGTACAAACAGACTCACTTTTCAAGATGACAAAGAACAAAAAAAAATAAGAGTTTGAATTTAAGTTTACAGTACACTGATGCATACTGCCATTTTTACAGGTCGTCTTTGATGTACTATGCATATACCATGCTTGCTGACTTGATAGCATCCTACACTTACTTAAGTGGTCTCCTTTCAGAAAAAGAAAGGAAGCTAGAGACAAGCTGTAAATACAACTATAATAATTGCATCAATTGAATATTGTTTATAACTAGAAGTATAGTTGGAAGTAGAACATGGAGTATCAGAAAGCACCTGAAAAAAATTGAATTTTAAAAGTACAAGCATCAAGGACAGAGCAAGGACTGCATCTCTCTCAGTTTGAACCTGCAGCTAAGGGTGAATGAAAAGCAGGGGCAATTCATCCAGGCTTTGGAAATGCAGTTATACAAAGAGCTGGCCTATGAGGTAAGTAAGGATAAAATCCTTGAGTGGATAAAGGAGCAGCTTCAGGCAAGCCTAGCAGCTGTCTCAGAAAGAATGTGCACTTTCTGTAGCTATTAAAATTTGCTGAAACAGATGAAAGGGAGAAGTCAAAGACTTAATTCATAGCCAGCTATGTAGCCTAAGAATATAGCAAAACAAATGATTTATCATAAGGGAAGTTTTAGGTAATAGGTCATGTGAAAAGGGACAAGAAGGTCACAGCAATTACATATAGTCTTTTAGATAAAAGAATCCACTACCAAGTCTCTGGATGCACTTCCAGCAATTTCAAGAAGCTGCCCCCAGCTACTGGATGACAGTACATCCTGGATTTAAAAGTATTCATTGTTACAATATACACCCTATATTTTGGGAAACACTGCTTTAGAAAACATCCAGAATGTCCAGTGCCATTGCCCCACAGTCTTTCCCTAGTCCCAGCAGGTCACCATTAGCATACAGAAGATAGCTCTGAGGAAGGAAGACCCATATTCATTCTTTAAGACCTACAAAGGGACAATTAGATTAGCCTTTCTAGTGGATACTCAACCACAGTTGCCTGGAAGGGATTCGATTCCAGCTGAGAGATAAATTGCAATTCCTACCTTTGGTGTGCTAGGAACAGGCTACACTCATAGCTTGACCAGTAAGAATGACAATGGTGAGCCTTTTCAGGCTTTCATCCCAGCACATCCTACAACTAGTTTTAGGTTTAGGATGTTTGTTAATTTCAATTTTGCTCTTATTGCAGACCTACTTGCACTTGCATTTTTGTACTGAGCTAACCATCAATAAAGTGTCAAGACTGACCAGTTTCATGTGGGCTCCTTACAACTTAACCTTGAAACAGACGAAAGAAAGCACCAGGAAGGTGGGTCTCCTGCACTGCTCATGAAATCTGGTGAAGTTCTGCCTGCCCCATACTCTTGGAGAGCATAGGGTAAGGCAATACCCACGAAAAGATCTTCATTGTCTAAAGTGGCATATCTGCCTGCTTTTCCTATGATGAAGCAGTTGGAGACCACCCCGCGATTGGCAAAGCACAGACAAAACGCAGGACAAGCACGATTAAGGCAGTGCTAATCCAGCACAAGATAAGATATAGGAAAGATATCTTTCCTGTATATATCTTCATAAGATATATGAACTAGAGGATTTTATACTCAAGCAGTCCTCTCCACTCTGTTGGCTACTTATTTGTATACCTAGAAGAACCAAAGTACACTGTTAAATTTCCTCCTTCTAAATATCTTGAGTCATGGAATATTTTTCAAGACCCTCTATGCTATTGTTCAAAGGCAAAGAGAAAAGTAGTTGCATAAACTAATTGCTAAAATGCAGGTTTGCAATGGTTCAATAAAAAAAACTACAAAAACAATCATATGATCTAGAAGTAAGGCCACCTACAAGACAAGACAAATCAGCGTTTACCCACTGATTGTTGAACCTGGTGGCAACGAGGGAAACTGGAAAGGGCTTTAAGGCAACTTCTGTACTGGCTGATTATTCTGTAAGCATGAAAAAGGAGTTGTAAGAAGGGAAAAGGAATTAAAAGATAGATAGTAAAGCAAGTTTTCTCTCCTCTCATTTTACAAATTTCTTCTACTTTGGTGCAAATCCAGAGCATTGATTCTAATACTATTTTACTGGATTTCCATTTGTTTTGCCCCAGCTCCTACATTAATCCAAACAATAAGGGCCTTTAAAGCATTCATAAATAACCTGCTGCTGCTCCTGGCACCTAGGAGCCAAGTGCAGCAATGTTAAGCAACAACAAATTTCATAGTTCAAGAGGCACAGTTAAGGAAAAAGGTTGCTCAGAAAATCACACTCATTTAGCACAAAGATCCTTAAAAATTGCATGAAATCAGTCAAGTAACTATAGAAACCAATTTCTTCAGCTCTGTATCACACGTCTCACACCTCAATTGTCTTTATTATCATCTGCTGTCAGATCCTTAATCAGAAATGTGAACAGGCTTGATGATTTATTCAGCAGGGAAAAGAATCTGTAGGTCAAGTGAAAAATTTCACACACACATACACACACATCTTCCACCTTAGGTACTTTCATTTCATTCCGTTCCCAGTAGCTCTGGGGGCAACTCCAGTGAGATCCAATATTAAGGCTCAATTAAAATAAGCTCCAATTAGTGGAGCTTTTTTCTCTCAGGCTAGAAAAGTCAGGAAATGGATATTGGGAAATGTAAAAAGTCAGCTACTGAGAGGAGGCTGCAGACATAAATGAACTTATTTGTTGATTTCTACAGTTGCTATGCAGAGGCCTCTGGGAGTAAAAGCTTAACCAGTCTAAGCTATAAACTAAAACCCCTGCAGCTAAACATGAACTGTGTGAAACAAGGGCTCCATTCCAGAACAGAAAACTGCTGGGCCCAGAAAATTAAAAGCCAGAGGCGTTTTCCATTTAAACTAAATCCCAGTACCGCCTCCCAGCCAAAGAATTATAAGCAGTATCAGATTTACAAAACGAACAATTACCCTGGAAAAATGTAGCCTATTGTACAGTCCCAGATGCTAAATCTCAAAGTTTCTTTTTTTTTTTTTTCTAATCCCACATTATATTCCTACCAAGTGTACTGCTGTAGTTTACAAAGAGCCATTTCTAAACAAGACTAGAACTACGAAAATAAAATGTTGAAAGAGATCTCATAACTCATTGACCTCGTTTAAAGCACTGCCCTTGCCTGTAGCAGTTCCTGTCCTTCCCCAAGGCCTCTGCAAATGGTATGCAACAGCAAAATAAACCCTGACCTAATTGCCAGGACAGGGCTGCCAACCTTCTCTCAGCACACAAAGGCAAGCATGGTAACTTGAAAGACCTACCTCTTTCACTTTCTGCTTTAAACGCAGATGCTCTGGATCTTCTTTATTGGAACGGCTCTACCAAAGGAACAAGAAAAAGATTGAATAGGAATTACTAGCATCCAAACACCACAGCATACATACATTAAATATTTAATAAATGACAATTTTCTCCTGTGATTGAAAGATTTTGCTCCAGGGGCGAATGCCTCAATCCAAACTGGCTCCCCTCCCCCTCCACATACATACACCCTCCCCTCCCCCTCCCCCCATCTGGGCTGGCTGCCTCTGCTCTAGCCTGAAGCAAGATTAAACTGAAAATGATGCTAACGCTGTCAGTCAGGTCCAGTCTAGGCATGATGCTGTTCATGTCAGCAGCAGACACTTACAAAGGACAGGAAGTGCAGGAAAGAAAAGGAGTCATAATTCTGTACTTCTGCAAGTACAACTTGATTCTTTCCAGTCTGGATTACATTTCCACCCAAGGGGATCCAGAAGTCAGGTCAAAAACAAAACAACAAAATAGGAGAGGATCGAGTCTCATGTGATTGTGCAAGATCTACTGATTTGTTGGAGTTTTTTTGTTGCTGTTTGCTTGTTTTCTTTTCTGCTCTTGTGGGGAGAGAAGTGGGAAGGATACTTATTTCTGTTCTGATTCTCAGATGCAAGTGTACCAGCTCCAAGTTGAACTCTCTGATCTAACTACAGAAAAGAAATATACTTGTCAGGGCAGCAAATCTCCCCAAATTCCAGGTGTGGAGAAGGACAAGGGCATTTTTTGAACTCAAAACTGATCCATAAATGAAGTTTATGGCTATGCAAATATTACTTTTATTTCATTTTGTCCAGAAGGAATAATCAAAAGAAGAGCTCACTCTTACCTGAAAGAATTCCTTACCTACTTACCTGAAAGAATTCCTACGGTTTTTAGAAGAATGTAAAAAGCCTTAAACCCTTTTCTGTATGGTTTGAGTTATCCTAAACATTAAAGACTAGTTATAAGGCCAGTGTTTCAGCTCTGAAAAGCAAGAAATGATGTTCTTACCTTGGCTGCTCGTAGCAACATTTCACGTTCCTCTTCATCCTTTCTTTGCTTTTCTAGGTGATCAAGCTTTTCAAGAAATTTTAGCTGTGCTCTGGTGTCACTAGATACAATGTATGTATCACTCCCCTGAAAAGAGAATTTTGTTAGACAGGGCTTTTTATACACCACTAGAACTAATAAATGGAATCAGCCTGAAAATAATGCTGTTTTTTCAAGCTGAGAAACGTAAGATGCTTTAGAAAGACTTCAGGTGGTATCTCCTCTCCACTCAAGCATGCTTCTTTGGATCTGTGACTAGCAAGAGGTTATGGAGCAATTGACAAAATTAACACCTCATTCTACTGTCTATTGACTATAATAATATTACAATGGTAGTCTTTATGAAAGGCTATCATAAATTTCATAACCAGTAAACAAACAAGATTGTCTTCTGGATGGATTATTAAGAGGAAAAAGAACAGAACTGAGAAGAGATCATCATACACTTTCCCATTTAAAGACAGTGGATAAAAACATAAGACCCAAACTTTTGAAGTTTTTGCCATTTAATCCAGAACTTGAAGTAAACCTTGCCTGGTGGGGAATAAAACTGGTTATATCAATTTTGTGGTGGGGAATGTGAGGTGATTGTACATAATTTATTGTAGCTCCAGAAATATATATTTCTGCATCAGGGGATGCTTTCAAATCACGGAATAGTTTATGTTGAGAGGTGATCTGTAAAGTCACCTGATCCAATGTCCAGCTCAAAGTTGGGCCAAATGAATATTATTGACTGGTTGTAACACTAACTGAACATGTATGCGTTCAAACAAGACTACAGTTATTTTAGTATGTACATAGATATAAACAGATAGCAATCAGTAGTTTGCTTTTCTTATCATTTTTTTTCCCCTTTGGAAAGACTAAGTAACTTAGATTTAGCTTGTCTCAAAAGGAAGAACAACAGAACGAAAGATCTAAAATGCTGTCAGCCACGAAAATCTATTTTTTTACTGCTTCTGCTCTTCTGCATTGGGTATTGAATTATACACATTGGACAAAGGACATCAAGCAAAACAAGATACTTATTTAAACCACTCTAATGTACATCCTAGAGTTTTCTGTCTCTGTTATTTTGTGATCTTCTCTTTTCCTGATACATTTATATTTAGGCTTTTAGCAACCAAACATATGTATTTTCAGCAATCCTTCCTTATACTCCATCCAATCTCACACTTAAATGAAGCAACTCTGACATGCAATTCTTATGGAACAAGCACAGGATGTTTTACAGGTATATTCTAAGGGAGGGTGTACTTTACATATATAAACTATCAGTGACTTCAATTTCCAAAAACTTAAGTTTTCAGACACAGTATACTCAGACCCTTCTTCCCACATTCAGATACTTCTAAAAGTTGGAAGAAAAGTAAAAGTCACATTGTGAGTCACTGCTGTCTTCCAAACTCAATTCTCACAATTCAGACAAAGCATGAAATCAATCCCTCTTCTTGTATTCTGTTTGCTCCTTTCAGTGAGCCACCACATTGTCACGTATCACCAATTGTGGCTCAGACCACACCATGTGTTGCAACTAAGGAGACTTTGTCCTTCTCAAGAAGAGTCCGTGGTTCTGCAAAACAGTCTGACAAGCCTTTCTCTTCCCTCTTGTTACTGCTCTCAACTTTTTACTGCTCCCCACAAAACACACACTCCATGAGTCAGCCTCAGCTCAAGTACAATTTGTTTTGGAGCAGTAGTTTATAATCCACCACCATGCTGCAATCCTTTTAACAGGACAAAGAAGAAAGCCATATTACCAGAAGATTATTTTTTGAAGTTTAGAAACGCTTCATTCTGGAATGTTGAAAGTCAGAGTTAGATGATTACATTTTTAAAGTCCAATCAAAGACTCGATGCCAATTAGTGATGCAAGCCACCCAATGAGAAGTACCCCGATGCAGTATCATAAAACCATAGGGGACAAGAACTAGGAGGATTTATTTATTTATTTTACACAATTTTTACTCAATAACAGAGGCTTAACACGTCTGAAGTTTCTTAAGAACCTCCAGTTACATTTTGTCCTTTCTATGCAACAAGCTTATTCTATTTTCTGTTAGCACTGTCATTGCTTAGACAGAAAATGCTACATTGTATATGTTCTATACCTGCACATACCTTGTAACCTCTACTGTTATGAGGAAGCAAGCTAGATTAGTTTTTGTTCATATAAATGGATGAATTTCTTCACACAAGGCCAGACAGACCTCACCTACAGTAGTGTGACCCCTGCAAAAACTGAAGTTACACACAGGTTGTAATTAGGGAGAGAATCTGAGGATTTAAGTTAGTGACAAGTAATGCAAGTAACTACAATACAGAGCATGCCTAAATATGTGAGCATATCCAACAACAAATTAAAGGGAAAGCTGTACACCTTGTTCACAGTTTGCAAGCTCCTTTCTAGACTGTCATGTACTTCTAAATGAATTTGAAATCTAAGGTATTTCCAGTTTGGTACTAGGAAAGTATTCTATGTCAAGAGGTACAGAAAAAAAATACACATGCGGAAGCTTCATTCTTTTCAGTCCTCCAGGAGTGAAGCTGGAAGAATCCCATACAGAACAGTTCTTCTCCAGGAGCTGAACAATTCAAAGCATGTTGAAAAGCCTTGCTGAGGACAGAGTACGGACACAAGAGGTTACGGAGGATCAGCTACTCTGCGGGAACTTACTGAGCTTCAGCTTTACCTAAGCCAAGTTAAAAGCAGAAAAGTCTCTAATCCTCTCAGGAGTTACTTCTCTCTGCAGTTTGATGGGTTAGAGGTGGGCAGGGGGCAAGGGAAAGAAAAGAAGAAAAGAAATGCTGACACTTTTCACATCAAGGAACATTTACAGCAGAGTTTACCCCTTTAACCAAAGGAGCTGCAACATCATATTGCCATACTGACAGGATGGTCTAGGCTGCCATACTTCATTGATACTGCACACTAAGACAATGTTGTCATTAAACCAGGTTTACAACAGCATACAACTCTCAAAGCCAGGAGTTCATGGCTCCAAATACAGGAAACATAGAACAGTTGTCTGATACTGTGCTAAACCCAATCCACAACAAAAACATTTTTAATCACTACACAGTTTAGCTGTCACTATTAATTCTGGTCTTGGCTATCATATGATGTCACAGGCACACTCATACCTCAGCAGCTCTCCAGATCACAGAAGAGAAGCAGCTGAGGAATGGAACCATTTAGCTGACTGTCTTTATTGTCTTACTAGGCCTTTCCCAAGGAATCGCAGTAAGAGCTGCAGAACAGACATCAGCTTATAGCAATTTAAAAGGCTATTCCCTGCTTTGGATACAGATCACCATAACAGTTCAACACTAATTAAATTAGTAACTTACAATTACAATTAAGTGTGTGGCTTTTCTTTTTCTTTTCTTTTTAAGCAAAAAATGGCAAAAGTGGGAAAGTCTACACAGTAGCAAGCTGTGATACAAAGCCTTTAACCTGCCAAATCTCTTTGAAAGGCTAGTCATCAGATGAAAGCTGCTAGGCACAAGCCTAATACAATACAAAAGGTCTCCCTGGTATTAACCCATGAATTACTAACTTTCACAACAGCTTCTACCCTAGTATAGTTACCTTGATTTCACCACATCTGTCACGATACTCTCTTTTTCTAATGAATATATGCCAATAAAAAGCCCTGGGGGGCAACTATCCAACCCTCATGTAAAGTGTCAGGATGATTTTCTGAAATGCATGGAGTCCACAGAGTCTATAGCCTAGAGGGATAAAAGACAGCAGTGGCAAGCACTGGGGGAGATAGAATACAGGCCTATACAAATACACACCAGTGCACTAAGACCCTGAAGTGTTCTGCTCTTGAACATAGATTTCTAAAAGCCTATCAGCATATTTGCAATATTATTCGTGTGAGAATAATCACAAGTGCAATCTTCCAGAGTATTCACCTGTAATCTAATACCACCTTCCTACTGAAAAAGGACACCTGTGCCTCTAAGATTATTATGACCAGTACAGTTTTTTCCTCTTTTTTTTTTCTTCTTTTTTTTTTTTTTCTTTTTTGAGAAGAAGTTTATTGCAGTCATACAATCTTATCTTCGCTTCTGGCAATTCAATCATATCAAAACCAACCAGATTTCACTCTGTTTTCATTGAGGAAAGTCAGTCTCTCCAAGCCCACTGTCCAAAAAACCCTCTTGCCATCTTTGGCATTTATAAGGCACTGAGTCCTACCAGAGCCCCTCAAGACTTCAGCTTCCACCTCACTTCAGCTCACAGATATACTGCACTGCCTACTTTGAAGACAACACAGAACAAAGTTTTCTCATAAAAACTGTACACATCTTCTGCACTGAATTTTTAAAAAACTCTTCTGGCAAGGAATGGCATGCTCAGTTGCTCTGGATGTCATTATAATACTTCAAATTTTCCAAACAGTTCCTGCTCTTTAATACTGCTTCTTCATTATCTAGAAACCTATAAAAAGAATCCTATTAAAAAAATAACTCCTATCCTGTCAGTTGATTGCTCTTATTATATTGAAATAAAGTTCCTGTTTGATACTGAAAAAAAAAAATACAAATTCATACCTTTGTTTGTAAAGAAAAGTCTCAAAGTGCTAGCTTGGTCTTTTGTAAGTTAATGCTTCCTATTCGTACCACACTGGCTCAATGATATCAGACCTCCTTCATACTCAGTGAAGTTAATACCACAGGAAGGAGGCTTTCAGTAACACTGGAGGTACAAAAATCCCTGAGACTAACATCAAAGGGACTCTACTTTCACATGGAACTGAAAATAAAACACTCAAATTCTCCAGGCCTTTTGCTGAGAAGTACCATGGTTCCATCAGCAGCAAACAAAATAAGCAAATGCAAGCCCCTAAATCAATCCAACGACCAATAGCTTTATGTTTACCATGTAAAAGGGAGATTTTTACATGACAGCCACCATTTCTATGGAAAACTACAAATGCCTTTACATTTGGTTTTAAGAGTGCTTATCTAACAAGTTGAATGGAAAGTATAAAGAATAGTTAGAGGCTATTAAACAGTTAAAGAAAATCAGCCTTCGGTAGACACTGAAAAGAATCACATATTGCATATGATGTACCTATGCTTGGAAGAAGTTTAGCTTGAAGGCGGTAAAGCAGGAAAACTTTGGCACAAAACTTGCTTAATGATTTCCTTTACCTTATGGGTTGATACTCTGTGCTGAGCAATTACAGTTAGTTTTTCTAGGAGCCCTCGTAATCTTTCCTGTGTAGCATGGGAGATCAAGTTCACAACATCAGAGTTAAGTTCCATAATGTCATGCCTTTTACCTGTGGAAGCAGAGAAAATCCATTACGTGTTTTAGTAGTAGCTGATAATTGAAATAATTAGCACAGCAGGTATTCTGTTCCCCCTGGAAGTCATACCCATTATGAATAAAGGTTTGGAGATTATGATTTTCCTGGTAAAGTCACAACTTCAAAGATCTTAGACACTACATTAATAAAACTTAGCCTGGAGCTTCAGAAAATATAGACATTGTTTCACTTAGCCTCTAGAATCACTCTCCTTGCAAGGTCATTTATAGGACAAAGTTAATAAGAACACAAATCAAGCTTCATGTTCAGGGATGGGGAGATGTGGTAGCTGTAGAAATTAGTGCCATATTCTGTTAATTTCAGTAATTAAAAAAAATAGAGAATTACATTTTGCCCTGCTTGACACCACACTTGTTAACAACTCATCACATTTATTCGATGAACAGGGAAGATTTTCGCAGTGCTCTCCAAGCATATGAGACCCAGGCATCCTCTCACCTACCTCGACCAACCAGTCCACAGCAGACTGACCCAGCTATCCTAAGGTAGAAGCTTTAAAAACAAAGACATAAACCAACTGGGGTCATCGTGCCTTCAACCCATTTCTCTCTGGCTGACGCCACTCTCCCTGTTCACTGACAAGTACTGCTATTCCTCTGCACTTCAGCAGCTGCTTTTGAGGCTGCCCAGACCCCATGCTCAGGGTGAGATGCCACCTCGCACCTTCCTGCAGGCTGCAATGGAGCAGCATGCCTGTGGTTGACACAGTGCAGCTCCATCAGGACACCTGGAAAGCACTGCCTTGTGGGTAAGGCTGACAGTGCTTTCACACACTTTCTGCACAGTACCTACCAGAAGCTCTTTTCCTTGCCCCTCATAGCATTTGCAATAGCTGTTAAGACTTTATGATGCAATGCATAATAGCATTCAAAATCCATTTTGGTATTTATTGCCAAGTGAAGTGTTAAGAATGGATAAACAGTACACTGTAAAAAACTAATCACCTATTTCACCTGCCTTTATTATATATTTTCAGTTAGAGTAGCAAGTCGGGGACAATCTACAATGTTTTCTCACACTATGATCAAAATGTTCTCCCTGTTGAATTCACATGGTAAATATTAGACTGTACTTCAGTTGAGTGCAAAGCACATTTTGCTCAAGCATCTTTTAATGCTTCCTCCATAATTTACCACTAGACAATCAGGACACATGAAACTTCAGTTTAAGACCAGAATTAAATTCCCCCAACCCTCAAAACCACCCTCCACATACACTTCCTGAACAGAAGAGGGATCTCAGCTAAGGAACATAAGCATTTATTTTCTAAGTTGTTGTAATCCCTGACAGTACTCCTTGCCTCACTATCAAAACATTTTTCATTAATAATAATTCATGTCATAAACGTACAACAGCTATCATGCAAGTCTTGAAAGAGTTGTATTTATGTTTTCCATCTTTAAATAAGTTACTTGAACATCACAAAACAGTTGTTGTACAAGCATGTGGGGGTTTTTTTTGTTTGTTTTGCTTTGTTTTTGGTTTTCAGAGCTCTGTTTTTCCTTATGTGTACTGCCTGGATAACTAGATAACCTTCTACTAAACTATGAGAAAAGCTTCTATGCTCCAGTTCCAATGTATATATTCCCCTTTCAATTAGTAACACAGCACTACCTTCACTAAACCATACCCTATGTATTTCAAACTGCAGATCTGTGCCAGTGCAGAGTACATGGAGTATGAAGTATAGGAAAGTAGCATATAGAATTTGCAAGATACATGCTTTTCACAGGCTAGTTGCATTGCTTGGACTGGGAATAAGTTGCACATAGAAACAGGAAGTCTTTCTGATCATCTAACAAGACCACTTGTATTATGGCTTGAATTATGGCTGCACATATTAACTGAGGGCTTTATATTATAGATGCTGAGCTGCTAAACTCACTGTTACAGAATGGCAAGCTACCAAGCAGGGAACAGGAATAAGGCACTGAAAAATATCCAGCTTGCTGTAAACAATGCAGTGCTATACAAATGCACACTCCACTCCCTGCTTTGACATAACATACATTCCACAGCATTATCCACTCATACAGACAGATAACTAACATCTCCTTTTGTATGTAACTCAATGAAAGAGTTTTCCATAGAGGGAGTCATAAGCAAAAGCCTGCCCTGTGCACGTAAGGTAGATGAGTCACCATCCCTGAATGTGTTTTAAAACTGTCTAGATGTGGTGCACAGGCACATGATTCAGTGATGGGTTGTTAGAGTTAGGTTAGTATGGTTGAGGTTGGACTTGATGATCTTTGAGGTCTCTTCCAACCTGAGCAATTCTGCGATTCTATCAGCAGCATGAAATTTCTTCCTAACCACAGGGGCAGGATCTGCAACCTTGGTCAGCAGAATATATACAACCCCAACCGGCTAAGGAATGCACATGTTTTTAGAGAAGTCAGTTTAATGTATCCAATTAGGAGCTGCAGGAATAGAAAAGCATACTTCAGCATGTGAAATTAACATCTGTACATTTTTTATGTACTCCACTAAATGTAAGAGCAGTAGTAGCTAACTTCTTGTAAGTAAAAGTGGCACCAGTTTGTCTTCTCTCCTATTGCGCTTCAATCTTCTACATAAAAAAAAAAAAAAAAATCGAAGATTATTTCTCTACTAGAAGAGGTCGATATATTCAGTAGAAACACATGAATGAAGTTGACAGATCTTAGAGTTCTGACTCCTTCAAAGACGAGAGTCTGGCTAATGAAAGAGGCAAGGACACACTACATCAACACATACTAATCACATGTTTTATTCTCACCGATGTTCAAAATCTTCTTCTGAAGTGCTTCAGAAAACAGAAAAGGTTCATCTGCACAAGAGCGGATCACAGTACCAATGAGCTCTGAATTTGTGGCCAGAATGCATGCGCTCTCTTCATTAATGTTGACTCCAGCCATGGAAGTCACATCATTTATGTCATCTTCATCTTTTCTAAAGAGAAACACAACATTTTATGCTTCATTCAGAATGGATACAAAGAAAAGGGCGCTTCTATCAACAAGTATGTTCACATATTTTGGAGGCTACCTCTATACTACAGGTTTTTGGTGTGGAAGCGTTTAGGTAAAGAAGCCTCACAACAAGCCTTCACAATTCATTCAAGTTTCTCAAATGTTAGTTTGACTAATGTCTCAGTTGCTAGGTATGCAAATCCTTTAGAAGAAACTTAAATTCTGAATAACCTTGTAAACAAAGGGCTGAGGTAAACCACGGTTTAAAATTCCCATGAGATTCCCCATCTCCACCACTGATCTTACAGCAGTGGTATTTATTAGCAGTATTTATTATTCAGAAGTCAAGGTTCCTCTTGGAGTTATTAAAGTCACAAGTTAAATTGAAATTTGTTATAAAAACACAATTTACTGAATAGCAACAAGTGTAGAATAAACTTGAACATTTGTTAAACTATAAGCAAGGCAATTTTCTAACAGATATGCCTGTCCTACAAACTGAAGACAGCAGGAAAAGTGTATTGGCACAAAGCTGATTTCTACTTCTTTTTTCAGAGTTCCCTTCTTGTCTGTATGCTACAGTCAACTCAGATCTTCCTCTCTGAATCAGCTCTATTGTACAGCACGTGGCATCCTCCACACCGCGTGCAGACACTTCTGAAGAACAGTGGCAGAGATCTAGTTCTCAGCATTCCCATGTAAGCTGGATTCTGTTGAAGCTCATAATAAAAATCCAACTGTGGAACTTTGGACTAACAAAGCTAGAGCTTCCTGCCATCATGGTAAAGCCCACATTAAGCAAATAGTTTGCATGTTTCAGCTTTAAGATCGATCTTGTAAGCTAAAATACTTAATAAATCTCGTATGTGAAATTTTTGGAGAAGTTTTGCAATGAAACAATTTAAGTTATTTTCAGAAAGCTTTAGATCATAAAGAGAAAGCCTTTTTGCTTCACAAAGTGACAAAGGCTGTAATGTTGGCTTCGAGGGTTTAGAATAGAAGCCTGCAGTATTAATTCAGATAAGCTGTTGGAAACACTCAATTTGAACGTCTTTTGATTTGAGAAAAAGGAGTCTTTGCAAAGGTGTTCTCTGATGAAGTCCACCTTCAGAAAGCACTGTATTGCCTAAGTAACTATTGAATCAGGAGCAGGTTAGAAACTTCCTATTCCTAGATGAAATGGGATCTCTTGGAGAATGCTTTCTGATTAGCAATAGGTATAAATTGAATTTATTGGAAAATGGGTTGGGTTTTAGTGATGCTCAAAAGATGCAAGAAAGTGATGTTTGTTTTTCCTTAAATTATAGATTTTTCTTTTTCGGACTTTAATGGCATTCTATGGTGTAAGACTTCTCCCACAATATTATGAAGAGGAGGCAAGGAAATTAATCCAGCCTTCCCCTACCCTTCCTGCCTTTCATTTGTATACTTGCATGCCAGACAGCTTCTGTATAATTTGCTTAGGGAAAAGGAGACCAACAGATTCTCAAATCAGTTTCGTACAGTAAGTCTTACCTAGACATAGCTTCCTGACCAGGCTTGTGCCTCAGATTCATCACACTAAAAAAAGGACCCTTGTTTATGGAGTCTACATTAGGATGCTTGTAGCACAGGTAAACTATTATACCATTTCAGTTTTTAATCTGGCTACATACTCCAAATACTCAAGAAGGCAACAAGTAACCTTTTGGACTATACATCTAGCTACAATTCTATGTTTCACCTCACATTATCAAGTAACTATTTTTTTCTATATTTCCAATCATTATCTCTCTTACGAGTGCACACGCATGAGAACTCAAGTAGCCATCTCTACCCATGCTGGTTCTGAAGACCAATTCTAACTTCATTACTGCAGACATAAGACTGCATTAAGTTACTAGCTTTGATGAAAGATTCTTTTGCATTTAGAAAAACACCGCTGCACTTATTTTACTTAGCTCAAAGAATGCACCACAAATTTCCCCTAGCAATAGTGCTCACTAGCAAATAACATAAGTTTCAGAAGCCAAATGAAATCTGCACTCTTTACTGTTCATTTTATCTTGTTATTTTAACAAAACTCAATCATTTTAGGCATTGTACCATGTATTTAGAGTGAACTATTAAAACCATTCCAGCAAAGTGATAAACGAAAAATATTCTAGAACACACATGGAGGTGTTTGGTTAGCTGCTGACTTGCTTTCATCTTCAGCAAAACCTCCACAAAGTCCATCATCTTTATCACAGTCATTAATACTTTTCTGCATTTGCTCATATCACATCCAGAGGTCAACAAGTCCTAGCTGTTACAGATCTCCAGTGATTAAAGTTGTCAGGACAAACAATAAAACAGAATGCTCTGCTGTCAATGTTATCCTGTATGGAGTCATATTTGACATTCAAATTGAATACTCAATTGGAGAAATATGTTCAAGCAATGCAGATGTACTTCCTATGTTACAGATTTGGCTGTAGTGACTGAAAAGTGAGTCTGTGGCACCCTCTGGTGTTTGAACAATGCATTTATTTTCTTCACATTCAATTTTCTAGTTACTCAATGATTTACTTATTTTTTTTTTAATAGTAAAAGTGAAAACTACAGAAATATACTTAACCCAAACTTCCGTGCACTACCACAGACAACTACAGGGGACAGAACAATTCCAGCAGAGCAAGAGTCACCAGCACTCCTGATCACCATGGGCAGGACAAGAGGCTGCCGAGATTTTTCCACTCTGCTATCTCACTCCTACTTGACTAGCAGTTCTGATTTCTGGAACTTCCCAATCTAAATTTTCAAGTCAGCTGTATCCATTTTTGAAAATAACAGATACAACAGGTGCAAGAAATGCACAAGTAGTTTAAGAGGTGAATATGCACCTTTTTTTTTTCCCCCCCAGGGTGCTCCAGTATATAGTAGCTTTGTTGTTCAACAAAGCAAAGGGCAAGGTTTTGCACTTGGGTCAAGGTAATCCCAGATATGTATACAAACTGGGAGAACTCTTTGAGAGTAACCCTGCTGAGAAAGACTTAGGGTTCCAGTTGATTAAAAATGTAATGAGTCAGCAGTGTGCGTTTGCAGCCTGGAAGGCCAACAGTATCCTGGGTTCTATCAGAAGGGCGGGTGCCCAGAAGGGCGAGGGAGGCAATTGTTCCCTTCCACTCTGTCCTCACGAGGCCTCAGTTGGAGCACTATGTCCAACTCTGTGGTCCCCAACAAAGGAAAGATAAGGAGCTTTTGGAAAGCATCCATAGGAGGGCCGTGAAGATAATCAAAGGGCTGGAACACCTCCCCTATGAAGATAGGCTGCAATATTTAAAGCAAATTCACAAATATGAAGGAAATCAACTTTTTACATGGGTAGACAGTGACAGGATAAAGGGGAATGGTTTTAAATTAACACAAGGGAGATTCAGATGAGATGTCAGGGGGAAGTGTTTTGGTTTTTTTTTTTTTTTACTGAGAGTGGTGAGGTGCTGGAACAGGTTGCCCAGGGAATTTATAAATGCCCCATCCCCAGAGGTAGTTAAAGTCAGGCTGGATGGGACCTTGGGCAATCTGATCTAGTACTTTACTTAGAAGTTGGCAACCTTGGCTGTAGCAGGGAGGTTGGAACTTAATCCTTGAGCACCCTACAATCCAAGCCATTCTATGAGTCTGGGATACTTTACCAGATAAGTAGAACAGTTATACAACTCTTGATGCTTGCTTTTAAACCAGACCGCTCCTTACAGTGCATTCTACAGGACAACCGACTCTCAGTGATGTGCAAGGTTAGCTGAAATCTTACTTTTTCTAGGAAGACTTTTCAAAATTGAAACAAGAAAATCACCCCTTCCCATTCTCATCTCTAGCAATCAAAAAATAAACACTGTGGAGTACTGCATCCAGTTCTGATCTCCCCAGCTCAAGAAAGACAGGGATCTTCTAGAGAGAGTCCAGTGGGTTCGAAGAAGATTAAGGAGTATCTCCCTTACGAGAAAAGACTGAGAGACATGGGACTGTTTAGCCTAGAGAAGAGAAGACAGAGAGGGGATTTTATCACCTAATGGCCATGTCTCAAGCAGATGGGGACAGGCTCTTTTTGTTGGTGCTCAGTGAGGGGAAAAGGGGTTGTAACAGGCACAACCAAAAATACAGGAAATTCCTGTATCACATCAGTTACGAAAACATGCTCTCTGTCCATAACAAATCCCATCACAAAACCTGAAAGGGGGCCATCGTGTTCTCTACCTCATTCATCAGCTGGCTGATGGATCATAAACCAGGAAAATTAGCTTTGCTAGGAATAATAAATGACAGAAGAGAGCAAACTACTTCAGGACTCAATGGGGAAAGTCTATTGTCAAGGCTAGAATAATGCTAACTGATGCCAGGCCTGCTTGGTTGCATTGGTGAGTACAAGAATCAAGAAGATATCTGAAGAGATAAATTCTTCAGGGATGAGAAATTTATTAGAAAAGAGTAGGTTAAGCTAGAGATTTCAAACCTGAGTTGTCGAGTACTTCAGCTAATTACAAATTCATAGTCCAGCAGAGCAGAAATCCATCTTGGATCACATTGCAGAAGCACAGTTTTTTCTAAATACTCTAAAAGCCTGACAAGATAGAACCTCAAGAAACTCAGTTCAAACTTCTTCATCCTAGAAAGTTAATTTATTTTTTACTGGAGGAGCACAGAAAAATCTCATTCCTAGGGAGGATTGGGTTTTGCTTTTTGAAATATTTATCAGGCGTTTTGTTGGCTGTTTTTTTTTGTTTGTTTGTTTGTTTTTATTTGTTTTTGTTTGGGTATGCATCAGAATACACATAGCCATAGCTTTCAAACAATGAGAAGTCAATGGGTCAAAAGCACAAAGGTGTCATGTCTGCTTTTACTTCTGGAAGACTAATTTCAAGTTTGCCTTAAAGTCTTAAAGCTAATAACGCATAATTATGGCAGCCTATTACTATTTCAACATTAGATTCTAGAGCTACAAAAAAAGTATCATTTCTCCTTTTTAAAAGTTAATCAGTTATTAGAACTAGAAGCTTTAAGCATTCTTCAAATCTGAAAGCCTAGAGAACATGCCAGAAGCCACAATTAGAGGTGTAGTCAAAGATTTCCACCTCTACATATAGGAACAAGCTTGCATGAAGAGTTAATAAAAGATATGTAATACAGCACACAGCTTTAAACAGGTTGCTAGCCAGTCCAAATTGCAGCTCAATGCTATCTGGCTGTCCATAAGAAGTAGTAGTTATATCTGACTTAATACTACGGAGAGCTTTTAATACAGGGTAACTTTAGTTAGCAGTACTCACAGGATCAAGATCAATGTCTCCTCTACAAATGAAAAACTGATACATACTGATGTACACCGTTTGGGTAATTACACTCTTGAAATAACAACGAAAAACCCAACTCACTGAGACAGTTATCCTATATTAGGAATAAGATCTACTACAAGGTCTGAGTTCTTAGATTCCTGTTTGACAATTTATATTATAAGATAAAAACACCAATCATAAGTCTCTAAAGAAAGCTGCTTTTATCTGGGCTCTATTCCCTCTTCTATATGTGCTGTTTCTTTTGTTCCTTCCTGTAGTAAACTATATTGTTTATTTTTACCTGAAGGATGTTGTTCCATTCTCTTTTATTTTAGTTTTCTGAAGAGGAGATGCTTGAAGCGACAGAATTTTATTTCCTGGCAGGGTAACTTGTTTCAGAACAGAGCCTAAAACAAAACAAAGAACATGCCATAGCAGAAAGCAAAATGCTTTTTAATGCTGTTTAATCAGTTCATACTTCTAACAAAGGTACTGCAGACTCAGTAACAACCAGGAAACCAGACACTCTAAAGTGCTACATTCTGTAAGGCCAAAAATCCTACCCTCTCAAACACCCTCCTCTGTTCTGACTAGTGAGAGGTTTAAGTGAAAACTTGTTGGCTGCGACAAAAACTTATGTTATGATCAACCTGGATCTGCTGAAGGAAAAAGTCTCTTGACACAATTCTCAAGATTACGGCAGTTCAAAGTTTACTGCAAGGATCTTACAGTATTTTAAAAATTAAATTGCTATGGAGGCAACAGAACTGGACATGGTGCTGAGCTTCTTATTGGGATTCCTAAAACAGAACTGAATGCCCCAGTATAAAACACCTTCTTACTTCCCTGCAATCTACCAACAGCCCACACTTATTTTTACACCTCAGTAGTGTTCGCCCTTCTCCATTACAAAAGTTTCTCCATACCAGCAGGAAATTGGTTTGTTTGAACAAGCGTATTCAGTGGCATTCTCTTCTCAACAGGTGTCTGAAGAGTCAGTGTTGAGGACTGTGGAAGTGTGGATACTTGCTTTACTATGGTTCCTGGTGGTTGTTGGACTACCTGCAAGTGGGATAACAAATACGAAGAGTGAAAAGAGTGAAACAAATATACAGAGAGGTAGATAGTATCAACATGTTCACTCCGTCAGAAGTGCTGCAGGGCATGCATGTATGCCTAGCTCTCAGTTTATAAAAAACAGCATGCTCAAAGAAAAATTACTTTCAACTTTAAAGTCAAGAAACAATATCTTAATGACTAGTGTCGAGCTTAAAGCTTATTCAGCAAGCTCTAACAGGCATTTCATCCCTACTCTCAGTAGCTATATCAGGAAAATTTCACTGAATTCTACAGTCTGCTACGCTAAGAACCTTTCCTAAGCTTTTCTTAACAGGCTACCAATTGAATATTGAGACTGTCTGCCAACAAGCTTAAAACAGTAGGTATCACACACATCTAGTTTAACAAAAAATAAAAATCACCAAAACAAACAGAAGCCTTGCATGAAATTCTTTTCCTTTAGTGAAGAGTACAGACTATGAAGTTACTGACGCATTTTTGGAGCTGGAAGGTCAACTGTAAATTGAGATGCCAAGTTTTGAAGTGTTAAACAAAAGTACATGAAATGCACCAGTTAGATGGAACATAAGTACTAACTAGCAACACCTGTACTGAGGTGTTTGCCTCTGTGCAAAAACAGTAGTGCACTGCTGAAGGGTAAAAAGGGAAGGGCTGATAGTGTTGTTTAAAGAGGCTCTTGAAAGAAACACAACCTGACAGCAGGATGTCATCACAGCACAGACCTAAAGGCACAGCCTGTAAATACTAATTCTTCCTCTTCAGGGGTAACCATTAAAATGCAAGAAAGCAACAGTGATATCCCCAAAGCTTCATTTCCAAGGCTTCTAGCCAGCAGAAATGTGGACTGCAGCTTTTGATATATCCTCTGCAAAAGCTCTTAATTACAAGTTGCAGAAAGACCTTTTCACCAAGGATTAAAAGTTACCAAAATTACTAACATTTTCAGATTGAATCCTAGCTGGTTAGAGGCAAGAAGTCAACAGAAAAATGGTTGAGAAAACACATTCTCTGCTTTTTAAGTCTAATTTCAGAAAGACTAAAGAATGCTCAAGCAGTGTTTGTATTTAAATAAACTATACAAGTTTAGAATTAAATGTGAAGAATTGACATTTATTGCTCTTAGAAATTAGACTGTCTCCTTCTGCCAACTAACTTCAGATTTAATCAGCAAACATCATGAGCACCAGAAAACCACATGTTCACAAGAAAATGTGCTCTGCATCTGAAGATGTCAAGGTACACTGCCCAACAGCTCCAGTTATAATATGCTGCTTATAGCATCATGATTTGACAAAACAGTGGTAATGTAGAACAACTGAGCTGAAGGTGGTGTTCAAAAACTAGACAAAGAACACACCATTCTCGAGGAAAAAACACAAGATGCATATCTCTCTACGTTTTTATGCAGATGAAACAACCATAGGAATACAGACACTGATTGTGGACAAAGTCTCACACACAGAGCACTTCATCACAAACAAGTACAAACACTAATGTTTGCTTCTATTTGTTTTTAACCAAGACACAATTTGATCTTTCTGAAAAGATCCAGCTTCTGTACGCTGGAAGTCAAAAACGTTAAGAACACAATTTATATGTTCAGATAATTACTGAACAACCAAGCAGCTTGGACAAACTACTCACAGGATCTGCCAGCGTCCATACTGACAGGCACCTAGAGATCTTCCCTACCGTCAGTGAGCATGGTGCTTCATCTTCAGCATACAAAAAACTGAAACAGCACAGGAGGAAGCATAAGTATTCAAGATTAAGGTGTGGCAGACATAAGAACAGATGGGCAATGTTAAATCAATAGCCTAGATGGAGACTGGAAAAATATATCAAGTGACTGATGAGACTAGATCAACCTGAAACTAGAAAGGATGCACTGGCAGTAAAGCTGCTTTTGTCTGCCATTCTAGACGCTAGGCTAGCAAAAGCTGAAAGTCCTTGGAACCAGCAAAGGGTAACAATTCTAGAAATTTCAACAAGGATCTAATGCCAGTAACTAAAATTCTACAAAAAAAGGTATCTATAAGAAAAAGAGTTACTGTCTCTTTTTTTCTTCAGGTTAGTATTCCTTAAGGAAATTGAAAGAGACATCAGAATAAAGAGCAGCAACACTGAAAGTGCAATTCAACACCCAGCTGACAGCTCAGAAACAGCTGCCTGAGAGAGACCTGAGCTTCAGCCACCAGCAGTAGCAAGTGAGCACACCTTACCGGTGGCTGTGGGGACTGCACCACAAAGCTCTTGTTCTTAATGCTTTAAGTTGCAGTTTCATTAGAAGTCAGCAGCTGGTAACAAACTTCGATTTACCATGTTTACTGAGACAAAGCAATGCTATGGCAAGACACGCTTTATTTCTCAGGTGAAAAATCTTTGCTAATAAATGCACTTAAATTAGTTCACATTAAGGAAAGAAGTCACAGGGAGGGTAACCTGCAGAGTGTGCAGCTGCTGGGAAGACAGCACAGACACTCAATCCAGTTCCAACAGCATCCCATAAGAGCAGATCCCTCAGAGTCCACCATACAGACAGAGTTGTGATAATCATGTTCCAGAAAAGAAAGAGCTGCATGCTGCATCACTCCCATCACAGTTTTAATACGAAATCACTGCAGTGTTGAAATCTGAAGCATCAATGGCATTACAATAGAACTGGCACATGAATGCACAGAAGATGCTCCCTTAAATTCCTTGAGCACAAGAAAGACAAATTAGAAACGGACATGCAGAGAGAATGCATGGCATCAGACAGCCCTGAGGGCCAGAAAGGAAAAAAAATTGCTGGCAGCACTGCATGGACAGATTTGCACAGCTGGCATGTGCTTCCTTTCAGTTGGCAGCAGGACCCTTCTCTTTAGGGAGGCAAGATCCTGATTTGTTTTCTTGTGGGAACAGGCAGACCCTCTTCCTTTTAAAAGACAAAGCATCAGGGAAGTCCTAGAAAATGCAGCCACTTCCATCAGCTTGCTCCTTGTGCTTACTGGCTGCCTGAACAAACACCAGCATCCTGATATGGCTGAGCTGCCAGTGGTCAACTAAACCCTCCAACTACATCTAAGACCAAAATTAAACACCATTTTTTAAGAGAAATTATTTTAACTGCTGTGCTTGGGATCTACTTAAACTAGATTAAAATATGCTCTATATTTTACATAATATAAGTCAATGTTTATAACACAGAATAAAGAAAAGCAATTCATTAAGGATGCCACGCTGCAGTATCGAAGGAGGCAGAAGTCATTTCGTGGGTTCAACAAAATTGTATTCACAAAGCATCTTAACTCCCCAGTGCAGAGTTACGTTTCCTCATCTAGTTGTACAGATGGTCAATCTTTCCCCTGAATTACATGCCTTACCATGGAGCCAACAAACATTCTCCAGCCTTTGTACAGCCTAAGCAGCTCTCATTTTCTTCTGGCTGGAATTTCAAATTTAGTCCTTGAAGAAAAGGTACCAATTCTTTTTCCAATTTGGCTCTAGCTACTACTATCCAAGTTTGTTACTGCTTAGTTTTTTTAAGAAACACTCATAAAAAGGATCCTCCCCTATATAGTTCAATATTTTGCTCTTCATTAAATCTGAAGAGGTGAAAACCTGGTAGAATTAGCTCTTTACTAAGAATAATTCCTATATTATATTTTCCTTAAGCATTTGGAAAGGAAGAAAACAAATACAAAGTACTTCAGTGAATCTGAATACTATTAAATCAGGAATATACAGTAAACAAACTACAATGGAAATTCACACAGTACTATACTACTACACCTGATGTAAGCAAATTTAGCTTCAGAGGAAGCATATTTTTCCTTTGTTTGAAGGAACACATTTTTACAAGGAAGTTCTATACAAGAAGTTATTTATCTGCCAAAAGATGATTGTTCTCCCAATTTTCCATGCAGGTAAACTACTTACACAACAGACTCCTCATTATCTCAAAATCTAACTTATTTCACAACGTTGCTCTGTTGGACATATACCAGTGGATCCACATTTTCTGATATTTACCATTAGCATCCATAAGAAGTTAACCTATGCCAAGAAGAAATGTTAACGCATTGTTTTCAGGAGTATTGTTTTAACACGCCTGTTCCTCCTGGAATTTATTATCTATTGAGGCCTAATAGAAAAAAGTAAACTTTGGATGACATGATGACTAACATATCTTAGTAAAAGTGGGGGTCAGAATTCTCCTCTGAAAAGCTCCTCGAGCTAGTTCATACCTTTCAGTTAGTGTATCACTACATATCATCAAGTCACCTATTTCTGAAGAGTGCAGTGTCTATAAAGGTAGGGAGACTGGAATCCTTGGGGGTCAACACAGGCACAGCCCACACAGGGCATCTGATAGTAATTAACATAAGGATCCCATCAATTTCTTTTTCTGACACAAGCATTTCCTGCCTTTTCTTTCATATACCAAACTAGCACAGCTGCATGCACACCAGGAGTCCAAACACATGTTCTCTCACGTTTCAATCTGGATGCTCAGTCTGGTGGAACAGTGGTCAGTACATCTTGCAGTAGACCTCACAGTCTGGCTTTAGATTGACCTTTTCAACAACTGCACAACATCCACAACTATCTCAGAACTGGTTAAATCATGACAGGCTAGCTTCATATGACAAAAGAACACTTCTAAGATGCAAACTGACAAAATGTTAAGAGTCAAATAAAAGAAGCCCAGTTATAGAGGAAATTAATCTTACCAACTGTTTCACTTTAACCACCTGCTGAGTGGTCACTGGCTGTGCAACGATGGAGTTGGGCTGTGAGATTTTAATACTGATGGGGGTGCCCATGACAGGTTTCAAAGGCTGGAGAGGGGTTGCTGCTGAGGATGCCACTGTAGAGACGAGCACTGGCTTTACAGACTGGAGAGATGATGTTGCTACTGCAGAGGTAAAGACTGGCTTTACGGTTTGGATAGCAGTGAGCCCTGATTTCGATATTGTTGTGGTGAGGACAGAAGGTGCAGGACGAAGAGAGGCTGTCACCACTGCAGATGCAGGAACAGGCTTCATAGCCTGCAGAGAGGCTGTCACTGATGCACTGGAAAGGACTGGTTTTATAACAGGAGCGGCTGTAACTGCTGTGGGGGCAGACACTGGTTTTATAACAGGAAGAGAATTGGTTGCTACAGGTGAGGTTACCACTGCTGTGGAAGGAGTTAGTGCAGAAGTACAAGTTGAAACGGCTTCTTGGGTCGGAGCAGGCTGCTGCATACACTGCTGGATAAAACTCTGAGCATTTGGCATTAGCTGCCGTAAGGCAAGCATACTTTTCTAGAAGACAAAAAGAAAAAAACAACAGAACAACACTAGAAGAGTCTTCAACAATAGCGAATATTACATTAGCAACTGAACCCACTTCCTCACATTCCAATTTAATTTCTTAACATCAGGAAATAATCTGATTATTCCAAACAAAATATTTTGCTAGAATTCATAGAAGAAACACAAGTATTCTTGAAATGATGGAGATAAGTTAAGAATCACCAACATAGGTTGAATAAAGACAACAGTCACCGTGTCTTCAGTACCTGGATGCAAACAGTACCTATGGAGACATTTGTTTCCAAGTTTCTTCTGTTTAGAATGTTTCAATGTGCAATTTATGCTCCAGAGTAAGACCAATTGAACTATTCTATCTCAACATTTTTCATTTTGCCAAAAAAAAGTCTGCTATATCATAACAGCTGTGTTTACTCCATTTAGCTTCTCCAACAGAGAGCTACAAATTATCCAATAAGATCAGAAGCAAGTCCTGACGATGCGAGCACTTGTACACCAATACAGCTGTATCTACACTAGGGGGGGATACCACTTTACTAATGTCTGAATAGCTGCAGCAGCACAGCTTAAGCCAGTTAAGTTTTCTGCAGCTCGAGAACACTAGTAAAGATATCTGGCAACATCTCATTTTTAGTACAGCTATGTTTGAGAAGGTTAATGGACAGAATAATCTTCATGCCCTCCATAGATTTTCTCCTTGACTATTTACAATCTGTTATGGCTCAGAATCAGGGGAAATAATTTCTACAGCTACCAGCATATTCAAACAAAAACTTTTTTCCCTTGACAATTTTTGAAGTTTGTATGTCTCCAGCATAGTACTGTTGTTCTGGGCTTCATACAACAGGAACGTGATGTCTTGCTGATATACTGAGTGAGCAAATTCTTTGTACATCTGGGCTTTCTACAGCACTTCTATCTTTAATGTTTGCTTCCTCATCTTTTAAAGGATTGCTTAACTTTCCTAATGTTCCTGATGCAGTTTATTCAGGAAAAGCATCCAGCACAGATATGAACATCAAGATGGCACTGCAGCCAAAGTCAATGCTCTTTTCAACCTGTTGGAATCAGTGAAACAAAATACATGCAACAGCTGCATCGAAAGCCGCAGCTCAAAAGATAAGGACAGAGAACCTTCCCCAAAATTACACTTTACTAGCTAAAATGAGTTGGCAACAACCCTTATCAAACCTCTTCCCAGACTTGAGACACAAGTGTTTCCCCCAAACAAGGTCGGCAGTGAAGAGAAGTGCCTGTGAAGTCAGCTGCCATTTGGCACTCAGTCCCGTAGCAGCTGCCCACAGCACGTGCCAAGTAAGCCTGGTCTGTGCTACATAGCCTTAAGGTATGTCAGAAAAAAAAGCAACCAGGGTACAAGATGCTTTAAGGGATAGGTAATGCTATGACATCAGTTAAATTCAACCATTGTGCTTGAACAATGCTGAAGTCACAGTATTTTGTTGTTAACATACAACTGGGAGAGGGTACCTCATTAAGGATTACAGGGATGTGGATACAGCTGAAAGCAGAAAAGCCTATGTGGTACCTGACAGCACACAGCAGCTCTGTGTGACACCAGCCCAGGCCTTACACACGTCAATCTAAGTCCCATGGAACTGCCCTGAGGTCCTTACACCAAAACTGACCTGCTCCCCACACTGTGGGACAGCTTATTAACACAGCATAAGCATTTACATCAACACATGAGGACAGGGCTACATGTAAACTAATGAACATCTGAGGAACTCAAAGGGTTGTAGAAGTGTTAGTAAATGCAATGCACCAGCTCCCTGGTTCTTAGGCATGAGCTGGTCCAGGGAGCTTGCTACCTCCAGGCTGAGTTCTGGCTGTGCCAGATGCATGCTAGAGCTCTGCAGTGATACTGAGATTCCTCCACACTGCTCTGGGAACACAGCTAGTGTCCAGCAGGGATTCTTAGCCAGGGCCCTGCAGAAGGCAGACACATTACTTACAAAGCCAAACTTGCCCTGGCAGCTACCAGAGCTCAAAGAAAAGCTTTGTTAGTTGTGCTGACCCTGCATGCACAGCCTGGTCATTCTGACGCCAGGATAAAGCTGTCCAAAAGTAACAGAGTACTCTGTGCTGCAATTGTTGCACATGTTATTCCAGAAAGTTAACATGAAAAACTACAATATGTCATAATAATGCAAATAGGATAAAGGGAGAACTGCCTTTTGAGTTGCCCTTGAGTTTTTATAAGGAAACACCAGGAATTTAGACAGAGAGAAAAAAAAAAAAAAAAGACAAATAATTTTATTAAATCTAACAGAGAATCATAGATTGACTTAGGTTGGAAGGGATTTAAAGCCCATCCAGTTCCACCCCATAACATGGGCAGGGCTGCCACCCAGCAGCTCAGCTGCCTTAGGGCCCCATTCAACTGGCCTTGAGCACCTCTAGGGATGGAGCACCACAGCTTACATGGGCAGCTGTGCCAGCGCCTCTCTGCTTTCAGAGTTAACAATTTTTGTCAAAAATGGAATCTAAATCTCCCCTCTTTTAATTTAAAACTATCCCCCTTTTCCTATCACCATCTACCTATGTAAGAAGTCAGTCTTCCTCCTTGTAATAAGCTCTCTTTAAGTACTGGAAGGCCAGAAGACCTCCCTGGAGCCTTCTCTTCCCAGAATGAACAAACCCAACTCACTCAGCCTTTTTTCCTAGGAGTGGTTGCTCCAGCCTTCCAATCATCCTCATGGCCTTCTTCTGGATCTCTTCCAACAGCTCTACTAGCTTCTACAGCTTCTATTAGAATACTGTAGTCTTCTAGTCTAGCAAACTTACTATCAAAGCATTTGAAGGCTGCCACTATAACAGAAATATCCCATACCTGAACAGATCAGCACTATGTACCCAAAGTAGTAGCAACATTGCAAGATCATTGTTGTATGAACCGTCAAATATTAAGAAAACACCACTTAACCATTCTTCCTTGATGCACCACTGTGCCTATACTGAATGTCAAGGAAGTACAGATCTATCAGTTCTAAGAACACTGTATGTTGCAATTAAGTAAATATAATGAAGTTTCCCAAGTTTGCTGGGATTTAGTGATTGTTACATGACAAAGACATTCATTTTTTGTTTTGTCAATAAACTATTCTACCATATGATTAAAAAGTATGGTAGGCACATACACAGAAGAAAGGATTTTCTTATTTATACAATTATTTCCCTGAATGGAGATAGTTATCCTCAATTACTTTCTCTAAGTTGCAGCAACCCTGTCAGAAACTTTCTGGAGAAATGAGAACTTTTTTTTTAAAAAAGCAAAACAACTGTCTGCAATTAAACACAAGCCAGCAGACAACAGAATGCCAGTGTTATGCAGATTCTTTAAGCTTAAATACTGCAAAACAGCTTCTGTTGTCGCTCTTCTGTATTAGAATTCAAAGCAACTACAGCTTTGCTGAGCAAGTAAAAGGTCATCTTAGTGTAACTGTTGATGTATCAGCTTCCAAAAGATTCGTCTCCAGTAATAACTGTAATTACTCTCCAACCTGAGAATACAGCTGAAGGTAACTCTTCTGAAATCCCCCCACAAAAACCTGTCTGTCCAAGCGCAGCAGTCACACAGCATTAGCTTGGCTAAGCACCATTTCCTCAACTGATTGGAGGAAATAACAATTTGAAAGCAATTAAAACATTTTCTGATCCTCCGCCCTCCCCTCCAACTAAATACTTTATATCCACAATCAGACACTTACCTTGAGAAAAGGAACTAAATAGGGCTGTGGAGAAGACTTGAGCTCTACATACAGTTTCTTTGTAAATTCTTCTGGTTCAATTTTTGCTTCCTAAGAGAAAAGTATAATTGCAACAGTAATTCATAGGTATGAATGTTTTTTTTTTTTTTTTCAGGTGTATCAACAATTCATGAAAGTTTACACTATCATGATGTTGTTCACTTTCAGTACTCAAATACTTCTTTCCACCTGTATGTTTAAAGAAAGCATTTTAGGATATACTGATGTTATAATCTAGATACAGTATTAGAAAATTAAGTTTCTTTGTTAACCCACAGACACTGCAGCTGTTAATACACATGAGGATATCCGTTCAAATATTCACTAAAGTGACTCAAAAGAAACAAATTTATAAGTAACATCGATCCTTTTGAGTACATCTTTCATGCAGAAATATGCAAAATCCATCAGGAGTACTTATTGCTATAAAGGTAGTTTATCAGCATGAGGATCAAAATTTATGTAGAATGGAGACAAAAGACAGCTCCATAGCTTTTGTAAAATGATTTCAGTCTAATGCTCACGAAAGCATAATAAAGTGTAATACTTAATGTTTCTTTCTGAAGAAAGAGAAAGATCAGAACATCACTTCTGCATACCATTAGGGTAACAGTCCTCTCAATCGCTCTCTTCAATGCTCTTTACTCTTCCTGCCACAGACATCTATTTCAGTGGCTTCAGGTTAGGAAGCTGCAGCAGACTCCTGTGACCCCCTTATAGTTCAGTGCCCCAGCAACCCAGATGAAGTGGCATGCAGCCTCAGACTGGTGGCTACTGCTCACCCTGCCAGGTGATATCTTTCCTTCAGAAAGGTACAGAAGACAGAAGGCAGAGAGGCCCTCTTAACAAACCAGAGAAGTCAGCAGAGAAGTTATGCCTTTCGCCTCTATCCTCCCACAGAACAACTACATGGTCAGAGCAGGGGGCTTAAGGGCCATGTATTCACAGAAGAACAGAACTTCAAGCAGCTCAATTCTTGTCATTGGATCTGCTGCCTGTCTGGCTGTGGATGCAGGTCACTGAGGTCCCACTGATACAACTGCAGGGATTTGGTACAGCACATCTCAGTGCACATTAAGGTTCTTGACACCCACTCCATGAAATGCTGCCTTGAGGACCACTTTACTTCACAGCTGCTGTTTACGTGTTTCCCCTATGCATATGAAACATTAATTTATTCTGCATTCACACCATACACACATACTGAATAACAGAAAAACAGCATTTTAAAAATACTGCAAAAAGCAAACAAATGCACAGTTAAACAATTTATTAATGGCTGGTAATTACTGTTCTTTATAAAAAGCACTGTAAGCACAACAAGGATTAATTCTAGCACGCTCCAATGGAATTGTAGTGTATAGTCCAGCAGGGACAAAGAAAAAGGCAGTGGGAGAAGGGAAATCAAAGATTTTTGCAAGGCTGCATCTTAAAGCAATCTGTTCTCTCAAATTACACCTCTTTCTACACTATGCTTTTCTAGACTAAGAAATTCCTTCAGTACGACTTGCAAAACCATCTCCCTCTACCAGCACATATCCTTCTGCTAAAGTGGTGTTATGGTTTTGTGATTTTTGATTTTGGTATTCCACATCATAACATCATGTGGGGCACTGGGAGTTTAACTGTTAATGCTCAACTCCCGGGTACCTGCCCAGAAGAGAAGAACAACTACATTCCCCAGGGGAGAGGAGATACAACTCTGGCAAGGTCACCTCATGCGCTCTTTCTCGTCTGCTCTTCGTCGGTTCTCCTCCCATCTCCCTGCTGCTCAACTGGACTGCGCATCTCACCTCAGCTTTATGGTGAGGCCTATCCACCTTTCACACATTCTCTCTCTCATTATATTTGATTTATTAGCTTCAATTCTGATTATATTGTATTATGGTGTGTTATCTTGCATTCCGATACTATATTCAGTAAATTAGTTAGGCAAGCAGACAGGCTAGCAAGCCATCACATTATTTTCTCCATTCCACTGTCTAAAGACATGGGTAATTTCACACTCATTTCAATGGAGCTTCACCATCAGTGTGCAACTCAGTTCAGTCCTGGAGTAATAGAGACTCAGTAGTGAACTACAATCACCACAGCAAAACCCTTGCTATTGAGAACTCAAACCTACACTAATGTAGTCTAGCTCAGACCCAAAAACTACATAAAAACAATAAACTGTTCCTGTTGTCACAGTTACCTGTGTGCATAAAATGAAATTGGAATGAGAGGGGAAATTACAGTATGGAATCCATTTAAAATGCACATTATAAAGAAATATTCTGGAGGATCTGATGTACTCTACCACAACTCGAGTTGTTTAAAAAACAACACACCAACACAAGTAGAAAGAGAAGAAACAAAATTATGAAGTCAAAATTAAGATCAATATAAGATCAATATATAAATGTCACAACTTTGCTTTAAAAAAAAAAAAAGTCTCACCAATAGATTTTGCACCAGATTCTTCACATTCTGCCCCATCTCAGTGGCTTGAGGTCCACTACTAGATGCCAATTTTATTAGCGTAGCAAGGAAATTCTTGCATTTCTTCACATTCTCCAGCATCTCCTATGGTGGAAATAAAGACTGTTAGATGTCAAGTTGGCTCTCCAACCTCTGATGAATGTAGAGAATGTTAATTTTTAATTAAAAACTTTTTTTTTCCTTACTGTAGAAGTGCTGGTCTGTGCTACTGTTGTGCCCTCTGCTTTCACAGAGACTGCCTTTTGGGAGATGGATTGTGCAGGTGGTCCTGTAACTGGAAGTTTTACAGGTGTTCCAGTACTCAAAGGCTTTACAGCAGTAACTGCAGTAACACTAGCTGCTGCAGCTGCTGGCTGAAAAGAAAAATTTAACACTTCTGAAACCAAAGACTAGCACAAATAACACACGCTATATTCAGCTAGCATATTAAGTAGCACCCTTCCTCCTCACTCAAGATTATTATTTAAAACATAAGTGAACAAATCTTACCTTTACTTTCAGAAGTTTGATTTTTTTAATTTTTTTTTTTCTTTTTTCCTTTGAGAGACTATTTAATAATCTAAGTCACAGAACCTCCATAGCCAACCTGTTTTTAAGTCTATGAGTGGTAGGGAAGGACAAAGGCTTACCAATATTAAAAAAAGTGCCTGTAACTTCAAGTGAAGGAGAAGAAAAAGTAGTCGTGAAGAAACACATAGTTCAAAACCAAAGTTTAAACTTTGCCAGGCTTCTGTAGTTTAAGACTAATCAATTTAACACTAAGCCAAGTGACAGTACCCTGAAGATAAATACAACTTTAGGTAATTATTTATGTTCCTTTCTTCCCATTTGTGATATTCCTTATGTTTCCTGTCACACAGGCACCAGATGAAAAGTGTCGTGTCCATTTTGGAAGGATGCAGCAGCAAAAACCAGATGAACAAAAGCACCTAAGTAGTTCTTCCTGTTTTTTCTTTATGGGGACCAATGTCAAACTGTCTCAAATTCATCAAGACACAAACCCTGTCAAAACTCATGTATGAGTTTCAAATCTTTTCAAATCTCTTTATCTATCACCAGATACAGAAGCTCCAGTAGAATAAGAGTCATGAAGGCTTAGAAAAAACAACACACAAATGCCTTTCTCCTTTGCAAACTAGGCTAAAAAATACTAGTTGCCAAAGAAAACCTACTAAATATGAGTATTTCTATTTCAGGTCTAATTAGAATAAAAAGCATCCAGTCACATCATTCTTCTAATACAACATAACAAGTAAGATTTTGTCCCCCACTCCTTTTATTTTCTCAAGTTGCCTACTAAAAAGCCACAGATTGAAGCCATAGAATACAGAAACAAGCAAAGGTTCAGTTTAGCATTTGAAGCCTGCAGTTAGGTACTGTTTCTTCCTCCAGCCTTTCCCCAAAAGTCTCAAAAGAAAGGCTGTTTTGTAGGTCAAATTCATGTTTCAGATCTGCCCAACACAGCTGCTTTCACTGACTCCTAATACATTTAAACATCACCTTCGTTTAGCAATCACACTGCTAATTGACATTTAGTCATAAGATGGTAATGCAAGAGCCCAACTTACCTCATCATCAATTAAAAAAAAAGAAATTAAAAAATCAGAACTGGACAGAACATGTGTAGAATATCAACGTGTTTTAAAATATTTCAGGACAGGGAAAATTAGTGAGCAAACGCTTAAAGCTAGAGCAAAACACTGGCACTTTTGTTAAATTTTCTTTTTCCTGGGTGTATCCTGCTCCCCCACAAAGTGCTGCCAAGCTTGATATGAAAGAAGCAGTCAGCTACCAGAAAGCTTTCCAGCTTGGGCTCCCACCATTGATAACACTTTAATAGCTCTCTGCAGGATCTTTGCCACCACCACTGCCTCTTCCAAGGATGAAGCTCATCAGCTCTAAGACCACAGGGAGGCAAACTGGGCATGAGAATCCCACAAACAGATGGAAGGGAGGAAGACAGAAGGGGACAAAGTACAGAACTGTCAAGCTGCAATGCCCTGGGCTTTTAAAAACTGAAAACATGAGGTTTGCTGGAGCTGCTCTCTTGCAAATTCCAGTGTGTTTACACATCAGGTCCAGAACAGTATTTTATCAGCTGAGGGAGGAAACAACAGGAAGTCTGCCGGACCCTTTTCCCAGGAAGACAAGTATATGGGAATTAACTTCTGTCATCTGCCCTCAACCTTTTTACACTACTGACAATTCTCACTCTCACTTTGAGCAACAGAGAAACAGTCACACACACACACACAAATGGCATTAATCCTGCACATTTTGAAGTCATTTCAAGAGAAGTGCTCTGCATCTAAATGAAAGTGCCCCAGCATGATGCTAATTAGATACTTTGCAACCATGTTATTCCATCTGGGAAGAAGGAAAAAAATTAAAAAGTGCAGGTATTTTGTACAACCTCTGAGCTCAAACATTCAGGAACAAAAACAAATATTTCTGTAGATGAGGAGAACAGTCCTCGAGTCAGCAACCAGAGGGAGTTTTGCAGTGTACATCAGGTTATACTTCAAATGGGATAAGAGACAAATGAAGGCAAGTATCATTTCATCTCAACTTTTTATGTTCCCCACTTTTTGTGAGGACATGCTTATACACCAACATTCCCTTTCTGGACCTCAAAAAACACCTAAGGCTAAGACCAACAAGTTCTTTTAGAACTTCTGAACAACTCTGTAACCAAGGAAGCCAGGCTCAAGGCCTCTCTTCCTTTCTTTCCACAGGCAGTTCGTGCAACCTTACATACAGGCTCCCTTGACAGACCTCTTCCTTTTGGCTGCCCCAGAGCTAACACTGAAGTGGCCCTATGATAGATAGCGTGTATCCATACTGCACTTATTTACTCTATTATAAAAGGGACTTATGCAGAGTATTTTGCAAATACTGTGCAAAACATGCTCTGGGAAAGCCATTCCAAACAAAACAGCAGTATTAACTTTTCCTAGTCATCCCTCCTGCAGCCTAAATCAAGTTGTATGCTCATTAGAAGTGTTCAAGTTTCTACAAACTTTCTTGCCAAAAATACTGTCTACCTCTTTAAACACTTCACAAAAATCACAAGTTGAACTGATTACATCAAAGATGAGCCAAGAAAGTACAGAAGAACCTTTTTAAACACAAATGTAAGTGAAATTAGTTAACAGAATGATCAACATTTATTCACATTAAATGGTGAGGATGTATGCAGCTTCACCCATCTAATGGAAAAAAATCTTTACATCCATCTCTTCCCTGAAGTGTAAGGATAGTACAGCAGATGACTTTTGCTTTTACATTCCAAAGACCCCTGTGTAGAGATCACAAGCACACAGTTTGCAAGCTAGTAATTCAAAATAAAAATAGGTCAGGAATATCCACTATTATTCTTGACAGACACAAAGCATACATTGCTTCCAATTCTAAGTGAAATAGAAAATGTATTAGAAGAGGTCTCTGGGTTTCCCCTTCCATTCCAATACTATCCACCTATAGCGAGAAGGAAGAGAGAAAACATCACAGACAGAGCTGTGGGTAGTTTTCAGTTACTAATACAGAAGAACAGCAGGAGGACAAATCTGTAAGTCAGACTATTAGTTACTGCTGTCAGCAAACTTATCTCTCCATCTTTCACACACTCAAGGTCAAGAACATACATCCAGATTGGATTTTTTTTTCTCCTCATTTTCTGAATGCTTGGTCAACTGCTACTGCTCAAGTCAGCTGGGCCACAAAAAAAAAAAAAAAAAAAAAAAAAAAAAAAAAAAAAAAAAAAAAGACAAGTACAAACAAAATCTCTGATTTCTCCCCCAGCCTACAGAGAGAACAGAACAGAAAGAAGCAGTTTGCTTTTCGTCACATGTGCACACACATATATCCAAACCCGTGGTCCCCTGGAACAGAGAAACAACTGGATCTGTGTCTCATATTCTACAAGTATCAATGGTCTCATCGGAGTAGTCCTATATCATTTCACTCTGCTAATGAGAAACAAGACAAAAAACAATAGAAAAACAGTAATACATTTCCAGTAATTGTATATCTACATATTTTTGCAATCTGTCTACTAAGTTCACTTAATTCACTTGCTTCAGCCTATAATGAGAAAAAGGAAACAAAATCTCAAAACCTCAAACTTGAGAAAAAAAAAACCTGACTGGTACAGATAGCTCATTTTCCCTTCAGCACCATTCTTAACTATACTTCCTCTCCACCCCCCGAAGTAATCAGGGAACCCAAACATAAAAGCATTAGGAAGTCTCCATTCCCCAGAAAAGCTTCAGCTGGAGCTTGGAGGAGCTCAGTCACAGAGCACAAATGCACTGAAAATGGTTCTTTAGACTATTTATTTTACACATTGTTCAATGCTATTGTGAGAGTGCTTTCTACTACAGTGAGGGAAGATGATCTGACACATGCTGGCAGAGGCATAATTAAATTAAGAGCAGAAGTTATCAGCTTAGTGAAAACCACATTAGTTAGAAATAACAAGAATGCATCTATGTTTTCTTCAGTTCTCTCCATCACTTCTTCCATTGTACAATGAATCTTGCCACCTACCTGCATAACAGCAGGTGACTGAACAGTAGAAGTCACAGCATTTGTTGTTTGAGATAATGGTTTCAAAGGAGTAGGTACTGCTTTCTTTATTAACTGGGTTCCAGAGTTCTTAAAAAAGAAAAGTAATAACAGTATTCATACACATGCAGAGAACAGTTGTCAGACAAGCCAGTGACAAAACATACCCTGAAGTTAGGATTTGTTCTTGTTGGATATAAACCACTCATAAAATAACAAGACAAGTAACATTCATACAACCCGTATGCTTGAAACGCTTTCCAACAAAGCTATCTGCCTACTGGTTTTCTATGTGAGAACATATTCAGAGACAATTAGCCACTAATCCTAATCAAAATAAAATGATTAAAGGATAATAATGTTGGTTGTATTAAGTAGATGCCTCTTTTTTGGATCAACTCTTACTTTCCATTGTAAAAAATGTAAGCAAAAAGCCAGCAGAGTTTAGGGAATGAGAAGGAACATCCTTCAAGGGAAGAAGCAAAAGGTTCTCAGTTTCCTTTTGCTCCAGAGAAGTATCCCATCAGAAAACCAAAAAGCTGCAGTTACACTAGCAATAACCATTTAGGTAGCAGCTGGTTTAAAAAAAAAAAAAAAGGAAAAATACAGAACATCGTTCTTGTAAGACAGGAATTCCTTAATTTGTATAAACCCAAATGTAACAATTAGCAGTTTGAAAGACAGAAAGATAGGCACAGTGATGTTCATGTACAAAACACACCAATCACACTGCTGAGAAAACATTCAAATGCTTAGTTAACTCTTAACAGCTTATTTGCAAGCCCTGCTATGACCATGTTAACATACAAATTAAACCTGTGAGGGAATTTACCTGTACAGCACATATTCTCACTGCAGGTGTGCTGCTAGGTACAGACACTCGTACACTTGTGTTATTTTGTGGTTGAGGTTGTGCTCGTGCTATTGCTTGTTGAGATACTAGCATCAGTTGACCATTACTGCTTCTGATAAGAACAGTTCCTGTTGGAGAAAAACATCCAGTGTTAGAAATTAAGGGATGTTATGGCTTTGCTGTTTCTGTGGAAGAAATAGCTAGACCATATTGATAAGCAAATCTAACATTTAGTTTCTTACTCCAAGGAACAGCTGCTCAAGAAGTAAGCACTAAAAGCCAACAACAGTTTTACTCTGCATTTTATGACAGTAAACAATCCCTAACGTAAAGTGACAAACTTGACCAGACAGCCATATCAAAACTTTACACGACTAATTGCAAATCAATCCATCATTTGAGTCAAAAGAAATTTGGGATTTAAAAAAAAAAAAAAAAAAAAAAAAAGACAAGCCATTCCTCCCCACCACCATACAGACTTTCTGGAATTACTTTAACAGTAAACACCCTTCAAACAGTTCTTCAGTCTGAAAAATGCATCACCACTACTAGAATTAGCCGCTTCTACACATTTTGACTTTCTGAACACTTAGCTGCACGCTTACAGGTGAAGACACAGTTTAGAGGAAGTCTATACAAGAAAATGGAGCCTGAATAATGTCAGTTCGCCTACCTACATCAAGGCCATCCCCTTAAACGGAAGGCAGTGGTGCCCCACTGAAAGCTAAGCCTACTCACACATATGAAGGTGTCCCTCTGTCAAGAATCTGTCCAAAAACATTCAAATTTTATGGATTTAATCAAAGTTGGGTACAGCCAAACAGGAAGATTTCTTTGAAAAAATAGACTCTTCTGCTTTGTTTCTTTAGTGTTTATTTTTCCTTCTAAGCCCACAGAGCACAACAGAACACAAACAAGCCTACCACCTTTCTCTCATCCTGTCAGCAATAATGACCAACAATTTAACAATTAACAAACATAAGTATTTTTTACTAAAATATTACTTTCAATTAAAAGTACACTAAAGAGAATCATATGCTACAACACAGTGTCATGCACTCTGCATTTGGAAGCCACTCAGCTACCAATGCCCTCCCTTCCTCCCTGTCAGTCCTTACAAGGGCTGGACGCCTGAAAATCCAGATCTTTCATCAGGGTCACAATTACAAAAAGCCAGATGGATTCCTGGCCTCAACTGCTGCAGATCCTTTACAGCAGCTACAGAGCTGCTTGTTTTTGCTGGCACATCACCTCCTTTTACCTGAAACAGCAGCTACTACCATTGCCCCACACAGTAGTTGCTCACACATCCCAGTACATAACTACATCCCAGTAAATAAATAAGAGTCAATAAGAGTATTTAAACTTATTTTTTTTCTTAGAGGGTTGCACAGAACTCCAGAGAATCTGCTCTAGCAGGGAGGAGATGGATCCCATCCCTTCCAACTCCTACAGTTCTGTAAAGCTGAGAATTTTCTTGCAGGCTAGCCAATATCTAGAGAATCCCATATATTCAATGCACATTTATAATATTTTCTGGTGTATAATAACTCTGTATCAAGAGAATAATCTTTTCACTACCTGGCTTGTTTAAAGAAGTCAAAATACAGCATACAATATAACCTAAAATTTTTCTTTTGAGTTAAAATAAACAGCACACTTAAAGCAGCAAGCACACAAAAAAAAAAAACCAATAAACACAAAGCTATAGCTATGTGCTTAGAAGCAGCTTTTCATCCCAAAAGCGTAAGAGGAAACTGCAAGGCAGCAAAAAACTTTGCATAAAACTCTGAAAAGACAACACATCACTACTTAAATAACACAAACTAAGACTGAAGAAGCTGCATCTAGAATGATTCCCCCCATTCTCAACCAACCTTGCCAGGGCAGATTCACAAGACAGTTGCAAATCCAGAAAAACACTTGTTCCATTTGACAACTCAGCTTTCTCCTGCTCCTCTGAAATCTTGACTACAGTTACATTTCGGTACAGATGGATGTTTTAATCTAATCCATGAATGCCTGGAATCACAGAAGACATACCTGGTTTTCAATTTTCTTTTCACACTATCTTATTTAAACAGTGATTCATTGCATGCAATTTCTCACCAGTCAGAAAAAGTGCATTTTTCCTTGTTCACATCACATGTTTATGCAGATTCCAGGGGAAGAGAGAAAGCTGATGATGCACACATTTTGATAGCAAGAGCATTTCTCTCTGCACTAGGTCTATATCCAGGACTGCAGAACTATTACTTCTACTAGTTTTAGGTTTTCCCTTTCTCAGCTTACTTAAAAATGTTAACGCTAGCTCTACTCTAAGAAGGTGTCTATAAATTTAATTCAATTCCTTTTGAGATTTGGAACATATTATACCCTTTGTTTTCATATATTTGGATATTTTATCGTTTGATTTTTTTCTTAGCAAAACTGACAGAAGCACAGATGCTGTATCTCTGAATTCTACTCCATACGATAGGATAATTACCACAGTTAGCACAGTTATATGGTTATTTTTTGCACAACTGGTGTGAAGTTTCAGTTAAGCTCCACCAGAAATGAACATCATGCCTGAAGAGTATTCTCTCCTCCAGTCACCTCAATGGGAAGCGCTTCCAGCAGGCTCCGCTTGACAAGAAATTAACACAAGAGATACACTGGCAGCAAGCTTATGCAAATACAGTACAGTTCATAAGCAAATTATTGAGCAATTAAAAGAAAAGCACAAAAAACCCTTCCAACCATAAATACTGACAGCTTGCAGTAACCCATTTCATTGTGACAGTCAACTAACCCATCAGCATCATGCACTGAAACACAAGGCAACTTTCCACCCAGTAGCAGAATTAATTTGCAGAAGGACATCCATGCTTCATCAAAGCTGTTAAAAATGCCTTCAAGCTTGTTATGGGTGAGAGCATCCATAGCAGAAGTTACCCAAAGCTACTCCAGTCTTGTAGGCCTCTCTGGCATAACAGGAACCTTTCCACTTAGAACAAACTTAAAATTCTGCTCTATTTGTACAACTCAGCAGAATTTTTATACAGTGAAAGCCTCTTCACGTTCATAGTTTTTTGCAACAACTAGTGAAACTAGAACTCTAAAACCAACAAGCCCAATGCGATGGTAACTCACCACTATTGTTCTTGCAGGTGTAATACCTAAATGGCTGACTTTAGAAAATATATTAAGACAAATTTGAAACTTCCACTATTGCAATCGGTGTTACGAAAAGCCATAAGACTTCAAAGCCTCAAACACACAGTTTGGCCATTACAACCCAATGTTAAGAATTGACAGCAAACCAAGAAATGGATCATCTAAAGAATTTCCATTTCTGATTGTGACAAATTATACTTTCCCATATCTTCAAACAAAAAAAAACCCACAACCAATGGATACTTCCCTTCCACCTTGAAACAGAAGAAATGACCTAATGCTGAAGTTACTAATCCTACCTCCAGATGCAGTCCTGTAGGAAAGCCAAGAGGGAAGGAACTGACAACCTGACCCAGCTCAGCTCCCTCTGAGGCTAACCAGAAGGAACCACACTACAGGTTCTCACACTGAAGTCTCCCTGACAGCTCTCCTCAGTGACCTGGCTTCTCCTTTAGAGAAGCTCCGGGAGCTCAGCCTTCAGAAAGGATGCTCAGTACCACTCAGACCAGGGCTGGGCAGTCACTACTCACAGCACGTCTTACCCAGCCACAACAGCAGCTTGTGCTATGGAAAACCAAAACCTGTCTATTAAATTCCCATTTGCTACTTCAAATACAAGAAAACCCAGCTGTAAGTTTATGCTTTGCCAATCGTACCTGCCAAGGAAACCAAGCTTTTTCTAAACATATTAGAATCCAATTTGAGTTTTCTAAACCATGGCTGTGCTTATCATCCAAGTTGGAAATAAAAAAAAGAACAAACATAGGTTAGTGGAAGGAGCAGCTTCCAGATACCTGATGAAGTTGAGGGACAAGTATCTCTTCATTATAACCAGAAACATCACAGACAAAACGTTACCAGATATGTAAACAAAGTGAGATTAAGGCAGAGATCTGTTTATATCATGGTAACATCACCTGCATGGCTTCAGGGAATAGTGACAACAAAACTGCACTATTGCAAATAAATTTAAGTTGTGCCACCAAGCAAAGCCCAGGGCTTCCCCAACAGTGCTGCACAACAATGAACCTTAAAAGCATCCCACAAGAGCAACTTTCACCATTCAATTTCTGTCAAGGCCACTTCCAAAGGAGAACAGCCAAAAGGAGTTTGCAGGTACCTGAGATGCACTAGCTAGCAGGTGTGCTCCTGTGGAGATGCACCATATGTTGTTACATTTGAAGCTTAAACTGTCATGTTGAATTGCTGCTTTGATTACATGATTTCCAACAGAACTGCTTAGCACAACAGCTCTTTAGAACTGCTTTGCAATAGTAGACTGCAGTGCAACATAAGAAAGTGAAAAGAAGTCTCCTACTTAGGAAATCATACCTTTCACACCTGCTTCCTAAATAAAACACAAGCAAGAACAAACTAAAAAAAAAACAAAAACAAAAGGCATTTTTTCTTGAGTCATTTAAAAGTTACAGATTTCAGGAGTAAGACAGATCTAAAACACTCATTATTAAAGACTGACTACTTAAACAGTGACCATAGCAAGGTGCACTGTGTTGTAGATAGGCTGCAAAAGTCCACTACAGATAAAGTTTTTATGAAATACCATGAAAGACAGGATAGGTGAGTTAGATACTGTGTGACCCAACTTGTACATGACTCAATATGCTGGGACCCTATTTTTTCAGATTAAGTATGGACCCCACAGCATGCACAGTAACTACTTAATCCTCACAACCCCCCAACCAGTATCTGAATTTTCCTGAATATCTACTTCAGATTCCTGTACTGAATATGAAGAAAGGAAGACAGCCCAATCCAGAGACAACATCAACGACAAGTGTAACTTCTCACTCTTAAAATGATGCAACCACAGAGGTTTAGCTGCTAGGTTTAGCACCTAGTCCACTGAGATGAATGCTATCTTCTATTCTAAATTGAATACAATTGTATTTGGACCTGATCTTCTGGAGAGCCACAGGTATCTCCTGCTTGGGGATTTCTTGTGACATCTCTTAAGAGTTTCCAGACAAGCAGGACAGAGGGCTTGTCTACACTACACAGACCAAACTGACTTGCTCAGCTTGTAGTAGACTGCATTCATAAAGCACTTCACTGCATGAGACAATCATCACAAACCTGTGGAAGATGATGTCAGTAGATGCAAGAGAAATTCAATCATGATTGGAACTCAGGAACTGTGACTAGTGCATGGATTTTGCAGTACCACCTTAAGATACTTAATGTTTACTTCTAATTGAAGACTCCTCGTTTTGCACAGAGGTACATGGATCTTCATGTACCCCACGGATCAAGAAAAGCATTCAAAGGGAATAATCCTAATTTGCGTTTATGCTACAAGAGAACAGAGATAGGTTTGGTAAAGCACAAGGGTGCAGGGAAATACCATATCCCACAAGTGCTTAAATGAGTTGATTGCATCTTTGCCAATTGCACAAACACCACAACGTGAACTTATGAACTCTGTCTTCATTTCAGCTGCAACAAAATTGGTTTCTTCAGAGCACCTGATATGATGCTGTTTTGGTTCTAGGAGAAAAACACTGTTGGTAACACACACGTGTTTACAATTGCCTGCTAAACTGTTGTGCAAAGGCAAGGCCATTCACAGAGAAGGGTCCAAGGAGCTGGGAGGGAACAGAATTAGGACAGCTGACTTAAACTGGCCAAAGAGATACTCTATACCACATGATATCAAGCAGAACAGGTCTTGAGGGAGGGGGGGAGTTCATCTCTCCCTCTTCTTCCACAGCTCAGAGGGCTGGCTGGGCATCAGTCAGAGGGTAGTGAGCAGTTACTTGTGCATCACTTGTTATGTACATTCATATATACATACAGCCATAACTATTTTCCTTTTCTCTAACTTAGTAAATAGTTTTATCTCAACCTGTGAGTTCTACTTTGGTGGGGCGTTTTTTTGTTTGTTTGTTTAATTCTCTCCCTCACCCCACTGAGAAGAAGGGGGAAGTGAGCGAATGATTGCGTGGTGATGAGCCAGCCACCTGCTAGGTTAAACCACAATGCTCTGGCCTATAACTTCTAATGCAATAAAATGCTAAAAACACAAATATCTGAAGTCAAGTTTCGGGCACAGCTTAATGAGTAAGTTATCCAAACTGCTGGATGCTAGCTGCTCACTGACGCATTTTTTGTGCCCAGACAGATATCTGTTCCACAGACCAGCAGTCCTGCCCTCTCCTCCCCACAGCATTTACACCTTTTCACAGATTACAGGCCCGTGCTCCCATTAAGAGTTTTCCTGCACTTTGCACAGAGTTAAAACTTCATTATTTAGAAGTATATTAATATCCATGCAATTTTACAGAGTTACAGTAAAAACCCCATACAAAAACATAACCAGCCCATCTGCAAGGTAGAGCACTCTTACTTACAGCAAAGAAGAGATGTTCATATCAAACACTGAAGACAACCTGGACATTGTGTTGGATCTTGGAGGGGCTATAAATAACTGACAGATCCTAGATGTTTTCTGGGCCTAGTTCCAAGATGGCACTACTGCTTCTATTCAAATTCGAAGTGTATTTATTACACTAGAATCCCAAGAGTTTCTGGTTTTATTATGGGCAAGCATACGGGATTCCAAGCCAACTCTGCATTCCACTAGACAGTCTTATCTGATATCATGAGAACATCTAACTCACATTCTTGAGCCATGTCTTTCAGCTCCTGGGATTATTCTATGGTTCTATGATTTCCCATCAGCATTTCCACATCTTATCTCCGTGGCTTGCAACTTTACTACACAAAGCTCGGCTTCTTGCCTGTCTAAGGAATCAGACAATTCTAGGACTTTCTATAGATAAAATGATCTGACTGAGTTCTAATGGACCCAAGTTACTTCAAGAAGGAGTTTTGTGCATTTGAGAGGACTCCGCTGATAGCAACGAAACACTACCTCAGACGAGCCCAAGTGGCATTTCCTTGTTTTCTAGAGAATTTCTGCTACAAAAAGGTACTGAATCCATATTCCACACCCTTTTCTAGCTAGCCCTGAGGTCCTAGTCTTTACTGAAATTATTTAAATCTGAAGTTTGAAGTCTGAGACATTGCAGCACACAGCTTCCTAAGAATCAGTACCCTGCACTTCCCATTTCCAGAACGCTCTTACAGAGAAGTTGTTAGAAAGAAACAGGAAACTCATTCAACAAATATAAAAAATTTAAATCAAAAGATGGTTAAAAAAAAAAAAAAAAAAAAAACTGGCACCACAACAGAATTCTAATACAAGGCAGCATCATCCCCCTTTAGATCCCTGTCTCCTTTAAATAAGAGGAGAATTAACTCAATCCAGATTAGCTTCACAATGAGACTTTTGTTTTCTTAGAGTTCACGCAGAGAACAGCAGCAGCAGGTTGAATTCCACTTGATTTTCTCTAACAGCACAAATTCACCCCTCTTTTGAATGGATTTTCATATATTTCAGTAAGACAGGCAAGGGGCTTAACACTGAGTTTTAACACTGATTATCGCCCTTCTCCTAAACAGGATGGAGCAAACAAAAATTCTAGTAGAAGACAGCAAAACTTTTATGGAAGTATTAACTCCTCTCTACACAGATACTGTTGAAACAGTAACTAACTGTGTGATATTTCAACAGTAATAAGAAGTTACATAAAGGCATTCTGAAGAAAGAAAATGGAGATGTGAAGGGTCCCATGGGGAGCATCTGAGATAACTGTGATGGCTTGGTAGAGACTTTATCACTAAATTCCCTGAAAGGAGGTTTTACTGAGGTGGGAGTCAGCATCTTGGGACCCAGGTAACAGCAATAGGATGAGAAGTAATGGCTTGAAGTTGTGCCAGGGGAGGTTCAGATTGGACATTAGCACAAATTTCTTCTCAGGAAAAGCGGTGAGGTATTGGAACAGGCTGCTCAGGGAGGTGGTGGAGTAACTGCCTCTGTAGGCTTTCAAGAAAAGCATAGATGTTGCACCGAGTGATGCGGTTTAGAGCAGTAACAGACATGAGTTGCTGTTTGGACTAGATGATCTTGGTGGTCTTTTCCAAGCTTAATGATGCTATGAATACACTTAACTCTTTCAATACAAACATTCCCTTGTAGTACACTACCAAATAGACGGATCTGGCTTCCTGAGGGCTCCACATCAACTATCTGGCAACTTCCACTTGGCAAGCTGCAGGTGAAAGCCTTCAGGAGGTGTGCCAACCAGAGGATATTGCATCACCCACCTTTCAATTCTGCCTGAATATCCACACAAGAAACTTTCCTATGAGCAGCTAATACTAACAAACCCACTTCTCCTGCCTCCGACAAATTGGGACTGTGCACTGAAAGAGGCCTGCAACCACGAGCTGTGAAAACCAAGTGCCATAACATCCATCTGCTCCACCAAGTTACCCAGCAAGAACACTGAGCTTCATGAGTTTTCCAGGCTTAACAGAAACTAGATTTGCTCATTAGTAACAAGGATTTTCTATTTGCCATCATGTTTTCCTTACTTCAGTCTTGATTGCAGAGTATTTTCCTGCAATACTAGTAGAAAAAATCTGCCAGAGGACTTTATTCTTAAGGTGACAGAAATGGCAGGACAGACCTTGATTATCACAATCTCAACAAGAAGTACATTACCTGCCTCTATTGTGGTATTTTCACCTTTGTAAATTAAACATCTTTTTCTGGAGAAATCACCAGAATTTTCAGAGAAGTAGCTTTATGCAAAAAACTTCAAATGACAAAAGACAAAGATAAGCCCTAGAACAATACAAATTACTCATTTTTTATATTCCTCAAAGCTTTGCAACTTATACCAAGACTTGCATAAGTAACTGTAAGATGCAATTCTACTCAATAAGCTTACCACAGATTTCCACCACATGGCACAGCAAATACTTGGTTCTGTAAGAGAACTTAAAGAAGGCTGTTATTTCAAACTGCTTGAAATAAACAACTCAAAGCTTATCTACTTCACCAGTCTTTGAGAAAGTAATACTGAATTATCTTCAGTATTTTTTCATCCATTTGTGCACTGATGATGCTATTTTTTCTGCTGTAAAGGGTCCTCTAAATACCGCAAAAGCAATAGAAGTCAGGCTCACATTTTCTAAGGATTAAGTTAAGCATTCACCAATCAACAGCTGTAATTCTGTGCAATACAGCCCAATTGACTTTAAGATTGGAACAGCCTAAAACACTAATTTTACTGAGCATCGTATTTCAGTGCTTCAGTATTCAGAGCGCATTTGCTTTTATGTGAAAACCATAAATCTAGAAATTAGCTTTATATCTACTGCCAAGATTGAAATCATAATTCCCATAGGGCACCACATTTAATGATATGAAGGCATTGTTGTGCTAGACACATTCAGTTGTGAAAGTCAAATCAAATCCTACGGAGCAGTTGAAATTCCTACTGGCTGCAGAAGAAGACTTTTGCTCACTACCTGTTAAATTTGAATTGGTTCCTCAGGTCTGCCACAGCTTTGACAAACACTCAGGAAAGAGCTGACTGGCATTGGTGCTTTTGAAGAGAGAAGTTTTCAATCAACTCAGGTAAACCTGCCAAGCAGAGGACACTATTGGGATATTAAAGGTTGAAAGAATGCATCATTTAGCACCTTCTGGTCATCTACAGGACGAGTTTTATACTTAGAATTCAAGAAATTGTCCACATCCAGGAACTGCAGACTTTGAAGCAAAGTCTCTAGCTTCCTGATCTGCTGGAAGAACATTTTGACTAACCACTTACTAAACAATCAAAACATAAGAAGTTAAAAATTAGCACTTCTATTCTAAAGCAAAGGACTGATGCAACTATGAAAACATCAAAACCCTCATGCAGCTTTACAGCCAAGAAACAGCATCAGAATGGAACAAGGGAGATTCAGAGTGCAGTACAGGAAAGCCACTATGCTGGCTGAGACGTGGATGATGATATTTGTCTGCTTTCACCTACACAAACAACCTTAGAGCCACACAATTAGGAGAAACACAGGGACACTGCTTCAGTTCCCTTCTCCTTCCTGCAGGTGCCTGCTTCACTGTTCACCTGCCTCCTGCCACAACACTCAGTTGTGCCTTCTCAACAGCTATCTGCTATCAGCCCAGATAAGCTGCAGGCAGCAGAAAGCTTGCCAGGGACAGGCCAAAATACACAAGCGAAGACAACTGAACTGCAAATAGGAGCCAAGGACCTGTACCTGACACTGTTTTGCCTTCAAGGCAGATGGAGAGGAGCTTTGGTGTAGTAGCTGAGCCTCACACAAGCATGCTAGCCTAAAGTAAGGCAGAGTCAGGACACAAGCCCAGATGTGTGAAGTAGACACCTCCAGCGGTACTGGCTCACCAGCAGCACCAACCAGAACCAGGTAGATCAGCTCTCTCCCACAGAAAGCCCGCCACAGTAAGCAGATCCAAAGGTAACAACAGAGGATCAGCCAGATGAGCTCTGTAATGTTTTGTCCCTTCGGGAGAGAAGCAGATACAACTGACTGTCTGTTCCAACACCTGTACGCAATTTGAGGGACAGGGACAGTGTAAAATCCGCACAGACACAGAATTGCATTCAAGAAAAGAAAAAAGGAAATCAAATGCAATAAAGGTAACCAGGAACCTCACCACTCCTTCTCCTCCCCAAACCTTTACCCATTTCCTTCTTTTAGCAGCACAACCCAACAATTTCCTCCTGCAATAGGAAGCTTGAGTTAACCAAGGGTTCAATTCCCCATTAAGAATGTGGTCTATGACAAGATATTTGCAGTCTGGGGAACAGTTTTGGAACAGCGCAGACCACAGCACCCAGAGCTGGGGTCAGAAGCGTATGTTATTGGCAGCACTGCACTCACTGTCACTGCCTGATCTTCACCAGTCATACAGACAAGTTCATCGAGTACAAAACTCTGAAATGCTGCAAAAGTTAACAGTGACAGTAACTGACGATCATAGATATTCCTTCTATTTAGGAAGAGACAGACCCATCATCCAGTCTAAGAGCTAATAGCATTTTAAGGGCAAAACACAACAACCAAAGCTTCAGGGTAGAGTCTGTCTTGTTGAAAGAGGTGTGTGAAAGAGTCCTTGGCTGAAAACATAGCACAGGCAGGCAGGGTCTCCCACCTCATGACTGCTGGTACAGGAGATACTCTAAGGACAAAAGAGGAACACAGCACTAGTCTGGCTATTCAGCCCCGAACCTGCATTTTGAAGAGGAAAATGATTAAATACCCCTGTTAGTCATGTACAAGTCTGGTTCTGTACACAGTGCAGAACTTGTGAAGCACAACAATCTTCCATGGGAAACTCAGTGAAGTAGCACTTGGCAGAAGCATAATCCAAGCTCAGAGGAGTGAAATACCTGGTCATCAGACATTAACTTTCCCACCTCTTTGCTTTACTCTGGGCAAGGAAAAGAAAAGCAGAAGCTGAAAAAAAAAGAACAGCCTAAAGCCATGACTTCCAAGAACTTTTTCTGCCCCCCAAACAATAGAGTCAAGTTCTGCTGTCCTGGATGCCTTCCTTTTCTGCAAACAGCAACTGTCTATAAAGCTAAAAGAGCAAAACCTGCTCTAGACTGCAAGTTCACAAGTACTGCAAAATGACAAATAAAAGTGCTGTTGTCATCCACCTTTTCTTAAAAGAAGCCATTTGCAATGCCTCCAACTGCAGTCCAGAGAGAGCATACTTTCTGCATGCATTTTTCTTACCAGCTTTCACAGGTACTGCAGGTTGAATGTCACTGTTCTAAAGCCAGGTGCAATCTACCTAGCTCATTTTAGGCCATATGGCTAGGTTTTATAATTTCTTCGGAATAAACTCTGCAAGCTTAAGGATTCAGTATTTTATTCCACTGTCTTTTCTAAGTAGTCCAACACTTGTAGTTCTAATGCTATACCATCTTACAGCATCTGGATGATTTTTACATCAATTCAATTTTTAATGAGTAATGAAGACAGGGGTAGAACATTAACACTTTATCAAGCAAGAATGCATTTTTAAAATTGTCCTTAGGATGATCATTCTGAAACATTTCCTGGAGACATTCACCAATTCATAAGAAATCCAAAATCGTCGGTGCCCTTTTTGCTGTATTAAATTCTAGTTAAAATGTTGCAGAGTACTGGTACCTCTGAACTTTCAACACAAAGTCTTCTTTCTTAGTTTGTCCCAAGAGCAAGGAAAACAAGATGATGCAACAGAATGGTAACACCACTTTTGTTACATTTGCCAACTGCCACAACACAAGCCAGTTTATACCCTGCACTATGCCTTCACTTACCTGTATCAAGCTACAGCAGAGAAAAAAAGAAAGAAAAAAAAAAAAAGAAAATAAAAAGTATTGCTAAGTTGCACTTCCCAAACTACCAGCTACTTATACATGCCTTCACCTGCATGGAAGGATGAATGCCAGTACATTCCAGAGAGTAAAGCATTAGGTAAAAACCCTGAAAATTTGAGATCCTGACTATTAAATAATAAAGAAATAAACAAACATTTTCACCACATTTCATTTCAGAGGAAAGTTCGCAGGGAGTTAGACTCATCCCTGACTGCTGACTTACCCAGATATTACAGCACATGTGAGTGCTAGGAAACCCAAAGCAAAACTTACTTATTAAACACTTTCTTTCCCCTTATATTAACAAATCCCAAAGAGACATGTGTCTTTGAAAAAGAAGCGAAAAAAATAAAGAAAAATGAAAGAGAAACAAAAAAGAGGAAATGCAAACATGCAGCAGCAGAGGACAGAACATACAGTCAGACCTCCATTTAGGCAGCATCTTACGTGGAAGTAACTGAAAAAGATGCTCCCACAAAGGAGCTGTCCTAGCAGAAAATAACTGCAGCAACAATCACACTGAGGCAACTGCGTACCTCAGGAGAATAAGAGTAGTGGTATCAGTCACTGTGGTACAGGTAGGAACACCTGGGCAGTCCCTGATAGCGTCCCAAGTCATAGCTACCACAAAGGTAGCACTGGGTGCTACACCAGTGTTCATTTTGCTGCTCCATGAAGTACATCCACAAACTTATTTCCCGCATAGGTGTGATAAAAAGACAAGCCCCTCGAGCATTCTCACTGCACACCTTATACAGAGTGATGCTTTGCCCCACGAAGGGCTCGCAGGGGCCTGGTTAGCCACCACAGCCAAAAGAACTCCACTGTAACAGCTTGCACGGAATGCAAAAGTTGCCTGATGCGGCAGCTTCCACATCCACCCTGAATCCGCCTCAGGTGCTCTAAGCACCCCTAATAGTGCCCGACTCAAGCCGCCCGTGCTCTCCACGTCCCGCAAGGCAAGCGAACACCCCACCTCACCCACCCTCCTCACGGGGCAGAAAAGCGACCGGCTCCCAACTGCTGGGGCACTCATCCCAACTTTCCCCATCTCACCCAGCTTCCTGAGCTCCCATTTGCCCACGCGGAGGGACGAGGCGGGAGGACACGCGTGGGGCCCCCTCGGCTGGGGGCACGCACTCACCTGGGGGCAGCTGGAAGTTGGCAGGCAGCTGGATGGTGGCGGTGGGCGGCCCCTTGGGTACCACCAGCGGCCGCGGGCCCCCCGCAGCAGCCGCACGCATCGCCGGGGGCCCCGCGGAGGGAGCGGAGGGCGCCGGACAGCCGGACACCTTGGCGGCGGGGCTGCCGCACGCGGGAGCCGGGCCCCCGGCGGGAGAGCCGGCGGGCGGCTGCTCCGGGTGCCCGCCGGGCATCAGCCTGACGGGGGCCGCCGCCGCCGCCGGGGCGCTCATGGAGAAGGAGAAGGCGAGGGGGGCGGCCGGGTCGCGTAGGGCCCCGCGCCGCCCCGCAGCATCGCTCAGCGATCAGGCGCTGCCCCGTCCGGCGGCACGCCGCCCAGCACACATGGTCACCCCACTGCCTACTGCTCAGCGGCCCCACGTGGGCCCGGCCTCCCCCGCCGGCGGGAGGGAGAGAGGGCGGGCGGAGGGCGGGCCCGGACCGCCGGCTCGTCCTACTGCGGCGGCGCCCAGCCCAGCCCTGCCCCGAGCCTCTCAGGGCCCGCGCCCGGCCGCCGCCCGCCGTGTTTATAGCGCCATGCGGAGGACGCGCAGGCGCTTAGGCTCCGCGCCGGGCCGCGTCACGGGGCTCACGGGGCGGGGCTGCAGGCATCCCGTGGCGCTGCGGGGGTTTGGGGTGCGCGGCTGCCCTTGGGGAACAACCGCGGCCTTTAATGGCGCTTCCCGTCACACGCTGAAAGTTGTTTCAAAAAGGCAGCCGGGCGGGTCGTGCTGCTCTGCTAGGGATGTCGGCGTGACCTTCAGCTATTTTAGGGCTGTGTATCACTGGGTTCTGAAGCGTGCTTATGCCCATAAAGCTGAAGGAGCTCTGTTCACCTGCTCAAGGTGAGTGCAGCAGGAGTCAGGGCTTGGTGTGTAGTACAAAAAGCACAACGTGCAGCAAAGAGCAAGAAAAGCGAAAAAAACAAAAAAAAAAAAAACACAAAAAGGAAGTTTCATTTGAACTCATATCACCCGTGTAAAATTTGAATGCAAAAAAAAAAAAAAAAAAAAAAACACAAACAAAATTTTCATTTAAAACAAAACACCCCGTTTAAAATTTTAATTAAAAAAAAAAAAAAAAAAAAAAACCTGCCCTCAGTGCCCTGAGAAATGGCTCGCTGTACTGCTGCTCACAGTTCATCCCACTGCAGGAGGAAGACAACACTCCCTAATCATTTCCACTTACAACTTTGTTTAATTTCAGTGTTACTGCATTAAAACGCTGTCAGCAGTTGCTGAAACAGAACAGGGCACTTCAGAGCGCTCAGAACTGCAAGCACGTGGTCACAGCTTCACGTCTAGCAAGGTCAAGCCATACTCTCCCAAACTGCTACAAGCAGCAGCAGCAGCACAAAGACACACCACAGAGCCTGGCTGAAAAATTGCCTTGATATTCACACACCTCAAGCTCACCCTATCCTACCTGCTAGTTACACTGCTAGCTGCAGCAGATTGCAGAAAAGGCTACTATCCTAAAATTTGCAACATACTAGGTCAGACAAGGTGCCACAGATATATATTCCTACCTACTATTTGGGATCTAAGCACAGCACTTGCTCTCTTGCACAGCACCTCCTTGCCCTCATCGCCACAGCTCCCATTCCTCCAGCCTCAATCGTTCTCCTGCTCATCCAGAAGAAACTCAGACCAAAATCCCACAGAGGGAGCAGCAACAGAGCAGCTTCTGGAGAAGAGGAAGCTCGGGAAGACCTTATTGCTCTCTACAGCTGCCTGAAATTAAGTTGTAGCAAAGTGGGGGTCAGCTTCATCTCCCAGGTAACAGCAATAGAACAATAGGTAATGTCATTAAAGTGCGGTTCCAGGAAAGGTTCAGGTTAAATATTCAGAAAAAAATCTTCTCAGAAAAGCTGTATGGTATTGAAACAGGCTACCCAGGTTGGTGGTGAAGTCACTGTCCCTGGTAGTCTTCAAGAACAGGATAGAAAATGGTGCTGAGGGACATAGTGGGCAAGGTTGTAATGGGTTAATGGTTGGACTAGATGATCTTGGTGGTCTTTTCCAACCTTAATGATTCTATGAATGGTTACAGTTTCAAAGCAAAAGAGTAGATGAAAAGGACTCTGGAAGAGGAGGCTATGGAGTACCTCAGGGAGGAGGCAGTCTCCATACCTCTTACAGATCTTCCAAGTCTGAGCAAATTAAATCACAATTACTTATGTGTATGAGCCTATGTTCCATGCCTAAGGTAACAACCAGGGCATGAGTTACCTCCCACGCACTGAAGGATGTTCAGAGAAGATGGAGAAATTTCTGTTTCAGCAATCAAAACCAGTAATGACTAGTGACAGAAGGAATACGATGCACTGAAAGGCATGCTGTGCAGAAAACAAGTTCTACTCCGCTGGAACTTCAGGGAAGAATGGAGTAGGCTCATTAGTTAAGTCCAAGCTTTCTTATCTTGGGGCCATTCATCTTCTGAAGGAATCCCTGAGACCATCACAAGAGTGCCCAGGAGTGAAATTATACCTAGATGAGACCAAAAGAAAAAGCTGAAGTCAAAGAACGTGCATGAAAGCTGGTTGAACCACATTGTGAAGATAGCAAGCAGAAAGTACGGCATAGTGAGAGAAGACATCCCAACTCTGCAACAGGAACAAAGTAAGTAACATGAAAGACAACAAAGGAAAATGTATAAGACAGTGATAATAAAAAGGGAAACTCCTCTGAACAGAGTAGAGAGGATCTAGAAATATTACAAGGGCTGCTCCAAAAGTAATGCCTCCTGTTTTATGATGTCAGAGGCAGATGGTGGTGGTATGGCAGTACAAGCTGAGCCTTCACACCAATATTCCATCACATTTTGTTGCCAGGTCACAGACAGCAGCCGAGGAGCAGTCTGACAAAACCGCATCTGGCATGGAAGTGCATAGGAAGCAAAGCTGTGTTACTGAATTCCTCCATGTAGAAAGATTGCACCCACTGACATTCACTGACTCTTGCTGAATGTTTATGGAGACCAACCAGTGGATGTGAGCACAGTGAAGAGTGGATGGTGTAATTCAGCAGGAGTGAGAGCAACAGTGGGTCACCTCTGCTGGTGTAGATTTTTGCAAGCATGGCATGCAAGCTGTTGTTTATCACTGGCAAAAACACATAGCTAATGGTGGTGACTGTGTTGAAAAACAGTGTTTTGTAGCTAAGAATTTGCTTTGTCCAACAGAGGGGCAACTGTCCAACAGTGTTATTATGCTCTTTGTATCTGCTTTATGAAAATAAATAAGAGGCATTACACACATCTCTTAAAAATAATGATAAAATAATACTGGGCTATGTTGAAGTACCATAAGCATCCTCTCCAAACAAAGCAGATGCATCAATTACTCTGTGAAACTGTACAAGAAGTAAAAGGAAGAGTTCTTTCTCCACAATGGAAAAATGTATTATGATAAAGGACTGAATACCACAAAATTCCTGTCCAGACAAGCATGCTTTAACACTTCAAACAATAGACTTCTATAAACTCCTTAAACTAGAAGGCAGTTTGACATCAAATACCTTGTTATAGTTTCCTACAACACTATCAAAAACATCTAACATGCTTCAGTGTTTTAATCTGTCAGTAATCCTCTTCACAAAAGTTGTATTGTTTCTCTGATTGATAAATTATCAATTAGTACAAGCAATGAATTAGCTGGAATAAGAAACTTTTAATATTTACCTTAAACCTTTCTTAAATGACAGACCTGGAAGCACTATGGAATTAAATTAAGCATGTAAATGCAAAACAAGGGAAAGAAATACTTGTGACCATTTAATCTCATTTGTTAAATTAGATGATTTTAATTGAAGAAATGAAAAGGTCACATCTAGATTTACCATGAAACATGTTTGATATTAACAAAAAAGATGAGCTCTTCACGAAAAGATGCTGAAAGAAGTGAGATACTGAAGATAAGACTAATAAGAATCAGAGGAGAGAAAATTTCACACCAAATAAAAAAAGGAAAGAGTGAGAATGACTTAGCTGGAAATTACTGAGTAGAAGATAGGACCAAAAAGGTTAAGTAATGGGAGAAGTTTTGCAAATGTTAACTTATTTACTAATGAAAATGGCCAAGCAAAACTACGACAGGATGTTTAATATCCTCAAATAACCATGACTTTACATTATATTAGCAATTTCAGTAGATTAGTTCAAATTTATAGTCGATGTCACAGTCTGCCCTATTTTTTTCTTGACTGATGATCTTTTATGGTGATGTCTTTTTCTTTTTGAACCTTCGGGCTGACAGATGCCAAAGCAAATACTGCACTTAAGTCAAACTCTTTGTTCCATGAGGTACAGTGCACTACAGCTTTAAACCTCATGAAACATTCAAAAGTACAGTAGGAAGGTAGAACAAAAGAATCAGGCATATACTTGTCTATTGTTCTAAGCTATAATGTTTGCTTGACTATACTGAGTAACAGCAAGTGAGCTTACTGAACACTGAGCTTAGGCACAAGAGAAGCCATATGAAGCGGAAGTTTTACCTGCAAATGCATTGTCTGGTCGGGGGAACCAAAGCAGCATCATAAACCACAAGACATGATCTGATGAGGTTGAATGATCAGGTGCATATGCAGCTCACAAGCTAGGTTTTAAAGCAAATAACATTTTAAGAATTATATAGCTGTATTACAAGGTCAGAAAGGATACCACTTGTTTTCCAGAGGAATTCACTGAGGGAACGTGGTTTTCATCAGCTCCTGCAAAACACGTTAATAAATTTTTGCGGCAAATGACATGTGCAAGAAAAAAAAAGAATAGGCAGGCCTCTCAACAGTGCAGGGTGAACAAGCATATCAGGATTAGCATAACTGCAGCTCCCCTAGGTTTCAAGAAAAATACAGAGCTCAGTTTAGGAAGAAGCCAGTTCATTCAGCAACTAAATGCACTGCAGACAGTTACTGCCTGTTAAAATTTCAAAAACTTTATAACAGCTATCACAGCTGTTCTGGGACACAGGTATTTTTCTTCCTTTTCAGATTCTTTCCCCCTCTATTTCTGAAACTTTTATTTCAACATCTTTTACACTAAAAAATAGGAATAAGACAAATAATCATCATCATCATCATCATCACAATTTCCATATGCAGTGCTGTAATCTATTTATTCATTTATGTTCTGTAGCGAAAACAGTGCTGCTAAATATCTGTGAAGCATTTCAAAATGATGCCAACCATCAGAATCAGATTTTCTTGATTTTATATGAGAATCAGATGATAGTAAATTAAGATACTGCCTGCAACCAACAGAAGAGTTACCAGAGAGACTAAATGGGACTGCATCTCCTTCCCACCATTAACACTGTGCAACAAGTGTAGTCTTGTGTTATGCTGCAAAACAATAGCCATTTCACTGAGGTGCATCCTACTGCTGATGAGGCTGAGGAAATGCTGTAACACAAATTACTCTGCTAATTCCTGAACTCTGGGTGCAGATAAATCAAAATTGCATTGGTGTTCTCCTACATCCTTAAGCAGGGATTGGAATTCTGTTGCTGCAGACGGAAACAGCATGAACAATCCTAAGTTCAGATGTCAGTTGTAACTACATGCCACAAGGTACTTTCTAAAATTTATCTATTTATCTATGTTTAATTGCCTCAAGAATTATTATTATTATTATTATTTTACATCGGTAGTTGTGCCAGCTATTAGACTTTTTAATTTTAAAAAAGTCTAAGAATTAATATTTATTAATATTCTGGTGAATATTCCAACTTTGCTGGGAAAATGAACCTACAGCACAATATTATTTTCTCCATGTGAAAAAAGAAAACAAAGCGAACAACAACAACAAAACCAACCAAATAACAACATCAAAAACCACCCCTCCCAAAACCCACTACTGATTGGGAACGTAACTAATCAGTTTTATCAGGGTAAATGATTAATTCTTGTTCAAAAAGCAGGTTTGTGTCTACATTTTCCTCAAAAGCATTAAGTTGCAGGAGATTGTTGGTGGTGTGGTGCACTCATTTAACTTCCACTTTCCTGTGCTTGAATATTTTTTTGCATTCAGCAGATACATGGTTTTTAGCTGATCTGCTCACCTTCCATTGGCAATTCAGAATTTGGTTCACCATTAACACATAACGAATAAAACCATGGAAATACCCAATTTCTGAACTGGAACTGTGATCTTGTTTCCTCCTTTTAGACTCGTGAATGTTGCAAATAATTTAGACTTGAAAAAAATAAAAAGAACAGCTGGTCTTAATGCTTTGTTATTTTCATGAGGAAGGAAAAAATCTTTCTACTATTTGTCTTCACCTCACCCTCCACCACTTATACTTGAAAGGACAGAGATCTCACTTTAAACCTCAGGCAAATGGGAAAACTAAAACATTAGTCTGATGTCAAAAACATTAATGAAGAGCAAATTAAGCATTTAACTTCTTTACATATTTGGAAAAACATTTAGTTATTGTTCCTCCACCCTTTTCCTCTATGCTGTTTTCCTAAACATCCAAGTCACAGTCACTTACTGTACTGTTTTAGGATCAAATGTGTGATGAAATGCACAGCAGATCTCAAAGCACACACACAGAAATTTGTTACTCGAGCTGAAGGCCTAGATACAGTTAATAGGAAACCCCGTGTATCTCTATTTAGGGAGGGTAAAAATTCAGATGTACCCTTTGCTCCTGGGGATTGTCTTTCAAACAGCTAAAGGAACACCTGAGAGTTGCTGGGGAAAGAAGTATGGTGAACTGGAACAATTAACACAGTTTTGAAGATGTTCTTGTTTCTTCCACTGCTATCACAGAATCTCAGGCTGAATTTGGAAGGGATCTCTGGAGATCCTGCTCAAGCAGGGCCATCCAGAGCGTTGTGTTCAGGCCCATGTCCAGCAGCTTCTGAAGATCTCCAAGGAGGAGACTCCACACCCTCTGCACCTTTGCCAGTGCTCCATCATCCCCACAGAAGTGCTTTCAGGTGTTCAGAGCAAACCTCCTGTGCTCCAGTTTCTGACTGCTGATTCTTGTACTGTCACTAGGCATCACTTAGTAGAGCCTGGCCTCAGTCCTCTTTATACCCCTTCAAACATATATACACACTGATGAGAATCCCCCCTAAGCCTGCTCTTCTCCACACTGAACATCCTCAGCTTTCTAAGCCTCTCCTCACACGATAGATGCTCCAGATCCTTCAGGAATTCTGTGGCCTACATTCATGTCCATGTTTTTCTTCTAGTGGGGAGCCCAGAACTGGATCCAGCATTCCACATGTGGCCTCACCAGTGGTGTTAGCAGTACTTGGCCTGAGGTACTTTCTTTGCTGCAAGGACATATTACTAGCCAATGTGCATTTCTCTTAAGCAGTCAAAATATTCTGTTTATCACATCTCATGTCTAGAGTGGGAGTTCTTCAAGACACAGCAGAAATAATTACAAGCTAAAAAAATAATTTGTCATTTGATACTGATGAGTTTGTTTAGTAGCTCAATAAAGTCCTAGGTAGCTCAGCATTTTATGTATTCCCTTTTTGTCACACAATATAATCAGTAGTGAAAATATAGCTGTTAAAAAAAAAAAAAAAAAAAAAAAAAAAGATTAAAAACACCAAAACAAACTACACACATTCTGGTATTTTTAATGTTAATTTTTTGTATATATTTTAAAGTCTACATTTCCTACTTGTGATTGAAACAACAGCTATCAGGCCACAGCATATCAGAAGTGCTGTGATACAAATTACTGCAGGATAAAACATTCCTAGTACTTCCGTCATTTTCAAAAGTAATGATAATGTGTTATAACCAATGCAAATAGCAGGTTGCCATACACCTTCCTACATTGCTTCTGGAATGAAACATTCCCAACAGTGTCTTGCTCTATTGTAAATTAGCAGCAATCACTATAGCTCCCAGCATTATCAATCTACAGAGACACTATGAAAGTCACCTAACACTGTACCACCATATGTTAGGAGAGATTTCATATTTCAGACTGAATGCACAGGTGTCACCTGGAATAACTGCCATGAGGTTTTGTACAAAGTTTTATACTTGTTTCCTACAAAGTCGTTAACGTATACCTGTAAGAGGCTGGTTTCTCGTTGTTATAGGAAGGTCAGTATAACTTTCCACCAAATTTCACAGCACACTGTAGAATGAAATCATTAAATCAAATAAGTTCACCAAGCATTTTACATTTTCATAATGGAAATAAATCCAAGCATTTCTTTAAGCATTTACCTTTGCATTGTACTACATTACTTATATTACTTACTTCTACCTTTGATGGTGTCCTTTCGAGCTTTCCTCTTCCAAAAACTTTTATACCACTTCACATCACATTGGCCAGTGGAGTACAGAAAGGCCAGTATCTCACCACAACATGAACAAATTTGCCAGCTGTTATCAATCTCAGAAAGACTTGTATACATTTCATACTGGGATTCCACCAACATCATGCAATATGCAGTTCAGAAATTGCCTCTCTCCCAGAGATTTCCCCTCTCTACTTAAAATCTCATAACAGTTCAAGATTTGATATTATATTTATGTTCCTAGATACTCTATCAGACCAGCAGTTCTCAACTTCTTCATGCCACACAACTTTTTCTTTAAATAGAAAACACAAGCTATTCTGTGTTTGCTAAAACAACTTCTGATACAGAGCTAGGAGAAGGACAGACATTTTGAAACTCTTTAACAGTGTCCCGTGAGCAACAGTTGAAGAAATCAAATTCTGTTTATCAGAGAAGCATTCTGAGTAAGCAGGATGTAGAATACTTCACTAAGCAACGCAGAGCTATATTTAGGATTTTACAAATGCCATGGTTGATTTCTTTACATCTGGTTTTAAAAGTGTTAATTGGATTTTCCTCAAAAGGAATTCAAAACTTGTTTCAGTTTCATATGAATTATGAATATATGAATATGAATTACTATTGGTGAATTGAAGTGTGTCTGTGCAGCTTGATGTGCAAAGCTGGTTTCTATTGTTTAAACCATTGTCTTTTCTTGCAATATCTTGTAAATAAATAATTGTAGTGATTCAAGAATTGTTTTCCCTTCTCTAAAGTTTAATAAAACCAAATAATTAAAATAATAAAATAGCATAAGTATAGTAAAACCCTAGCATTAGTTCTTTTACAAGAAAATGAAATGGTGGGCAGAAGTTTCACCGGAGTTTACGGAGCAGCTGATTACAGATATTTCCTCCCATACCATTACTTCATCAATCAACTGTTGCCCAACTGCCACAACACACCACTGCCAATCCTGTGGTCAAGGTTCCATCAACATTTTTGCAAATTACAATGAGATGGAGAGAATGTTCCTTGGGCTATTTACAGTGGAACAAGTACATAGATCTTTTTCATATTTACAACACTGTAATTGTTAAAACAGTTGTTGGATCCTGTAAATTCTCAGCTTTTCTGGGGCTCATTCCTTGACCTATGTAATGTCTGTCTCCATGCCCCAAAATTCTTGTCCAGTGAGCTCAGAAACTCCTTTGAAGATGGTGGCTAGGAGTTCTCTGCTTTCTTGCTCTTGGGAATCAAGCAGAGAACATGAACTGTAATCCAATTAATTACACCCCTGATGCAAAAAATCGAGAATAAAAAGAAACTACAGAATGTTCCCAGTGGGACAGAGAACCGAAAACAAGGCGTGATGGGCACATCACAGTACAAAACAGTAAAAGATTATAAAACAAAAATGTTACCACTTGCATCACTAAGTTAGCTCTGCTACCATACACTCACCTTGGGGAAAAAAAGAAAGAAAAACAACCACGCAATAAGTAAAAAAGGAAGAAAGAAGGAATTAGTATTTCTGCTTACCTTTTGTCTGTAACTGCCAGGAGATAACAGTAACATCAAGAATAGCTACTATCTGACCTATGAAAGGTATTGATAATAGCTAATTATTGATAATTAGTAATAGCTAATTTCCTCCACAAAGTTTTATAAGTAAAGACAACATGAAGTGCTTATTTACTTGTCAACAGTAGCAGCTATGTTAAAGCCATCAGGGGCTTTAAGATGTGTTGGAAAAGGACAAAAATATCACATAGATAAAACTAGAATATTAATGAGAAAAACATGCATTAACACTGTCCACTTGGAAACAAAGATAGGCCAGTACATATACATGTACATATATAAACTTTCTGTTTTGATTTTTTATTTCACTGATGACCAAAGATAGCAAGAAATTCATGAAGTACACAGAAACATAAAGACAACCTGCGTAAGACTTTAAAGGATCATTGTGCCCTTCAGTCCTTTGCCTCAAAGTAAACGTGATCTTTGATTTTTAGCATACAAGTGCATGTTTGTGGATGTTGTTTGTATATTCAAGTGTATGTATATAGGTTTGGGGAGGTTTAATCCATTTTACAGGAAATTTTTCCAGATTTATACACAACAAAGGACAGACAGTATTAAAATATGTTGACTTACTATCTTTTCTCTACCTCTTGTTCTACTAAGAAAAGATACCTGTATCATACTGTTCAAGAGAATTAAACCTAGGCATTCTGAATAGGTGGACACTGCTTCTGTCTGTGATGGAGAGATCACTCTGCTGCTGCAGCTTTCAGTCACCTATGCCACAAAAGTTATCAATCCATGGGTCCAGACACTAAAGCTGGATTATCTCTATTGCTGCAGTAGTCCATGGCATCCTTTCCTTCAGCTTAAGTAGTCCTCCCCCAGACAATGCCTGATCCGCAGTCAGGAATAGTTAGATAGAATACAGATGGTCAATTCCAGAGATAAGGAGAGCCTGGTACAAAAGCATGCTCTTGGGGACAGAAATTGGCCATTGGCAGTCTTGTTCAGTAACAAAGATGAACCCCATGAGCTCATGCACTACAAGAGCCTTCAGCAGCCACTAGGCAAAAAGCCAGCCATGAAGTTATTCCAGTAAATTAAAGTGGTAAATAATTTGAGCACAAAGTATAGGCTGTAGCCAGATATGACCACTCCTTTAGTGCCAGAGTGCTCCCTAAATCCTACCTCAGTCTGCCTTCCTTTAATAATAATTAATAAAAATAATACTCTTGGACACTGCTACCATGAGTAATCAATACACTCAAGAGTTTCCATGTTGGTCTAGAAACTTAAGTATAACCACCCAAATTAGAAGCCTGCACCATATGTGTCCCAGTCCTGCTCAAGTAAGTTTTGAAACCCATGATCAAGATCAAAGTATGACTCAAAATCCACTAGCACAAAATCTCTTGCAGTGTCTTAGCTGCTTTTTCATCCCCTCAAATACAGTTTGTGTGAGAATTTTCAGCATCAACAAACAAAAGTTTCTATAAAAAGCAACAAAAGAATCAGAAAGAAATAAATTTCAGATGGAATCTGCTTATTGTTTGCTGTGAGAACAGGCTGCCATTTCTTGAGGAGAGCATCAAGCTTTGTTGATCCTTTAAAGCTATTCGTATATCTTTGCTGTAGCTTATTGTAAATTTATTGCCAAACCCAAATACACTTCCCTAGCTCACTTGAATTTTCTAATCCTGCTGGTATTTCATTCAGAATTCATCATCCACCTTTTAAGAAATGCATTGACTTTTATTGCACAGAAGAGATTGTCCATTCAGTACATTCATGCATGTGTATGTATATATATATAATTGACACCTTCCAAAACTGCTAGGTACAACCCAGGACACCCAGTACTATCAAAATCCACAATCAAGACAGACATACCCAAAGGTCTACAGCCAGTGCTTTATGGCTGGCACCACGAGGAGGTTGATCGGTACTAGCATCCCATAAAATTAAGATGCTCGCCCAATATACAAGAAAAACACAGAATTGAAAAGGCTAGATGTGGAAGTTCACCACAGAGCTATTAATTTCTCATGTACCAACAGATTATTTTTTGTGATCAGCAATTAGTTTGTAGATAGCATTCCAGTAGAGAAAATCCACTCAAGTCATACAGAAATAACAGAGGTAGAATTGGTAACCATTCCCTGTTAACATCACAGAGACTACAGAAATTAAAGCTTAATCAAGTTATCCTTTAACAGGACTTCAGGCAAAGATGTGAACAGATTCAAAGGAGCATCTCAGATGGTAGCAATCAATCAGCGAGCTACAGGTGTTGCACCAGTCTTCAACATTAGAAATTATGAATGTATCTACTAGTTTTCATTTCACTTTGGCTGTTCATGCTGCTCTCTTCTGAAAGACATTTCACTGTTGTTTTTAAGTTTGTAGTTTCAGCTCAACTTTTTTATACAGTAATTTTATTTGCATTATCATTTCTGGCTTACGCAAGAAAGCTCTCAGCTAGATCTATAAACAAGGAACAGGTATGTTTAAAATAAAAAAGCTGATAATAGCTAGTATTTTCTTGTGAAAAACAGTTTTTAAAGAAGTCATGCAAAGACAATTTAAACTGACTTCCTCTTTTTACAGGTAAAAATAGAAACAACTGGTTTGCTTTCAATAATAAGGATCACCTGAAGCTTTTACACAAAAGACAAAAAGTGTTCAACTGCTCACCTGCAAGAGTTGCAGTGTTGTATGAGATGTATTCAACTGTTTCTGGATCCTGAAGAGACAGTTTATGGTGTTATAAATCGCCAGTCTAGCATTACGTGACAACATAAACGTGCTGCTAAAGGAATCGTGATGGTTATTTCATGAGTTAAGAAAAAGTCAAAATTCAAGAAGCAAATTATTGTCATGATTTCTTTAAGTCAAAAACTGCTGAAAAAGGAGTACAGGGAAAACTGAAACACAAATTTAGAAGGGCATGCAGAAGTAACTACGTCATTCTGAGGAATGTTTATGAATTTTATTTAAAATAAAAGGTTTTTTTTGTTTGTTTTTTAAGTTTAGTGAAAGTTCACTTACAGAATTAATATGGATGTAGACTCTCAAAAAACACATTAAAAATATCTGTCTCCCTATTGTACCACACATCATGCTTTTTGTATTGTATCACTCCTTGCACCACACTGCACCACAAAACCAGGCTGGCAGAATCACAGAATGGCCAGGGTTGGAAGGGACCTCAAGGGTCATGAATCTCCAACCCCCCTGCCACATGCAGGGCCACCAACCTCCCCATTTAATACTAGACCAGGCTGTCCAGGGTCCCATCCAACCTGGCCTTGAACACCTCTAGGACGGGGCATCCACAACTTCTCTGGGCAGCCTGTTCCAGCACCTCACCACTCTCTATGTGAAGAACTTCCCTCCCTCAACTTAAAACCATTTCCCCTTGTCCTCCAATTATCGACCCTTTTAAAGAGTTGATTCCCCTCCTGTTTGTAGGCTCCCTTTAGGTACTGGGAAGCTGCAATGAGGTCACCCTACAGCCTTCTTTTCTCCAGGCTGAACAAGCCCGGCTCCCTCAGCCTGTCTTCGCAGGGAAGGTGCTCCAGCCCCCTGATCATCTTTGTGGCTCTCCTCTGGACCCTCTCCAACAGCTCTCTGTCTTTCTTATACTGAGGGCTCCAGGCTGGACACAGTATTCCAGATGGGGCCTCATAAGAGCAGAGTAGAGGGGGCAATCACCTCCCTGTCCCTGCTGGCCACCCCTCTTCTGATGGAGCCCAGGATGCCATTTGCCTTCTGAGCCACAAGAGCACACTGCTGGTTCATGTTAAGCTTTTCATCTATCAAGACCCCCAGGTCCTTCTCTGCAGGGCTGCTCTCAAGGACCACTCCTTCCAGTCTGTATAGATGCCAGGATTCCTCTGGCCCAAGAGAAAACCCTTGCACTTTTCTGTGTTAACCTCATCAGATTTACCCAGGCCCACCTTTCAAGTCTGCTGAGGTCCCTCCCAATGGCATCCCTTCCTTCACCGTATCAACTGCACCACTCAGCTTGGTGTCACCAGCAAACTTGCTGATGTTTCCATCAACAATGTCATTGATAAAGATGTTTAACAGCACATAAAGATGTTGAAGTAGCACCATTATAGCATGTAACAAGACAGAGAGAGAGAGAGTTGCTGAGGTACATCCTTATTCTTCTTCATTACAAACTACTGTAGAAAATCCAAGGCAGAATTTCACATTTTAATTTGCCAAAAAGTAAAACCAGCTGAAGAGGTGTATGATTTCCCAATTTCCTATTCAGTTATCCACTCACTAGCATAGCTCTTCATCCTCCCATTCTTTTGCAAATCTGTCTACTTGGGAGGCCATTGAAAATACCTGGTTTCCAAAACTAAAACATACATTCAAAAAAAGTTAACTCATTTTGCTGAGCCAATTATTATAAACAGATGAAAATTTCTCCTGTCCCTTGGAATACCCTTCCAGGGGAGTAGCTTGGTCAGTATCAGCCAACCTAAAAACACACCGCTATCAAGAGAAAAAATTCCCCCAACTCCTGTCCCTAACTGCACCTTCTTCTCCCCTGTGCCAGGAAAAGCTGTTCTGCAGCTGTTAAGCCAGATCCGGGTGTTGACCCAACTCATAACTGATTGTTTTTTTACAATCTAAGATTAGTTTTCATCCGTTTTGAATGCAAGCTAAGAGGAGTGTTTCACATCCTGACAGCACCACCTAACTGGAGACTGCCAAAAAGCAAAAAGCAGCAGTTCTATTCTTCCCAACCAATTCTACATATACAGTCTATATATACAGCTTCCCTTGAACTAGATTTAACAACCATGCAATTTGCAATTATGCAATTTTTTATTATTATTATTATTTTTTTAATGAATCAGTGGATTTTGATGTATGATTGAGTTTTCTTCAGTAGCAGCTTGCATGCATGGTATTAAAATTTGCTCTAACATCAAAATACAGTCTCAGTGGGTGATAGTAATGGCTTAGTCACCAAAAATTAGAGTTCCAAACTTCTTCCCTCACTCTCACTTATCCTCACAGAGTTAGGAAGATTTCAGTTAACTCACAAGAATCAACAAAGCACCAGAGGCAGCACCAGGGAGAAAATGTAAGTGCCTAGCTTAGAGCTGATACAGGAGAAAAAAGTGGCACCCAGGAACACACCAGGTATGTGAGAGTGCAGGCTTACCTAAGTCAGTGCTATACAAGTTCCCTGTGTCTGAGCTGTCTCTTGCCCAGCCTGGGTGAGACCCTGGTGGAAAACTTTTCTTCTCGGATTATTTTACTGCTGGTCTCGCTTCCAGCCTGACTTACCATGCCTTAGTAGAAAGCAAAGCCACTTTGATTATGACAGTGGGAGAGCATAGCCTTTGTCTTGCAGCGGCAACTAGCTACGACCAGGCAGTTTAGAAGTCCCATGAAACTTTATGTTGAGATGAGATGCATGCTCCAGGCAGCTTTGCTAATCAGTTTGCTGAGTTTCCATGCAGTCTTCCCTATATTCAATCCTCATCTGAAGAAATATAACATCTGGGGAGGCAAATATTCACAGGGAATACTTCATATATGGTGCAGGTGTTTCATAAATGAGAGGGAAATATCAAGAAGTAGTTCCTAGGGCAGAAGAGGAGGACAACAACACAGACTCAAGCTCAAACTTATTTTCAAATTCTCAGTGGGATGATATTTCCAGTGTTATCCCAATTTTCTCTGCTGAATTCATTTCCTGGGTTTGCCTTTCTCCACCTCTCCTGGTCAGTCTGCTTATTGCAGTTGCAGCCAGTCCAGAGCTGCTTTTATTCTCCATCAGACTTGTTCAGGCTGATGAGATGCAAACAGACCTGTCTAAGATGGATAAAAAAAATAACATGGGATCAACAAGATCTGTCTTTTAAAGATCAAGACATTTTGCACAGTTCTCATAAGAATCCTTCTGCTACTTTTAGACCAGTTATGTAGGAACTCAAGTCCTTTTCAATCCCCGACATGATTCTGTGATTTCCTAATACCAAGCTCCCAAACCATTGTGTCTGTCTCCACAATGCTTTTCACAAGAGCAGTCTTTAAAGGTGTTTTTCATACCACAAACCTGCAACAGAACATGTTGTACAGTAATAAAACCAGGAAAAATACCTGCAAAGGTCAAACAGACATGGTCATCAAGTGTATACATTTTCCTTACAATTCTTTTTTTCTGAAGGATGTTGACAGATAATGTGTGCATCCAACACAGCTGTATCCAGCACTAAAATTCCAAACTATTAAATCAGAATAAAGACATGTTCTAATTTTCAATATTAACTTATATTATTTTGAGGAGGTATAATACTAAGCCTTTTTACAATGATCTAGACATACATTTCTGTGAGGGCTGTGTCATCCTCACCAAGCAATAAATAGTAATGTCTGGCTTCTGTTAGGAAGGAAAAAAGATACACTGTGGTAAACATAACAGCAAAAACTTGCAAAGTTGCAAAACTTGTGGTTTACAAAGTCAATACAGATGCAGCCCCAGAACAAAACACTTACAAGCAAAGTAGAAGATAAAGGAAATGAAGTGGTTACAGACACACGGGTGCAGGGAGGTAGCAAGACAACACGGATCAGTGTGATAACCAGTATTCTCAGTGTACTATGTGTTTATAGCTGCAATCATGGCTAAGCTGATCTAAAAGTTAATTGCTGACAAAGAAGGGCAACTCTGCTCAATTCTTCTGCCCCAGTAATTGTCTTCCCTTACTTTGACACTGAAACTTATCTACTCCCAGTTCATGAAATAAAACAGGCATAAAACTACTCATATAAAAAAAAGCAATTGTTTTTCTAATATTTTAACTTCTTTAACCATCTCATTACAAGATCAGATGAGTAACAGTGATGGCACAGTAGACAAAGTGGGAACATGTGGCCACAAGTGAGTGTAGAGTGGCTGTAGGAAAAAAATTGCTTTTGAGAATAACTAGCTGTGAGGTTTACTTTGCTATAGAATAATGCCAAATCGCGACTTAAGTGCTGACCCTGGTTTCATGGGGGTTTCAGCAGGGAACAGTTTTGAATGTAGACAGTGATGTACTGCAGACAGTTATGAGAGAAGCTCCTTTCACTCATGTTCGTAGGAAAAAAACACAACATGAGGACTGCAGCTTTGAAAATTTCTAAGAAGGACTAATGGAGAGGATGCTAGAGTCAACAGCTCAACAGCTGATAGGAAGATAAAGTTGATAAAGAGCATAAAGGTTTTTTTAGTGGATGATTTGAACCTTAGTATTTCCCCTCAGAAAACTTTTTTTCTTAGAAGATATAAATCTATAAATTCTGGAAATTTTGAGCAGTGCTTTGTCAATGAGCTGAAGAAAATAAATGAATAACAGTGATCAGTGATTAAGTTAGGATGCTGAAAGTCTCAAGCATGATTGAAATAGCATATAAGCGTCCCTTTCTTTGCTTTCTCAAAATCCATTTGTATGCGCTACCTGCTTTTCCTAGAGCTGACCCTTCCCAGCACTTTTTGTTGGGCCTGCTCCTGAAAGCACACAGGGAGGTCCTCCTGGGCAGGCAGCAGGACAGCTTGCACTAGGGCAATACCCAAACAGTTTTTCCTCATTGGGATGTGAGGAAACAGCCTCAAGTTGCACCAGGGAAGTTTAGATTAGATATTAAGAATAATTTCTTCATGGAAGGAGTGTTTAGGCAATATTTTGCCTAACCAATACATATTTTATATATACGCATCTGTACAGTAACACAGAATGGAGACATTACTATTTCAAACAACCATTCCCTGTTCCTGCACAATCTATGTTAGAAATTTGGACAAGGCAAAGGAAACATTTCAAAATATCTTAGTCTTTTTTGGCTCTTGAAAATACATACCTACTCTGTTTCCACCAATGATGGAACTACTCAGGACAGAAAGCTATAAGTGAGCAAGCTTTCAAAGGAAACAAGATTTAGCCTTCAGTGAGTCCTGTGCCTTACGTAGTCCTGGTGACTAAATTGCTGGGCAAGTATGAAATACAGAAATGGAGCCAAAGGGAAACAGAGCCCCTTCTGGAAGGACGAATACCATGGTACAAACAATGACACAACATATGTCTTCAACATAAGTATATCTTTGTTTCCTCTAAAGTATTATAAAATATGAATATTCTGTATCTCTCATTTCAAGCTAAGAGTGAAATGTATATGCAGTGTATGTAAGAAGAGTTGAAGACCCTCACCTTCCAACTGGATCAACAGTCATAATGATTTTACCCTTGAAAATACTTGGAACATAGAAAAAAAAGCAAGCAAGCAGCAAGAATATCAGACATTAAAAGTGGAGAACGATAAATGTACATTCAACACAACAAGATTTCAGTTAGCGTTTATTTTCCCAAATTGGTTTCAAGCACAGTAATACTCACAGATGTTATTTACAGGAATCTAAGTATATTGTTTCTTTGCTGAGTTTTGTTGTCACTGAGGTGCTGTATAAGAGAAATTACACTGCTGGTTATTAAGAGTGACAAGATTTTCTCTGTAATCTATTTTTGGACAAATAAAACTGTATTCCCTGATTTGTATTTCGTTGTATAATTTATTGCTTTTTATTTACCAAAATAATTAATCTTGAATAGCTTCTGATAAGATATATGATGACTTTGAGAAATCTTACATATAGAAAGTTAAAGAACACAGTTATAAACGGCAATGCTATTTTTTTCCTATAATTTAAAGAGCAATATATAGAGTATATAAAAAAATGAGCAGAGATAAGAGAACAAAAACAAATGCTGTTTACGTGAGACCACAGCAGAAATGGAGTATGGAGCTCTGTCCTGGGATGGACAAGGAGTCAACTCAATTATATTTGTCCAAAACTAGATCAGGGACAGTGTTGTCACTATTAATAACCAGTGGTGCCACTTCTCCCATACAGCACCTCAGTGACAACAAGTGGTGCAGAACAGCACTGGTGAACTTGTTCTGGGTGTCCGTATTCAATCGGGAAGAAGTACAACCAGTGCTCTATTCTGCACCAGCACAGCCTCACCTTGAGCACTATGTGCAGTTTTAGGCATCACAGTATAGGAAAGATATAAAACTATTAGATAGTGTCCAAAGGAAGGCTACACAGATGGCGTAGGATCTAGAGAGCAAGGTGTGTGAGGAATGGCTGAGGTCCATGGGTTTGTTTGGCCCTAAGCAGAGGAGGCAGAGGGGAGGCTATGTTGTGGCCTGCAGCTCCTCACCAGGGGAGCAGAGGGGCAGTGCTGAGCTCTGCTCTCTGGTGATTGTGACAGGGCATGGGAAACGGCATGGAGCTGCATCGGGAGAGCATTGGGTGGTGGTTAGGAAAAGTTTCTTCACCAGATGTTTGTAGGCATGGATCAGGCTGCCCAGGGCAGTGGTCACAGCCCCAGGCTGCTGGGGCTTAAGGGGTGTTTGGACAATGGACAAATATATGATTTGAATTTTGGGTGGTCCTGTGTGGAGCCGGGAGTTCGGCCCCATCCAACTTGGGATATTCTATGGTTCTATGACTGTATGTAGAAGGTCTTCTTCACACAGTTGGTAGAAGTCTCACATTTGCTCTGATCATCACAGAGGTCTTTAGCACTCCTGCTGTCTGATGGTGTTGCAACACAGCAAGGCACAAGCCACACAAAAGGCTTGGGGAGCACATAGATGACAAATCTCTAAAAAAGATGATCGAAGAGCCAACAAGGAGAGGTATTTAGCTGAACCTCACACATACAAATGAGGAAGGATTTGTCAGGGATGAGAAGATCCTGGACAGATTTGGCTGCATTGACCATGAGATGTTGGAATCCTGGAAGGATGGAACAATGCAAAAAGCAGGATTACAACTGAGATTTCAGGAGAGCAGAATCTGGATTGATCAGGGACCTACTTGAAAGACTCCCTTGGTATATGGTCCTAGAGAGAGGAGGGATCCATGAGAGATGGCCAATTTTCAAAGATTCAGCTCCTCCAAACTCAAAAATGGTCCACCTTGACAAGCTGGAGACTGAGCAAGGATAAACAAGGAATTCCTAATAGAACCCAAATACAAAAATAGTTGATGTAAGGACAGAGGTGGAATCCTGGAAGAATATACACGCTGTCTGAGTATGCAGGGAATGAGTTAGGAAAGCCAAAGCCAACCTGAATCTGATGAGGGATGTGAAACACAAGAAAGACTTCATGAATTTATCAGTAGCAAAAGGAAGACTGGGAAAAATGTGAGCCCAGTGCTGAGTGGGGCAGCGGCCTTGTGACAGTGGACACCACAAAAGCTGAAGTATTCATTATGTTCTCTGCATCAGTCTTTAAGACCAGCTTTCAAAAACCACCATGCTTAGAGACATGGGATATTCTGGAACAAGGACAACAAGGTGGAACAGGATTAGGTTAGGGAATATTTAAACAAAATAAACTTACATAGGTCCATGGGCCCTGATGGGAGGCACCCATCATCAAGAAAGGCAAGAAAGAGGATCCAGGGGACCATTCAGCCTCACCTCAATCACTGGGGAGGTAATGGAACAAATCCTGGAAACCATGTCTAAGTACATTAAGGACAAAAAGGTGATGGGGACTAGTCAGCATGGATTTATGAAGAGTAAATTGCACCCACTTGATAGCCTTCTGTGAAGAGACAACAGGTTTGGTGGAAGAGGGAATGGTACTGGATTTTTTAATCCCAACCTTTATGAGATTTCAGACAGTATTTCCCATACCATCCTCATAGACAAACGGATAAAGTACAGATTAGGTAAGAGTAGAGTGTCTTACTGAAAATGAGCTGAACTGTCATGCTCATAAGGTTGTTATCAGTGGTATGGAGTCCAGCAGGATAGTCAGTAGTGATATATCTCTGGAGTCAGTATGAGGACCAATACTGCTTAACTGAGAGGAGTGAGTACTGCCATTCAGAGGGACTTCAACAGGTTGAAGAAATGGTCAGATATGAACCTCATTAAATTCAGCACAGGGAAGTGCAAAGTATTTCACCTCAGTAAGAATGACCACATGTATCAGTACACACTGGGGCCAACTGGCTGGAAAGCAGCCCAGCATGAAAGGATGTGGGGATCTAGGTGGACAAGGTGAGTGTGAGTCAGCAGTATGCCCTTTTGGCAAAGAATAAGAGTATCCTGGGCAGTACTGGAAAAACTGACAGAAGAATGAGAGAGGTCTGTTAGGTCATGAGATCAATCTTTCTTCAGAGAAAGAAAACTACACGTGATTTAATTATCTTTCTGTATTCCTTCATCAAGTGGTTGATTAGACTTCCGATGACATGGCAGAAGTACTATCCTGTAGCTGCACAGTGTGCTTTCTGCTTTGCTTCTGACATTCAAAAAATGAAGAAATCAGGAACTATGGTACTTTGTTTCCATGTTCTAAAATAAAATATTAACATCTAAGAATTCTTGAAGAATTTTCAGCTCCAAAGAGGCTTAGATTAGATGTTCTGCTATTCTTTATTTATAGCATACATTCCTACTAGCTGGAGATTCCCTTTTGAAGAATAAAATCAGGACACAGAAAGATTTTCTCTATTCAGCTGCTGCACTTACTCCCACTAGTGCAAACTACTGAACATGATGTGAGTGCCCTTATTCTAAATATTTACATTTTCAGACTAAAATGACAGGCACTAGAATAAAAATTTAGCATCACATTGTTTTTTTTCTGTTTTTGTTATTGCCCCACTGGAACACAGCAGAGCCACCAATATAATTGTACTATGCAATCCTACTTGAGTAATCCACTTTTTATCAAAATGTAGAGGCTTGCATTTCAGGTGCTACTTCTTATTAATATTCTATACAAGAGCCAGTGCAAAATACAAATGGCAAAATTTAAAGTATCAAACAAGAAGCTGAAAGAATTAATTCAAGACAAATTTACCATTAGTGCAATCCCAAGAAAACCATAATTTACCCTGACATTAATATTGCCGTATTTTGATAACAAATTACTGCTTATCAAGTAGATTCTAAATCGTTCTTCAGACTCAGCCATTTAAACAGACAGATGCTAGCTCTATTTCCAGCAACATGAACCCCCATGGAAACTGGGCATGCAGGAAATCCCACCAAAGTCATGAGGTGACACCAAGTTCAGCTGGTAAAGAAACACTAAACCAACAACAGTAATTCTTCCTTCTGCTATTTTCCATCTTCATCTATCAAAAGAAAGTGCTTGCTTGGGATTTGTTGTAACCGTTACCTGATTGTATTGCTGATGTTACAAAACACACACAGAAACACCCTGATGTGCCCTAAAAAAAAAACGCTGTAATTCAACCTATCATCCTACTAGCAGATGGTCTATCGTAGTAGAGCAAGGAGAGTGGTTTTTTTGCACAAAATGCATAAAGCATAGTGCTGTCACCAATATGTTAAAAGCTTTATTTGAGAAAAATTAACATCAGGAATTACTCTCAGGAAACATTCTCAACTGACACCTTTAGTCAAACAAGTCTAAGCAGACAAAGCTATCATAACATTTTTTGCTGTCCTTTGTCTTGTGAATATCTCAGTAAACATCAATTATGAAATCTGAAATGTAAAAATAATAATGATTTAGCATTTTCTATTGGCCTGCTCATGGAAGGGAATGTATGCTGATTCCTTCTCTCACCTTTCCATTGTATTCCAGAGAATGCATGGGAATTCAGGCAATACTGCCAGAAAACATAGGTAGAAACTGGAGATAGCTTACAATTTTTTTTACCCTCAGAATTGTTCAAACAGTGGATTGCTGCAAGCATTGCATGTTTCTCAGAAACTAGCTGAAACATGATTCCTCTTGTGATGAGGAATTTGATTCCTCGTGATGAGGAATTTTGACTTGGTCCTGAGAAGACTAAATCCACTCTACCTTTATTCCCTTCACTTTCTTTCTCAAGAAACAAAATGTTAATACTTTCCAGACTCCACACTTGAGGCCTGTATCATAACCTGCTACTTACCATTAAAAAGTATGAATTGGAAGCTTGAGGAAAAAGAATCTTTCAGAAAAGGGCCCATCCTTCTCTGTGCTCTTCTATCTCAAAGGAAATAAGGAATACTCAAATGCACATAAACAAAAAGGGTAATACATTGATGAAAATAAGAACAGCAGTGGAAGAAAGATCTGATTGAAATATATTTGTATTTGAAGCTCTTGGTGATGATCTGGATTTATGCATCTAAACTGCAATTAAATAATGTTAAAGTTGTGAGTAACTCACAAGAGCAAATAAATATGCAATTAAAGAGAAAATATACCATATGTCCTTTGATATCTAGGCATATTGCAGTGCATTAAGAAAGTCATAAAAGAGACACCCTGTTGTGGTTATTTGTTCTGAGACATGTGGCACATTTCCACTGTAGCTATCTATTTCCTTACTTGTATGTGTCTGTGCCATTATTTACAATGTTGTTTTTAAAGTAGAGCTGTGGAGTCTTTTTCCAATGTCTCTTTAGATCTGTTGCTATTTATGAATATAGAAATCCAACATTTTAAAAATGGGAAGGAAAAATCATCACAAAGAAAAGACAAATAAATCGATTTAATTTAACTGCCTGACAAAACTAGGACAAAGATGTGGTTTTAATTATTAGGAGTGAATGCTCTTACGCACATATCAGTTGAATTCTATATATCAATCTCCCATATTTTGTGTGGAAATACGAAAGCACTCAGAAGTTTTTCATATTTAATTTGGTCTATTTTTGCAAAATACAGTGGCCAGTTACTCCATTCATTTGATGGTTTCTCATCTGTAGAATCTCATAAGCCTATTTTTTCTCCTTTCCTCATCATCAAGATGAAAATGTGGGAGAATATGGAGCAACATTTAGATCTTTAAAGCAGTACTTCTATGGCTGACACGTTAGCATTATTTTCTCCAATACTGCCATCACCAAGATACCCCTATGCAAAATGTTCTGCAGACAGCAGCTGGGTAAACAGAGAATGAGAGAAAGATAAGCTATGCTTGCGAGAAAACACTTTGCTGAGTTCTTGGTGTTTAGTGTATTTCATGAGAACACTTACTGTCCAGCTAATGAAGGGGCCTGCTGCCTTAGGACACATTCACACACCTCACCAGTTCCAAAGAGTCACGAGTATACTGCTAAAGAGTGAAGTCCTTGTTTTTTACTTGCACCTAGCTAAGAGATAGCACATTCTACAGCTGTCGTGCATTCCTCATTTCTAGAGAGCTGGAGGCCCTGTCCCATGAAGATGGGTTGAGGGATCTGTGTTTGTTTAGCTTGGAGAAGAGAAGGCTTTGGGGAGACCTCATTGTGGCCTTCCAGTACTCGATGGGAGCTTATAAAGCAGGAAGGAAACTGATGGTTTATGTGGTCTGATAACAATAGGACAAGGGGGAACAGCTTTAAACTAAAGGAGATTTAGGTTAGATGCCAAAGAGAAGTTTTTCACTCAGAGGTTGGTGAGGCACTGGCAGAGCTGCCCAGAGAAGCTGTGGTGCCCCATTATCCCTGGAGGTGCTCAAGGCCAGGTTGGATGGGGCCCTGGGCAGCTGAGCTGCTGGGTGGCAGCCCTGCCCATAGCATGGGATGGGACTGGGTGGGCTTTAGGATCCCTTCCAACCCTGTGATTCATTCTAGGGACTCCTCACTGTTTGTGATAATTAAAACAACCTCATAAGTTTAAGCAGAGCTGCAACTGAGTTCACTCAAAGACCACAGAATGGTAACCATGAGTCACCGTGATGGCTATCAACTTGAGCAGAACAGGTTTCTTCAATCTTCTCACTTTTGCTGTGCTACGAGTGCGATAGCCGCGATGACGGTGAAGCGTGTGGGAGACAGAGGAAAAAACCCTGTTAGCACAAACGGGGCCAGGGAAAGGAGCCAGCAGGCCCTACGCAGCCGAGCCGCGCGCACGCAGCACCAGCTGCTCCCCTGCAACTTCTTATTTCTTCGTTTCTCCACCTGTCGATTCAGACAGCGCTCCGAGCAGACGCTCCCCGCCCCGCCGGCAGAGCGGACGCAACCAACTGCCGCCACGCGGGGAGCAGCGCAGCTCCGTGCAATGCGAGAGCCGCCTGCTCCCACCTCCCCCTCTGCCGGCCGTACCACTTCACCGCCCGTCCGGCGCTGAGCAGAGCGGGGTCGGAACGTACCAACGCCGCGACAAAGAGAGGGGTGGCCGACCACGTCGGCGCGGCGTGGGGCGGCGGCGTTCGAACGGCGCGACCGGCTCTCGGTCCCGTTGCTTCGGCCAAGCTCCTAGAAGCGCCCAGCGGCCTTCGTGGCTCCCTTCTCGCTGTCGAAAAGCGGGGAGGAGTCCAGGCCCACCTTAGCTTTTCCCCGGCGGGAGCGGGCTGTGCCGCCCCGCCCCCCGCGCAGCTCCGTTCCCGGATCGCGGCCGCCTCCCGCCGCCGCGGGGTGCGCGTGAGCGGGCGGGCGCGGGTTGGGCCCTGCTGGCGGCAGCGGCGCGACATGTCGGTGGCGTTCGCGGCCCCCCGGCAGCGGGGGAAGGGCGAGATCACGCCGGCCGCCATCCAGAAGGTGAGGGAGTGCCCGGGGCTTCGCGCCGCGCGGGGACGGCCGGGCGGAGCGAGGCTGAGGCCTCGTTGCGGTGCGGTGGAGGGCTGCGGGCTGAGGGCCCGGCCGCACTGATGGGGGCCGTGCGAGGCCGTCAGGGAAAACGAGCCGGGCCCTACGTAACTGCGGGCTCCGCGGGGCGAGTGCTGGGGCCGCCGCGAAATAAGGCCTTCTCCCATTCTGCTCCTCCTCTGAAGCTTAAAGGGAAGCGCTATGGCCGGCGGCCGTGACGGGGCTGCTGCGGGAGGGAGCGGCGAGAGGGAAGCGTACCTGTGGTGTGTTGGGATGTCAGGGGGAAATTCTTTACAGAGAGAGTGGTGAGGTGCTGGAACAGGCTGCCCGGAGAGGTTGTGGATGCCCCTTCCCTGGAGGTGTTCAAGGCCAGATTGGATGGGGGCCTGAGCAGCATGGTCTAGTATTAAATGGGGAGGTTGGTGGCCCTGCCTGTGGCAGGGGTGTTGGAGATTCATGATTCTCGAGGTTCCTTCCAACTCTGGCCATTCTGTGATTCTGTGTTCTAAACTTGGTATTCCGTGTTGGCAGAGGTGAGGGAGTGTGCTTCGGTTCAGTGCTGTGCTTTGGGACTTAACCATAGGCCCTCGCTGTCACCAGTGCAACTCTTGCTCTGAAATCTCTCCCACTCACGGTGGCAAGCTCCTTGTGTGGGAGCTCATCAGATACAATCAGCTTCTGGCTTAGGAAAGAGCGTGGGAGTCAGCAAGGTGTTGCGGGCTCAGGGTGTCATGGAAGACCTGGGGCTACGGTGTAGCCTTACACAGTACCACAGAAGTCTGTGCTTCAGAAGTGAGGGTGGGAAATGCGTATCCACCAGGTAGAAAGCTGTCTGCAGGCTGCAGGTCACTGTGTGTTGAATGTAGACAGGTTTTTCTTGTGCTGTAGTCAAGCCACTAATTCAGTGTTAGTGTACTGGCACAACTCTGCTGTAGCTGAAGCTGGAGAATTGTTGTAACTGGCACATGTAAGTTGTCAGAAGTCTTGGAGGTGTCTTCATCCAGCTAGAAACAAGGCTGTCTTGTGATGGCAGACATCTGTAACTTCTTCATAGAACTTTTTTGGTTTTCCATCAGCAACAGCTTGATTGTATCAAACAGTGCCTTTAGTCCTGTCAGGCATACAGTTGTATTCTTATTTGTTTTCCTTTTCTTTCCTCCTAGCTTTATTTATTTATTTTCCCCAAAGATGTACAGCCTGCATGGCAGCACTGAGGAGAACAACCATCTCGCTGGCACTTCCAAATTCTACCTGTATTGTAGAATAGCTCAGATTGGAAGGAGCCTTAAAGCCCTCCCAGTCCCCCCCGTGCCGTGGGCAGGGCTGCAATCCAGCAGCTCAGCTGCCCAGGGCCCCATCCAACCTGGCCTTGAGCACCTCCAGGGATGTGGCACCACAGCTTACATGGGCAGCTGTGCCAGCGCCTCACCACCCCAGGTGCTGACATGCTGCCTTTCTCTAGACAGTTGGAGTCTTTGAGAAGAGCCTTCATTCAAGACTTCCCTAGCAAGTACTCTATATACTATATAAATTGTACTAATTGCTTTTTCCCCAGCTCTTTTTCTGTTGAATTTGGCCACTGCGTTTCCTTAACACTTAATGTTAGCACATATGAAGTATGCCAGTGTACAAGCCTGTCCAGGATCCTCTTAGGTGTGTGCAAATGTAATTCTGCTTAGTATCAGGAGTTCAGAAACTTGGGGTATTGTGGTTCTTGTCTGATTCCTACTTAAGGACAATGTTTCCAGGTCCAGCAATTTTGGGCAAGAACAATTTCTCACTGATTGTTCTACTGTATTTTGGTGAATTGCTAGTTTGAATTTGGGAAGACTCAACTGTTTGAACTGTTTGCTTTATTCTTATCTGGATGTAAATCCTGAGTGAACTGCTTAAGGTTGTAAGGTTTATGATCTTCTTTGTAATAGAGGTGGATTAGTCAAAAGGAATAAAAAAAAAGTTGTTTTTTTGTTTTTTTGGGTTTTTTTTGTAGAATTTGCTGAAGTTGGATTCCTAGGGAAATGAAAATGATGTAATTACAGTGCTTGTGCTTCCCTTGTAGAATTATAAACCTGGCTAATCTCAACCACGTTCAAACTTGAGATGTTTTGATTTGATGTACGGAAGAAGGGAAGAGCCTCGAAGATGATTAAGATTGTATTAGCTTTGTGAAATTCAGTAGCTGAGTGTCATGTCCAAAACATAAGGGGAGGAAAGAGGTGGCCAGATTTGCAGATTTAGGATGTGGCACTTGGTAGGCTGCAAGGATAGAAACCAGTTTTCCACTTAGAGGAACCAAGAAATTGATGTAATATTTTCCATTTAGCTGAGCAGACTTGGTAACTTTGTTGGTAGTTAAGACTTGCCATGGTTTTACTTAATTCCTGTCTGATCAGAGAGCAGATGAGGGGATTAAAACAAAGACACAAGCGTGAGAATGTGCAACTCCAGGAAACCAGGCTGTATATTTTTTCCTGTTTGTTGGCATAGAACATCTTTATTTCCTGTACTTCCTGCAGAAGGCTATGAGACCTGCAATTTCCCATGGTTTTAGAACTTTATTTTCCCCAGAAAAGTAATTAGCATGCGTTCATATCCCCAGACACTTCTGAAATATTGTCTGTTGTGCCAGTTAAACTGTGTTTTAAGAGTAATTACACAGAACATTTATAATGTAAATATGGCCTAACTTTTCAAAGTGTTTCCTTGAAACAATCATGCCTGTTAAGCTCAGTTTCTATCAATTAACCATTGCAATGTCTTTTATTATTGAATTGTTGGTTTCGGAGGGAGAAGAAGAATTTATGCCCCAAGTTTTCAAGTTTGTTCTTCACTTGAGATTACATGAAAACTCAGAATACTTCCCATGAACTTCTTGTAGATGGAATATAGGTATTTAAATAGGGAACATCATAAATGTAGTTATAATAGTGACTTAAAACCCTTATACTAAAACCTATAAAACTAAGGAGGAAGAGCGAAAGAATGTAAGTAATTGGTTGAAGTAGGGCTTTCTGGAATATTAATTTTGTTAGTTTTAAAAAGAAATCAAACTTTAAGAGTAAGACTCATAATTGTCTTCAGTTATTTTTTTCCATAAAGAATGTTACGCTTACCTCAGACTTCTTTGTTGTTTCAGATGCTGGATGAAAATAACCACCTTATTCAGTGTATAATGGACTACCAAAACAAAGGAAAGACATCTGAATGCTCTCAGTAAGACATTAATCCAAATCTACTGTGGACTGGGTGAATTTCCATCTAGATCAGTTGATTTATGTAGCTCACCTTGAAAGAGAACCACGCTGAGAAGATTAGAAAAATATTGCTGCAAATACTGTGGTTAATTTTTTTCTTTGCTGTGTAACTATCATTTCCATCAGTGCAACATTGCAGCTTGAGTACTGCAAGTTGATAGCATAATAACAACAACAAAAAAAAATGGGGACTGTGTAACTGAGAGATCTACCTCTGTGTTGTAATTACAGTTTGGGAAGGAGGTAGCTTTCTTCTCAGACCTTTCAGAACGATACAGTATTTATGCTGTTTACCACTTGCCCAAGAGGAAACTCCACCTTAAGTTTGGCTTGCCAGAATATACCATGTCAACCTGTTGTCTAGTGGGGGTTCTGGAGGGTCAGACAGCTGTGGACCTGGACAGATATTCCTCCATGTGATGACAGATAGGTTATCACAGTGTGGCTGTTGAGGCTATTTCTAAGAGGCTGGTAATCTGGGGGGAAAGCTGGGGTGACAAATGGTAGGTATTTTTGTTTCAGGGGATTACTTCTACTGATATGAGTGAAGTGTAGCACACAGTTACTATATTAAGCTGTATGCAAGCCTGTAGTTACGTACTTGTACTCTGCTCCTGCTTACAAGGTTGTTCATTTGACTCTGGGCTGGATGTTGGTACTCTAGAATCTGGTTCTGCAGCAGAAAAAAAATTCAACAGCGGACATTCAGATCTCAGGATCCTGATGGAATGTTATTGCTGTTCTTGGTCATGATTCATAACGATATGATACCTTGTATCTAGGGACATAATAGAAAGAGCTCTCTTTCCCCAGTGTTTCTGTTGGAAATAATGTCAAACTGACGCACTCATACTCTAAATGCCTCCTAGTGACTTTGCTTAGGGTAGGAAGTGAAGCAGTCGAGGTCACCATGTTTTAGATTTAATTTGCAGTACAGAAACTGTAGAGGACAAGCCAGACTTGGCAGAGAAACTGGGAAAGGTTGGTCAGTAGGGAGATGTGAGGAAAGGATGTAGGATTCCTAATAACCGTACTCTTGTAAGCTGTTGGAAGTTGTTTCTTGACATGTATAGAGTTGAATTCCAAGATTGTCACTGTGACTTAAGGCCTCTTTTCCTTTGTTCGTTTTGGTAGATACCAGCAGATGCTACACACAAACTTGGTTTATCTAGCTACTATAGCTGACTCCAACCAGAACATGCAGTCTCTGCTACCAGCAGTAAGTACAAAGTAGCATAAAACCAAGGGACTAGGTGTAATTCAGATTCATGGGGAGGGGGAGATGTTTGAAAAACTGTCCAAATAGTTAGTCTGCAATTTACTACACAGCGAATACAAGATAGAATGTCTCTTCTTGTCAAATTTGAAGTCTCGTTAGCTCACTGCTTATATTATACTCACAATCTGAGTTATTTAACTGAAGGCTTATGGACTGGGATTAAACATGCTGTGCGTGCAGGTTGTCTGGTTTGGCTTATAGATGACTTTGATTTTTCTCAACTAAGAAGTCTCCTGGTGTGGCTCTTGATCAGCTCCTACGACAGTATTCTCTTTTTCCCTCTACATCAGAGAAAAGTGAGGTGTTTAGTTTTATTTTACTTCTTGTTTTCTGCTGGAATATTATCTATTCTTGAACCTTCATGGAATGGGGTTGGGTAAATATCAGCTTTGAGGTACTTTAGGTGAGTTTCTTAAATTCTTTCCTTCTCTCCTTTGTCACAAAGCAACCTGTATGCCTTATTGATCGTGCTAACTTGTGAGAAATAAGGTTGTGTGGGCTTATATTGAAACACTGCATAGGTTTAGAATTGAAGCATTTGTTGGATAATGCTTGCTTCTTTTAAAAAATCTGTATTTTCTCTGAATCTGTATCGCTGAACTTTTTATTTCATAAGATACCACCAGTTTTTCCCCTATTTTTGTTGTTTGTAGAGTGGCAAGGAAAGATGCAATAAGCATTAAAACAACTTGCTATCTGGTTGTGGTTTTGTGTTAATAGGAAAGCTCTGGGAGTTCACTGCGAGTAACACAAGGAAGTTCTTTTGTTTTTTAGTCATAAGACTTTTCTTGAATTAATATAGTCTTGATTCATTTCTGTAATATGAAGCTAAAAAGAATGTCTATAAAACATCCATTCCTAGATACTAGTTCTTACCAACTGAAATTGAATTACTTTTTCTTTGGTCTCTGGAGAAGTGTTCTCCAATCATTGCTACTAGCAAAGCATCTTTTCAAGTTGGTACCTAGAGGACTATAGAAATGGTGCTTCATTATGTCCAACCTGTTGTGCCTGTAGAGGCTTCTCTTTATAAATCCAAGCTTGTAGCTGTGGGGGAAGGGAAGGAAACCTTTAAGAAGGCTGTATATGTTACTCATCTAATATGTTCTTGGAGGCTTAATTCATATCCTGGTTCTGATGACAACTGGAAATGAATTTGACCTTATTCTAGTCCCTGGTGCACAGCTGCGTTGAGTGTGGTGACATTCTCTTAACAAAAAAGTGAGGATAGGGCCATGAAAGGTTTTTGCAGACCAGGACTGAAGTGCATTTCTGCTCCTCAACATAAGGAATATTTTTCAGCAGTGACAAAATAGTACAGTGTTTTTTCTCCTTTGAATAACTGGATAGGGAATACAAAGGTAATACAAAGTTAAGTTCAGACGTTCAGTCTTAGTGAAGTGTAGACTCTTTCACCTACCAAGTAAAATCTTTGAAGACTTGCTTGAAATGGGATAACTTAATCAGATAAGAACAACTTTTTGTTGCAGTTCTTGGAAAAATCATTCTTTAAACAATCTATCTTTCCAATGAATTTTAGCCAGCAGAATTTGGGTACGTGTGAGCTACTGCTTGTTTAATATAAGATAAATTTCTTCAAGCTTGCTTCATTTGGTTTTTCACTTAAGACCTAAGGAAGCTTATGAAGTGTTACGTTTCAGTTCACCACACTTTTGTGGCAGCATTTAAACAGTCTTAATAAAATTCAAGTTTTGTGGCTGACACCAATGAAGTTTGAAGCAAGACAATGTGTGTGAACATTTTTTAAGTAGTAGAATATAAAAATTTCATGGTATTGCAGTTGCAGTAGCTTCTCGTATAATTTAAGAGGGCTAGCCTCTGGGCAACTTCTGAAGTTAGGTTGTATCTGATCTGTTCCTATCTGCAGGATCTTCTCTGATGTAAACTACACTTCTTTTGTTATTTAAATTTTATCTTTTAATGCACCTCTCATAAAGTTTCAGACCTTAATATTTACTTGCTATAAAATATTGTGTGTCAATATTGTCGCTTTTAAAATGAGCAAAAGATCTAAATGAAAACTTAATTCTGGGTCCAAGTTGGCTTGCCTTGTAACTTCATTTTATCCTCTCATGGTTGTCTGTGGATTTCACATTTGAGTATTACTTGACAAAAATGTTTGCACTGTGTTCTTTTTCACACTTTGCCTGGACTGTTAAAGGTAATTGCTGCCTTTTTCCTGTGTTTTGTATTAAACAGATTGGATGTTATATAAAAATGATGAAATGCTGCTTTACTCCTTGACTGTCTTTCAGAATGCACAATTGTAATAGAATGATTGTACATCTTTTCTAAAATGAGCTTGATATTGCATGCAAGGAACAAGATAAGTCTTAACGTTAAGCAAAATTATAGTGAACCAACCATGTTGCAAAGATAAATGCTTTCAAGGGCCTGGACATAAGGAAGAGTTGTAACAGATGAAGTAAGCATTGCAGGCACAGAGAGCTGGAAAGACTTTGAAGCTCCGATGTCATAATTTCTTGTTGAATATTATACAACAGAAACATTTACAATGTGTGACTCCTGTTACAAGAGAGCTTCCTGCATATCAGAATACAAAGGAAACGTGAGGTTGATCTCCTTGAGTTGACAAGCAACAGCAGTGTCAATAGCAGGGTTGCTCAGAGTAGTGTCTTCTGAACAGGATGGGAGTGGTGGCTAAGTCTGCTGTTGATACCACCTTTTGTTGCCTCTTACTAAGTTTACAGGTGCTTGCCTTGGACAGCAGTGGAAAATCTGTTTACCATCATTGGGTAAGCTTTCCCAAAAGAGCTTGTGTTGTGTTCCTTGCTTTACACGTGTATTTGGTTTCCTTTGGTCTAAGTTTAAGGGAAGTAATAGGGAAATATTGGTGTCCTTAAAATGCATAGAACAAAGATGCAATTAAAAGTCATTACTAGGACTTTAAGACAACCCCCACCCCCAAATAGTAGTGTGCATGGAAATAATGTGTCCTGAACTACACGATACCTAAAATTACATCTTGCTTTCTCCAACCTTTATTTTAGTTCTTATGTTTTCTTGAGAGAATGGCATTAAAAGTTATTGCCAACTGTTGAATGAAAATAGACTTACCTGCTCAGGCCTTTTTCCTCTCCTGTCCTACTGCTTTTTACCAGGAATCCATGAGAGAACAACTCATGATGATAACTTTCCTGAAAGAAATAGAGGGAAAGTTTTGTTCTGCATGTGTGTGCATGTTAGTGGTTTTTATAACTGCAGATAAAGAGGTCTACAGGAATTATTAGGTAGGAAACTTTCTCTTTAAACACAGAAGTTTCTCATATGCAGCGCAGCTTGCCTTCAGCCAGTACGCAGGGCTCTTGATTTCTGTGTATGCTTCAGGATTGTGATGAAAAGGAAGGCTAATGATTGTCACTAACTTTCTTATAAAAGCGAGTTAACTCCCCTGACAAACCAGATTCCGCATATGAAGTGACTTGCAGGAAAGCTCAGTGCTTGAGTTATAGGAAAATGTATGCGTATCATTAATTTTTTTCTTGTTATTGTAATATTGAGAAGTTCATTAATAAAAATCAATGCAGTGATTTTTTTCTTGCTTGAGAAATTTCTCTCAAAAATAAAGCTGCTTCTAGGACTTGTGTGATTCTTCTGTTTTTCACAATGTAGTTCCATCTTGTCACAGTTCAAATTATTTTTTACTAATTAGTTCTAATATAAAATGGCGTATTTTTTTTTTTTAAATAAACACACCTTTTCAACAAAAACTGAAATGATGCTTACTTCCAAGGAAACAGAATCAAGAGGTAAAAATTAAGTAACACTACCAGCACCTGACTAAACTCTTCCTTAAGCTTCACAGATTTGCAAAATGTCTTTGAGTGGAAGGGACCCCAAACTTTCTTAGTGGGAGACAGTTGTTTTTTGCTATTTTTGGTGAGGGGAGGGTTTTTTTTTTTTAATAGTGAAGAGTTCAGGTGGCTGAATGATAGTCTACACTTAAGTACTTCTCAAATGGGTGCTATTCAATCTATGCATCTGATATATTTGGGGATGTTATTAGCTTACAGAAATAATGTGGAGACCTAGGAAATGCTAGCACTTCCAAGTTCCTCGGTGTGCACTTTTTTTTTAAAGAGTCCTTCATTCTGAACATAAAATTGACCTTAAATACATGCTAATTAGAAAAAAAAGCAAGATACCATCCATAACAATTTTAATAACTTAAAGTAAAATTTACAAGTGTAACTGAAGTTCCTAAGAGTGAAAGGGATACTGAATTAATGAGACTTGTGTCCAGTTGTACTCTAAATGTTTGAGACAGTCTTGTCTCTTCTGTATGATGTGGAAAATCTGTTAGTGGTGTTTTCTTTCCTCATGATCACTACTGGCATCAGTCTTTGAACTTTGGGCTTAATTCTTCACACACTGAATGAGAGGGTTGAATTATTTTCAAAACAGAGACTGAAAGCAGTAGGAGTGTTACTCTGGATGAGCCTTTCAGAACATAAGTCCATGAAGAACACAAGTTCACTTGTGAATTGAATTAATAGGCAACAGGGTGTAAAAGATTCAGTGTTTCCTGTCATGAGGCAAGTGAGTGATTAGTTAGAGTGGAGCATGAATTTTTGGAGAAAAAAAAAATCACTCCTATTAAATGTTTAAAAAACAGTTTTCAAAAAGTATTCTAGAAAAGTACTGTATTTTTGAAAGACAAGACTCTAGATAGGAGATGACAGTAATAGTAACCAAGCTAAAATCCCTGAAAAAAGGAGGAATGGTGTGGCATTCATATTCTTTATACTGCACAGGTACACTCCAAGGAGGATTTCTGTCACTGTCAGTGCTCTTAAAAAGAAAAAATTTAGATGATTCTGCTTGGTGTGAAGTTTCACATTAAAGTAACTTAAATAGGAAAACAATTTCCCAACTCCCCTTGAATGAGAGGCAACCAGAGCAGCTCTGTTTGGCATAGTTAAATTAAGCTTTGTGTTCTGTGTTGTTACTAGAAGTTACCAAGCTAGTGGAAATGTTGAATTGATAATAACTAACTTGTTCCTACAAGGGCTTTGTTCCTTTTCTCTGTTTTGTGAGCCAAAGGTGCAAATGGTATGACCCCTCTGATGATGTCCATAGTCTCAAGTAAGGCTGTCTTTGTTGCTAAATGAAAAATTTGGGAATACAACTAGAACCTTCCCTTTATGAGGAGGAGGTCTTGTAAAACTATCAGTATTACAAGCATGTTAGAAAACTTAAGAGCCAAAGAGTCAGATTTCCTGTAGCATAGGTTTGGTGAGCTGTTCCTCACCTGGTTGGTTTGTTGACTTTCTATATCAAGAAATCTGTAAGTTGTGCTGTATCTTTTGGGGCCAGTAGAGTCATCCTTCTCAAGCAAAAGAAAACTATATGCGATACATTTCTGAAAGAATTCTCAGATTGTGGATCCTCATGTTATCCATTTTTCCAGGTGGTTTGTTTTACTGCAGAGAGGCTTTTGAAAGTTGGAAAGAAGTTTGGCTGTTGGATAAGTTTCCCATTCTCTTTACCTGGTTAAGCTGATATAAGCAGTGCTGCACTGTCTTCAGATACAGTTCTGCTGCATTTTGTTTTTGTTTGATGAACCTATCTGGAAAAGTCAGTGGAATAATTATGGAGAAAGGGGGATAGTCTCATTCTGAATTAAATCAGATTAACTGCAGGACTGTATAGATGACTGTGTCAGCAACACCAGTAGGGTAGTATTAGGAAATGGAGAGCAGCTGCAAGGAGCACCACCAGCACTTATCAGAAGTTCTTACTAGAATGTGGGGTTTTGAGATGTTTCCATGTTATGGGTGGATTCACAGAGCACTTGAAATAAGAGGATGGCTGTGACTTCTGTAAGCTACTCTGCATATATTGCTAATCAAGTGTGTCCACATGGGGAGCTAGTGCACTGTGCACGAAGAATTACAACTTCTGTGGCTGATGCAGAAATCACTAAAACACAATGACCAATTTGATTAAGGTTATGTTCTAAAATGTAATTCTTGTGTTTGAAGATGTGATTTGCCTCCCTTCAGTACAATATTTGAACAATACATCTCTGTCTCAGCCCAAGACAGTTTGCTGAGAGTAGTACAAAGCACACTGGTAATATCAATGTTATTTGTACAGATGCAAGTCCTTTTGACTGTACAGCTTTGCTGCTTCCTTAATGAAACTTACATCAGGTTCAGCAGTAGTCTTTATGCTTTAATTGAGTTTTCTTAACATCTGCTAGCTGAAGTAGAGATGGAATTTTTCCATTTTACATTAATAAATATGAGCAAAACCTGTAAATATTGGACCAGGTCTTAAAGCATCTTAAAAAGAGTCAGGAGATTAATGGTTATGAAATGGAAGTCTTCTGATATAAACAGCATTTTGTGGAGCAGCTACAGAGCACCTCTTCATCTGTCTGGTCCCAGTAGCTGAAGGTTCTCTGAGTGAATGCCCGCACCCAACTTATTCCTGGTCTTTTACAACAAAATCATCTGAATTTGTACCAGATTATTTAGCTTTCTATTTAAATGATTTCTAGTTACATCAAGAGTTAAGAATTCTGTGTGATTACTTTTTGAGTATCAGAAGAGCTATTACTGTATAGAGAAAGTATTTTAAGGTTAAATTTTCAGGCCCTTTGGATAATCAGTGAATATACAGGTGTTATAATTAAGGAATATACAAGAGAGTTTGGCTAAGCAGATTATTACACCAAAAAAGAATAGATAGGGGGCTTACCCTTGTCCTGGGCTCACTGGAAAACTCAGAAAGGAGGAATCTCCAGAAAACAATCCTTCCCCTCTGGTAGTCAACTTTTAAATGGGGTCTAGGAGAGGTGGAGCCAAGCTCACCCCTTCCAGCAGCACGGGTGAATTGCCTTCACCTGTGCTCCCATGGCTGATTCATTGCTCACCTCAGGTGATCAATCAGAGGTTCAGGCCGTGATTCAGCAGTTCCCACACACACTTAAAATGGAGTTAAGGTATATTTGTACAGTGAAATAGTTTTAGGCTGTCATTTACACAGTTTGAAACAACTGAAGATTCCAGTTTTCTCTTGAACAAAGTGCATAATTGCTACATTACAAAATCTTGTAACTTTTGATTCACATATTAAGTCAGAGTATTTCTGATTGTTGAAGATATTTGTATAAATTCAGACTTAAGAACTGGTTGTCATTCTACATTTAGAATTCCTTTGCTGGTGTCACAACTACTTCCAATAACGATATAAGTTGCATTTGTAATTTACTTTTTAGTTCAGATTGTAAATGTTTTTTCATGTGGAAGTCTCTATCCCCAAGAATTACGCTTTCTGAGAGTTTATATAGGTTGCAGGTTTTTTTGTTGTTGTTTTTCCATCTAAGATATTCTCAGTACAAGAATACTCTGCTTCTAGTAGAAAAGTCATAACCCAATTAAATGAATCTTAGTGTTTTCAAGTCTTGGAGATGTATTCCTTTATGATCTTATTTCCCACTCTGACACCTCACTAAGTATTCTGCTGTGTCATCACCATCTATCAGCAGGGTGCTGTTCTCTGAGGCTGGGACAGGTGCTGTGCTATTAGCAATGTGATATCCCAGAGTACCTCCTGGGATAGGATATTTTGCTTTGCAGAAAATGGTATTTGAGAGCTGAAAACAAAGGTGATCGATTGAATCCCAAGTTAGAGCTCCTGTTAGAAAGATTAGAAGACTTTTATGTTGGCACTGCATGTAGCTTGTAATTGTTATTCTGAGAGAATTTCAAGAAAATTGAATTTGTGGTAGTGTCCTTTAAATATCTATTGCTATGTGTATTGATCTTTGCTTCAGCATATGCTGAACTGTATTTCCTGACTTGTACATTTTTATTGCTTTAAGTTTTCTGACTACTGAGTTAGTATTCCATCATTATGATGCGTAATCAAAACTTTCAACCTACTGCTGGTGGTAAGAAAAATCTGGTATTTTGGCACAGGGCAGGAAAGAAATGATAGATAAAAGTTCCAGATGTACAATTCCACCATGACACATTTTTGTTTGATTTCTTGCATTTGATTTATTTTATTGCTTGAAAGAAAATTGCCAGTAAAAAGCAGTTTGACTGTTGTTACGAGTTTTTGCTTTCAAATAACTTCTAAGATTTGTTTGCTGAAAACTGTCAGCTGAAATCCAGTGTTTATTTTTCTTGCCTTCTTTTTTAACTTGTAATTGTAGGCCAGTTTCAGTCTTACTCTAGTTTAGCTTTTCGCAATTAGGCAACATAGTTTAAACTTTCTGTCATGCTCTGATAAATCATAAATGCTTATGGTGTCTTTGAATTGCAATCTGTTTTTGGGAACATGACCCAAAAATCAGTGTTTAGCAAGCAAAGGTACTTTTAATGCTTATTTTACTTCAAATTTTTTAATTTACTTCTTATTTGTTTAACATTTTCTACTTCATAATTGGAATAAAATTAGGGGAGATTTTAATATTCATCCCTTTCTGTCTCTTATTCAGAAGAATGAAGAAAGTAGCCTTTCCTCTGGTTCTTTCAACCTAACGACATTTGGATGTGATCTTATCCGAATGACTGAATGTGCAGGGTTCAAGTTGAGTCACTTTGCTTTCACAGTGTTGGGGTTTTTTTCTTCCTTATTTTCGTTTTTATTCAAGTATTTAGCTTTTGAATGTTGTGGTAATTTTGTACTTCAGAAGGTCTTTATCATGGTTACTGTATATTACCAGGAACTGTCAATTTAAAAAAGAAAAAAAAGGCTAAGTGACCCAGGTTTACTTCCTTTTAATTAAAGATGATTTAAAAGAAGTGTTCTACCTCTGAAAGCTTGGAATAACTGTGATAGAAACAGGGAAATTGCCATTTTAAAACAATTTTTTCTTCTTTTTCTTCCGTCTGCGGCAAGCAGAAAGATGCTGTAGAGGAATTTCACAGGGGAATAATTATATCTGCTGGAGACACTTCTTTTTAATTGCTATCAGGTAGTTGATTGGTTTATGACCCTGACATGAAAGCTTACAGCACCCTTTAAAAATATTATATATAACGTAACTGTCTCTATCACATACATGTATGTGTAATTATCTCCAAATCCTATTTAAACCTTGTTCTGATGTCTTGTGTTGATGAATTCCTCAGGTTTTTGTGATTTAGACGGTGTCTCATATGTTTAATGTTATTCCTCAATTTATTGACTGTTCTCCTGGGGTTTTCTTTGTTGTTAAAACATAAATTGGATGATCTACTTTTTCTGTAGATCATACATTAAATTGTATTTCTGACATATCCTCTTATGTTCATTTCCTTTCTCTGTAAAAATAAAAATCTGTCATTTTTGATTTGTTTCAGGTAAAAGAAATTCAAAGTCTTTAATCACTGATTGCCTGTCTTTGGAGTCCTTTTGCTTTTATAGTATCTCTTTGTGATTGCTTTCCCTGAACCAAACATGTGTTATTATCACAAATGCCACGGCATTTTATTTTTTATGTTTTATACCTGACTTTTGTTAAATCGAGCATTGAAGATGATCAGAAAGTAGATCTGTGTATTTTGAGTGGTTTTAATGGAATTTTTCTATTTTTGTCTCACAAAACTCTCCAGGTAGTTGTCATTTTTTTTCCCAGATCAGTTCCAGTGTTAGTTCTTGCAGAAGAAAAAGTGGTTCTAAACTCGGTGTAATCGTCTTACTTTTTTCCATTTGAATTTCACTCATTCTTATTTTTTTTGTTCTACTTTTTGTTCTACTTATTTTTTCTTTCATAATATTGAACAGTTAATATTGTAACACCTTCAAATGTTGGCACTTATTATTAAATATTTTCAAGAGATCTCTGTATGTTCCTTTATTCTTTGACCTTCGTGTATTTTCTTTTTTCTTCTCATTGGGTAGTTTCTGATCGATTACAGCGTATATCCACGTACAATATTTAGTCTAAAGGCTTTGTCAAAAAACTCGTATTCAGAAGTTTTTGTTGCGTATACAACTAAGCATTTTGTATTTATATTTTTGAAGAATTTGAATGAAGTAAAGTGACATAACTTGCCTGTATTGATGGTTTACTGGCTCATCTCTTTCATTCTTGGAATTTTATCGTTCTCTGTTTGGTTTTGTCAATATGCTTGTAGCTTGGAGAGCAGGGTTCACAAATCTGGGGGATTTGTGGCTCCTAGAATCAGTCCTACTAGTTTTTATGGCAAGAGTATAGTGTTCACTATCTGGTTATTTCATGTAGTACTTCATATTATTTTTATATAATATTATTTATTATATAAATAATAGTTTACATTATGTTCAGGAATCTCAGATGGATTCACACAGGTCTTTGGGCTGTTGACATACACAGATGCTGCTCTAGATAAATTATGAGGGCCGCACTGAAATTAATTCCTCCTATTTAAATATGTTCGCCAGTAGCATCAGAGGCAGATATTGGTGATATTGTTGTTTGGTAGGGATTGAACCTTTCCACCAGTATTCTGTTACATTTTGTTACTGTGTCACAGACAGCAGCAGGGGTTGATCTGACAGAATGGTGTCTGACGCTGAAGTGCGTCTGAAACAAAAGTGTGTCCTTGGGTTCCCTCATACAGAAAAAATGGCATATCTGATATTTGTTGATGCTTGCTGAATATTTATGGAGACCAAACAGTGGATGTGAGCACAGTGAGGAGTGGGTGGTATGTTTCAGCAGTGGTGACAGCCACATGCAGCAAGACAAGGCATTATTGCAAATGGCCATGCAGAGCTGTGACACCATTAAATGAAGGGTGCCTTGATCAATTCATCTACATAAATTGTTGAATTATGACCAGGAAACTGTGCATGGAGCTGAACGTCCACTTCAGCTTGTTGGAAACAACAGTGGCAACCTTGGAATATTAGAAAGTTTGTGCCAGGTGATCCCAAGAATGTTCACACAGGAACAGAAAGAACACCATATGCAAGTTTGTGAGAACCTGTTGAGCCAATGCAAGGCTGAAGATCACTGTTTGTGGATCACATCGCTTTACCGTGAGATGAGATGTGGTGTCACTACTGTGAGTTGGAGTCAAAACAGCAGGCCACGGAGTGATGAGATGTGAATTCCCCACTGAAGAAAATGTTGAAGACGCAGCCATAAGTCTGTAAAGTGATGTTCTCTGTCTTCTGGGATAGGAAAGGAGCAATCTTTCTATATTTCCTAGAACCCGAGCAAACCGTCAACTCTGACCAACCTGAGCTGAAGGCTCATACTTACGGAGTCAGGCCACAGAAGAAGACAGACTTTCTCTTGCAACACAATAACACCAGGGCCTATGGGCAACGTTTTCCTATCAACACCATCATACACCAACAACACCAGCTATGAAACAGTGGGTCACCTCCACCGGTGTAGATTTTTACGTGCAAGGCATGCAGGCTCCTGTTCATCACTGGCAAAAATGGAGGACTATTAGTGATGACTGTCGAAAAACAGTGTTTCGTAGCTGAGGATTTGCTCTGTCAAGAATGTTATTGTGCTGTTTGTAGTTATTGTAGTTTCCATGGAAGTAAATAGGAGGCATTACTTTCAGAGCAACCTATGTACTTATTTACATTTTTCTTCATCTTCTTCCTTCCTCCTCTTCAGAAAAGCCTTTCTTTGATTTCCTGAGGTATTTTTAAAAATATTGCAGGGAAAATAATACTTGCTTGAGGTATTTGAAGAAATGTTGAGGGAATAAATTAGCGCTGTTCCCTCCTTTCCTGTCTCCAGGAAGTGACTACATGTCTCTGTAATGCATGTGTATTAGAGCCATTCAAAATCTCACGTTGGAAGGGACCTACAAGGATCATTGAGGCATCCCCTGACTCCACACAGGACCACCCAAAATTCAAATCATATTTCTGAAGGTGCTGTCCAAATGCTCCTTGACTTCCAGCAGTTTAGGGCCGTGCCCACCATCCTCCAGGTGCAGAACCTTTTCCTAACCCCCAACCTGACCCTTCCCTGATGCAGCTCCTTGCTATTCCCTCAGTCCTGTTGCTGTCAGCAGAGAGATCTGAATCCTCCTGCTTAGTGCTCTTACTGCAGATTTGCCATTTCCAAGGCAAAAAAACAGGTCCTGCTTTACACTCAGGTGTAAAGAGTTGCTCTTTTTAACATAATGTTCTTTGTCATTATGAACATCCTTATGAGTAGGTTTAGTGATAAGTGGGGCTGTACTAAGTAAGGATTTATTTTCTCTCTCTGGTCCTTTCTTTGAAGTGAATTGGGGGAAAATCCTCCCATCATTGTCTTACGGGAAGGAGTTTTGCATAAACTTTTCAGACAGGGTGCTCAAAAGCCAGGGGCCAGTGTTTTCACTGACTCGGATAATTTTTGTTCCCCTGGAAGCATTTGGCTAAGGTGCATGAGGAGAATAGTGCAGTCTCACAGGAGATTTTAATAGGAAAACGAAACTGTCTACTGGCAGTTTCTGTGCCTCCTTACACTGCTGAGTGTAGAACCTAATAGTAAATTCCCCCTTGTATTTGTTGTTTTTCTTGCTCTCCCTCTTTGAACTCTCAAGGTTATTCAGTTATTTTCCTCACAATTTCATTAGGAAATTTGCCAAAAACATCCTTTCTAGGCAGCTGTCTCTGGACCTTTGGAGGCCAGCACTAATGTGCTTCCAGTCTGTAGGGGGTGTTTGGCACAAAATTATGAACTAGGCCTTCAGTGCTTCAGGGGAGAGAGGAGAAGAGATCTCAAGCATTTTACCACACCCAGGTGCAAATTTCTGCTCGTCTATGAGCATTCAGGGGCTTTCATCTCTGGTTGTACCTGCTTTGTCCTGGTGCAAGGTCTGTTAACAGCAACAAATTGTTGATAGGAGGGAATTGTAATGGGAGAATTATTTTTCTGTTGAGCAAACGCTGCTTCGAGGGAAAGCTTTGTGTGGGAAGGACTAATTCTAGCAGTCTTAGGCTGTTCCGATATAATTTTTTAATGAGGCATTGATTTGGTTTTTATTTATTTTAAAGCAATGCTCGAAGGTACCGTGGTGCTGCCCGCTTGCAATAGTTCATGTAAAATGGATGGATATGCTAAAGGTTTTGCCCAAATTAATACTGAATTAAACGTACCGGAAAAAGCAAGGAACGCTTTTCAGTGCTTTTTCATACGCCGCTTAGCGATATAGGCAACTACCGTACCATATGTACATAGAATATATTTGTCAGCCTAACTGCTTCTCTTGTTTGACTAAACTGTCTCCTTCCAGCCACCCACACAGAATATGCCTATGGGTCCAGGAGGGATGAGTCAGAGCGGCCCCCCTCCACCCCCGCGCTCGCACAACATGTCTTCAGATGGACTGGTAGGTGGGGGCCCTCCTGCGCCACACATGCAGAACCAGATGAACGGCCAGATGCCTGGTAAGTTTTTCTCCTCTAAGACATTAACACCAGCGTTGCTTAGCAACTGGAACGACATGGGGGCTCAGGGGATACTAGATTGTTGATGACAAAACTGCTTTGAATGCCCCCGAGTACGAGCTCTCTTAGAGTTTGTTAGCTACAGAGCTACGTGACCTGTATTCAGTGTTTATCAGGCTGCCCTTGGGCTTTGATGTAGCTGACACACAGCATTCCTCTGATGAACAGAACTGGCTAAATTTAGTCTGTTTGAAACCATGCAGTACAGCTGGCTTTAGAAGGCTTACCGGGGAAAGGTATTGGCCTGTGGCTGAGTGAATGCAAATCCTTCCATAAAAAGATAATGTGAAATCATCACAAGTAAATAATTAGATAATAATAAAATAGATTCGTTTTACCCACGTTCAAAACTCACTCCGTAAATACAAGGGAAAAAAATAATTAGTTCACTTTCGTACAGAAAGTCACCAGTTGCCACTAATCCTCTGTGTTCTTTATTATTGAAGACATGTTGAATGGTAAGGGATTTGTAAAGAAACAGCCTCCAGATTATTGTTCTAGGTATAAATTTTAAGTCTTTTTTATGCCATCCTGTTTTGTAATAAAAAGTGCTTGAGAAGTCAAAAACAAAGCAGTGAAACAAGATGATAAAATTCCACATTATGTCTGCCAGTACTGGCTTTGGGCTAACTATTCCCTTCAGCAGTCAGATCAGAAAGGAGGGAGTCCTGGAAAAAGCATGCTTCTTTATAGAGAGGCTGTTTTCCAGAATTTCCACTCATAAAGCCATACTGCCTCTTCGGTGAGAGTTGGCTTTCAACTTAAAATTACATTCCCCAGATTGCTTTTGTTCAGGACCCCTTTTATTTTTTTGTACAGAGGAACTTTTCATACGAAAGCTCTTCAGGGTATTGATTCTTCCAGGAAAGGAAAGTGCTATCAAAGGATCTTTGTATATTCACCTCTCACTGGTCACAAGGATAAGGTCCATGACAATCAACACAGCTTATAACTATGCAAAACTTCAGCTAAAAATATAGAGATAGCTATGGTTTCTAATTTGTGTTCAAATCTTGATAAAATGGATCCTGATAGTGGCAGCTTTTGTAAAAAGAGTAGCTAAATAGCATCAAAAGATCTTGTAAAAGAAGTGAATAATAGAAGATCTAGAGGAGAAGTCAGTTGCATTGTGTGTGTTGGTCATTGTTTGTGCTTGGAAGTAGAAAGAACAATATATGCTAGCTCCTTAAATAGGGCAGAGATATTATGGTTGAGGAGTCTTCTATCCATCTAAGAACCATCAGCTCCCATGGAGAATAACATTGCTTCTCACAAATCAGTCTCTTTGACCCTCTAGTGTAATCATATTATTGTTATTATAATGATCTTTTCCAAGGAGAAGGATTACTAAGTCACAATGTGAGCATAATGTCTTCACTGCAGAGCCACAGGGGAGGAAAGTCACTCCTTAAACACACATATTTTGTAATTAGATAGAATAAGAAAAGAGTGCTTATGAAGATATGTGAAAGGTAAATAGATTTGTTTGGGTATTCACCTAGACAAATGCTTAAAAACAGTTTCCAACTAAGCTTTAATTTAGCCTTTCTTCCCAACATACACCTTTTTTGAATGTCTTTTCTTTCCCATCTGTGTTTAAGGTTGTCTCTGAGGATGTGAAGATAAACAGCTTAGGATGAGGGCATCTCGAATATTGGGAAAGCATGCTAAAATTGCTTCATAGTTACACTCTGGAGAAGGGGAAGGAGAATCATCTCATTAAGTGGATATCTGAATGTTGTTTTTCCTTTAGTGTTTACTAGTTTGTCTGTTTGCGAGTCTTTCTGTATTTTGTAGACACATATTTGCAATTATTTATTCGATGTATACATTTGCTTTCTCTTTATAGGGCACTTAATGTAAGATTGCATAAGATGCTTTATGATAGAAGTCAGGTACAAAACTTTAAATAACTGAAGAGATTATCTGTCCTGAAGGAGTTCAGTGCAAGGCATGAGAATCCAGGGTCAAAAATCACAAGTTGCCTGGAAGAAATAAATTTTAGGCTTTTAAAATTGCTAGCTAAGGATTTCTGGTAGGCCTCATCCAAGTAGGTGCTTCCAGAGGACTAAGTATGAGTGGAAGGACTGATGGGATGATTAAAAGAGCTCTCTAGTAACAGTGCATGAACTGCTGAAAAGTTCTGCCACAGACCTCTCCCATTACCTGAAGGGCAAAGGGTGATTTTTCTTACATTTGTGTTCTGGCTAATAAAGAGCCTGAAGTACTGTTGAGACCCTTAATTGCTTCCCTTGACAGATAAGTGTCTGTATCCTCTTACTGGTGAAGACAGTCAAGACAAGCCTTTTTCAGCCTGTAGTGGAATTCGATGCATCTGTACCTGTGACAGATGATAGGTTTTATCTGGAAAAAAAGAAACCAAAACAACCTTGTGTGAAGAATTCTGTTCATTGAATTTATGATGCAGACTAAGGGTAGGGCATGGATTTAGAAGGAGGTGATAAAAACGTTCTTGCTGATGTCAAATTTTCTCCCTGATTTCTTCAGTTTGTTTGATAAGTAAAAAGTTGAAAGATAAGACGAGCTGTAAGGTTCTGTGACCTTTACCTTGGCAGTGTAGGTATCTTTCCTGAATAATACGTGCTTGTATGTCTCCAGCAAGTTCTTCCAAATTCTTTTTTGCTTCCTACAAATGTAGTCTCAAATGCACTTACAGCTTAGTCTCAGGACTAAGATGCTATCTGTTAGCATTTGAGAGTTAACTTCAATATCAGTTAGGTAAGATACTTATTCCACTAACTTTAGTTTTAACACGGGATCTAATTAGTAAAGTATTTAAAGCAGTTACTTTAATGACAGGTAAGCACTTCTTGTCTCATTCATTCATATTCCTCTTTTCATGTTCTTCATATTTCATTAAGAAAAAATAACTGTTGTGTCCTTATATGCAGGAGAACCTACTGGAGTGTATTGGCAGTGATTTCTCAAATACGTTCTTCTTTATCATTTGCAAGGTTTTTTCCATACTATTATCTTAGCTTTACCTCTGTCCTTTTCCTCTAGCTCCACATTAACAAAATTCTGGTTTTGATCCCAGAAAATACACATGCTGATATTGCCTCTGCCCACTGCTTCTTGAGTGCTTTTTTCTGTTTTGATGCTGCCCTAGACATTAAGTGTAAAATAATTTCCCTAAGGGGCTGGTTTATGTGCTCAACAGCTTCTCTCTTTCTGTCTTCCCTGTTCCACTTCCTGTATTACTGTTTTTCAAAAACATGTTCTACTGTGTACTTGGTGAGCTCTCTAGTATCTGCTGTAGACAATTTCTTCCTTTAAGAAGAAATTTAAAAAACAAAAGCAAAACCATTTCCATGCCCTTACTTTCTGACATTAATCCTGCATCTTCCTTTCCTTAGGAAATAATAACAGAGGAAGAAGTCTTCTTGCAGTCCTGTCATAGTTGCTTGTTACCACAGTCTGGAGCTTTTTTTCACCTTAGCTTTACTTCAGCGCGATAATCACATGGTTTGCGATGATCTCCTCCCTCTCTGTTGTCTGTGTAACACAGTTGGACAGTATTCATGGACAGTATTGCTGACTGTTGTTCTTTGTCATGGTTATCATTTTATTTACTGACTTTCCTGCGTTTGTGGTGGATCTGTCTTTGTACAGTTCAGCAATCTCTGCTTAGTCTTGTTTTGCAGGAGCAGTAAACCTTTATTACTCTTTTCACTTTCCTTGATAAGATAAGCTTGCTTGTTTATTTCAGCAAGGTGTCTTGAAAGTGCAAGAGGATAAACATTCTTAAACGTGTTGTATTTAATAGCTTTATTTTAGTTTTGTGATTTGGTGTGACTGCATTTGTCTGTTGTACAGTGCTTAATATAGAACCCTTTTTCTCCCCCTGCTTTTCTTTTTGAAGGACCTAACCATATGCCTATGCAAGGACCTGGGCCTAACCAACTCAATATGACAAACAGTTCCATGAACATGCCTTCAAGTAGCCACGGGTCGATGGGTGGCTATAATCACTCAGTGCCATCCTCACAGAGTATGCCAGTGCAGAATCAGATGACCATGAGCCAGGGACAGCCGATGGGCAACTATGGGCCCAGACCAAACATGAACATGCAACCAAACCAAGGTAAATGAGGTGCTTGTTTGCTTCTACCAAAAAGTAACTTCTCACTCAGACTTTTCTTAACAGAACTTCTCTTGTAGATTTCCTTCCCTAAATGCATGACCCATCTTTTAGGACTATACATTTCTATTCTCCAATGTGCCGATGAATTTTTATATTTGCAGACACTGTTTTCTGGTGTTTTGTGAGATGGGCTTAAATCTGTTTTCACAGCTTGTAAATTTGAACTACGGTTTAACTTTCCCAGACTTTACACTTCCAACTGTTGTTATTGTTTGAGTTGATAAAAATATATCTGTGCTCTTCAGTCTCTTGGGCGAAGTGAAAAATTCAAGTCTTCACATTTTTGTACCTAATTAATCTTTGTTCTTTCCTGCATGCTGTTTTGGCTCAGAATATCTGTTAGTTGTAAGAAATAAAATTCAGTAGAGTGTAGAGGATTGTTCCTGGTTCTGTTTTCAGAAGATGTCCTTGTGTATATAGTAAAATTCAAAACTAATTTTGTATCTAGGATATTTACATAGCAGAAACTGTTGACGGTATGCTCCTTGGTGAAGTGCAAAGACATCACAGAATTAAAATATTGTATTAGAGTCACAGCAGACCAAATTATTAAAATGTATATATACTACTTATTTATATGAATGTCTTCAAGTCAGCAAAAAAGAGGTATTTTCTGCTTAGCTGTTCGTTTGTTTCTACACTGAATCTAGACATACAACCCAATAGAAGACATCTTGCAGAAACAAGACTTCTGCTTACAGCAAGTTGGGTTTGGGTTTTGTGTGTTGTTTTCCCTTTTTAATCTGTATGAGTTTACACAGACTTATTAGCTGAAGTGTATGATTTGGGTTTTTTTGTCTCCTCATGCTGTAGAACATTTTTTCCTATTTTTAGGATTCTCTTTCTAGTCATTTGGAGGAAAAAAAAAGTACTGCAGTGATACAGGTTCTTCTCACAATATGGTTTTATTGGAGATATAGTGGAGATATAGGCTCCACTTTGTTAGATAGATGCCATTTCTTTCTGAGGTGTACAAATAGAGCAATTTGCACTGATCTGTTTGGTCATTACGTCACTGAGAGGTTCAAAACAGAGGAAAGATGAAGATGATATGAAACCAAAAATGAGTCAAGCTAAACCAGCTATTTCTGCAGCTTTCTTACCAGTAGTGAAAGTGGGAAGTCTGATAAATCTTCTGTTGCCCACATTCTTACTGGCATTTTTCTTAAATTTTAATAGTAAACCAAAAAAGGTAGGTACGTAGCAGAGGAAACCATTATGAGTGTGAATATTTTTTATTCTCAACTCTCAAGTTACCTGTGTATTCTATGCAATACACAATGGAGTCGTTTTGTAACCATTGTAGGATGCTTTATAAAAGACCTGCATATTCTGTTGAAATTTCTTAGTTGCAGAGAGTTAGCAATAAATATGCAGCTGTTTTTGTGAAGGAGCCATCAACTAAGTTGCTCCACAGAAAAAAAACTTACTTTGTGTGACTGTCTTACAGTTTAGGACTAGTGATTATTCCTTCTCAAAACTGTGCTCTTTACTCTTCCTCGTAATATTCCTCTGTTGTATTTTCAGTACTCTGTCAAACATGGAAGTTGCTCATTAGAAGTTAAGCAGAAAAATACTTAAAAGATTTCTGTTCTGAACGAATAATAACACTGAAGTGGCTTTTGGGAATAAAGCAGCGTCTAACCAAATTATAGGTTCAAGAAGAAGAGCAAAACATCTTGTTAGAACATGAGCTAATACTGTTGCCTGTGCATAACGTCACAAGAGTTCCTTCTGTCTGTTTAGGCTCATGGTTTTACATCTTAGTTAAGGCTGTAATTTTTGTGGAAGCTCAACAGAAATGGAGAGTCATTTAGGAGAGTGGGGTGAAAAACTCATTCTTTAAAATATTAATGTTAAACAAAAAACATTAATAAGTAGAGCATTTCTTGTGTAAACCATGAAATGGTTTGTGTTGGAAGAGACCTTTAATGATCAGCTTGTCCAGCCCCCTTGCTTTGGGGCAAGGCTTTGAAACTGGTTCATTAGTAATGGAGGATAATTTAACAGGAAGTTTGTTTTGCTGTTTCAATGAAAATACTGTTCTAAATCAGTCAATTTTCAAATAACAGTGAGAAAATGCTCTTCTGTCTGAAGTTGTGGATGCTTGTAATGTACTGGTAGTTAAGTTTTTTGATACAGGAATATTCCTAGACAAGTTTACTTAACCCTTTTCTCTATCTTCTTCTCTTAATTGTTGTATTTGTTCTGAGATTTTGTGGCAAATTAGTGGAAGCATTTTTTGTATTTTCCCTCTCTTATGGCTCCTAGACAGGAGGAAAAAAATGGCAGTCAAGTCTGTTATAAGTGGTGAGATAGTAATAAAAAAAGTAGGTGGCCAAGGTCCAGTCTGGCTAAGCACAGGGACTCAGCCAAATGCAGTCACTGCAGGCTTCTGATTTAAGTGAATGAGCAGTTAGGAAATGCATTGGGATGCGATTAAAGCAAAAGGTGCATTCTGCTCACAAAGAATCAAAAGTGCTTCTGGTAGGTTCTTGGTGATACCAGGCACAATATCTGCAGGTAGGCAGCAGTCATGTATTGTTTTATGTGTGTTACAGCACGTGCATGTCAGTATGCAGAAAGAAGAGTTAAACTCACGCAACTAGTGAAGGATCTCTCTAGTGCACAACTCTTTCTTAGGAAGTATCCCAGGTACAAGAGCTGCTTTCCCTTCAGTGGCTGGCTCTTACATGAGCGCAGCCTGGCTCCACTCTGGGTCCATCCCTTCTGGTCACATGCGGAGCACAAGTGCCAGCAGTGTGCTCCCTGTGCCTGGGTGCTCAATCACCAGTTAAAGCTGCAACCTAACAGTTCCCCTGCAAGTTAGTAAGTGGATTGAGACTTCCTGATTTCTTCATTAGGACTGCATGCTGCCGTTCAGAAGCAGAAATGAGGCAAAATTTTCTGAACTTTGGTATTGCTGCTAAGAAGCATTTGTGAACTCATAATCACATTTTGCTTCTTTTCTGTTGCAAATAAGACATTCTACTAGTTCTGTCAGTTAATAACAACGCTAACTCAATATAATGCTAAATATTCCAGAAGATAAAATCTTAGCATGTCAAGTTGGCTATTAGAAATTAGTAGATATTTTTGACCATAGTTTTTCCCTGTATGGATTCCTGATCTGTTAAAGGACTGAGTTGAATGGTGAGATTATAATAGCATCTGATTTCACAGGAGTGTCGTGAAAGTATTTTCATTATGAAGATTTAGGCATTTTAGTTATTAATACTATAAGAAAGCCCATGAGTAAATTAGTTACTCTGTCTTCAGAGTTTGAATTGGCATGGCATCTCACGCTGAGCAATTAGGAGGAAACAAAATATTGAATAGCTTTTCAGTGAATAATATCTGTTACTGAATGAGGACAGGACTTGTAGAAAAAAAGCCTGCTATCATATAATAGAAGATGACACTATAATGCATGAAAAGGTTTGATCTAACTTTTCAGTGTTCTTAACATAATGTTTTTTGTGTAGCCTTTAGCAAAACATCTTACTGCATGTACACATTTTGAGAAATACGCGGTTAGTAGGAAAAAACATAAAGAAGTGCTAATTAAGGAATTGAATACTTAGTACAGAAGCCATTGTGGGATTTTCTTTTGGTCTACTCTTTATTGATTTTCACTAGCTTTATGATGTGCTAGCCATAGAAATGTGTTAAATGAGAAAAAGTTTTCACATATGTGGTCAGTCTACTTACAATAGAGTTTTAGTCATTTTGCACTTAAGAAACAGAATATTCTGTGGGTGACTTATTGAGAAAGCTGCTGTAGCAGCCTGGGACATCCACATTAAATATTGGCTACCCTTTCAGAAAGGACAAGAAGCAACAAGAGCTGATTGACTAGGGGGAAGCTTCTTTTTTGTAAATGCATTTTTGCTTCTGTATGGGAAGCTACTTATGTTGAATGCAATTCTTTAACTCTTGTCAATTTTTGACTTTTCACAAGGGAGGAAGAGGGGTGGCCAGCAGGAACAGGGAGGTGATTATCCCCCTCTACTCTGCTCTTGTGAGGCCCCATCTGGAGTACTGTGTCCAGGTCTGGAGCCCCCAGTACAAGAAAAACAGGGAGCTGTTGGAAGGGGTCCAGAGGAGAACTGCAAAGATGATCAGGGGGCTGGAGCACCTCCCTACAAAGACAGGCTGAGGGAGCTGGGCTTGTTCAGCAGAAAAGAAGGCTGCGGGGTGACCTCACTGCAGCTTTTCAATACCTAAAGGGAGCCTACAAACAGGAGGGGAATCAACTCTTTAAAAGGGTAGATAACAGCACGACAAGGGGAAATGGTTTTAAGTTGAGGGAGAGAAGATTTAGGTAGGATGTCAGGGGGAAATTCTTTACAGAGAGAGTGGTGAGGTGCTGGAACAGGCTGCCCAGAGAGGCTGTGGATGCCCTGTCCCTGGAGGTGTTCGAGGCCAGGTTGGATGGGGCCTTGGACAGCCTGGTCTAGTACTAAATGTGGAGGTTGGTGGCCTTGCATGTGGCAGGGGGGTTGGAGCTTGATGATCCTTGAGGTCCCTTCCAACCCTGGCCATTCTGTGATTCTATGTGATTCTGTAATATGGAAATTCCTTTTATTTATATTGAAAAGATCTTTCACAGTCATAGATTCATATCTCAAATGCTTTAAGAGTAAGGACCAACGAAGTAATAGTTTGACAATCTCAGAATTGTTGTTTCTTATTGTTGTTTCTCTTATCATCTTGCTATATCCTGTTCCCATGCAAGAAGAGCTTGAAGCAAGTGCCAGACTCCTTCAGGTATTATTTAATGAGCATTATACATTGCTTGGGGTGAGGGAGCAAGACTGGTTTCCTTTTAACAGCTGAACCCTACGTGAGAATGTTGTGTTGACTCAGTTACTTGCAGAAGACCAGTTGTGTAGTCTGATGCTGCGACATTTTTAATGACAATTTCATTGATGTGACTTTAGGAAAATTCTATGAAGTTTCAGAGCTCTTTGTATTACAAACAAATATGAACGGATCACAGAGACAGCTGACTAGGCTGGTGTGGAATCCTGTGTCTCCTTTCATTGACCATAGAGTGAAAGGAACAGAAGGATGGGAACATCAGTATTATCTGAAATAGAAACATATTCAGGGTATGACAGATCAGGATAAAATCTTTTGTGAGGTTGAGGATCTTTTATGAATTTCTTGCTGTCTGTTCATTCCCATGGAAGAAAAGTCTGTTTGTTTCAGTACCTGAACTGCTTTACAGTAGCTTTACAGGTGCCATCAAGTAAGCAGGACAGTCATAAAGTTTTGGACATGTAAGGTATTCAGGAAAAAGAAAATTGCTTCTAAATTCTGAAGTGCTGGTGTGCTATAGCTGGCTTTGTAGCTTGTCTAGCTGTGGATGACACTGCAGTTCTCCTATCATAGAAAGGTGATGATGAATGAAAAATAAAATGATGAATGAAAAATAAAAGAAGACAAACAAATGTCACAGTTCTATCATGTTTGTTCCTTAAGAGACATGAAAGGCAACAGTGGTAACTAGTGGATTTTTTTTTTTATTTTTTTTTTTTTACATTTTTGTCTTTTTTATTTGCCTTAAATGACATCTGAAATAATGGTTCAGTTTAGGAAAAATTTCATGGAGAAAGCAAGTATGGAGAAGTTTCCATTGCCTTTATTACAGCTTGTTATTAGGAGTAGCAAAAACTATCCTATGGCATAGAAAAACTAGACTGTCAATAATCTTGAGAAAAATTAAAGTTAAATTTGCCCTTTGCTAGATTTCCTCACCTCACTTTTGCAAGAATTATCAACATATATGTTTTAAAGCAAGTAATTACTGTATTTTTTTTTTAATCCTAAAGGAAAACAGTGACAACAAACAAAATTTTGCTGAGTGCTGCTGCATTGCTAGGTTTACGTTTTGTTTGTCCAGCAGTGGACTCCAAGGTGAGATTTAGCTCCTGGCATAGTGTTTTTTGTTAATACTCTGGATGAGAGTATCCAGTAGCTTTATTGATGCCATAAGAAGAGACACTTTTGGCAACAAAAGTGTTTAGTTTTGAAGACTAGAGAAACAACAGCTTGTTTTACTTTTCTGTTATAGCCAGCCTTTAGCTGTTGAATTGGAACACAGAGTCATTGGAGTGTAGATTCTCATTTTTCTGCTTCTCCTCCAGAAGTTTCAACTATGCTAGCAGTTATTCTTGCCCCCTTGTAGCATTTGCCATCAGTTGTCGTGTTTCAGCAGAAGACAAGGCTAAGTAGACATTTTAAACTGCTAAACTTTTGAGCAGCTCATTCATCCTCAGTGCATTTCCTAAATTTATTAGGTTTATCTAGAGCCCACTTTGCTTTTTCTCTCTATTTGCTTTGTGCGTCCAACAGCTACGTTGTTGGATTCCTTAGGTAGTTTCTTGTCAGGAAATTGCCCCAAGATTAGCATGATTTTTAAAAAGATCTGGAACCAACCTATTTTTACTTAAATGGTCATACCTTCTCTTTGTTGTATATCAGTCCTTCTTATGAAACAGTGTCTGGAACAGGAACGGGTTTTTTATGGGTAGGTGCAGAAGGCTATTTGAGCTGAGCAGCATCTTAGAATCGCAGAATCATAGAATGGCCTGAATTGAAAAGGACCACAGTGATCATCCAGTTTCAACCCCCTTGCTGCATTCAGGGTTGCCAAGCGCTAGGCCAGCGTGATAACATAAACTATTTTTGATTAAATTTTTAAATCAAATTTTACAAGGAATAGTTGGGTTTCCACCTTTTGTCTGACTTCCCTTATACATTCACTCACTCTATACGCGTGATATAGATCTGTATTTGGCGTTTTTCAAATTAGCCACATTCTTCACAGACCCTACAATATTATTATTTCCTTTTATCTTTTTATTCAGGCTTTTTTTTTCCCAAGAAAGTTTCCAGTGTATTAGCATGTGAAGGCGATGTCCTTAATATACAGAAACATTGTAGTTTTTTGAGGTTTTACTGCCAAGTTAGTTTCTTGGAAAGTCCATAGTCAGTCCCTGTTCTTGCATATTCACAGTGGAAGCTCTATACAGTATTTTCTTGCACTCTCTTTGGGCTCTGTGCAAATAAGATATTTTGTCTCCCTGAAGTTAATAGTCATGATAGTTATGTTTAGATCGTGAACTGATGATCTTAGGCTTTTGACTTAAGCTTTGTGAAGGGGTTCTCTTAGTTACAATTGTGCCATATAAACATTGTATGATGAATAAATATAGCTTCATTTTAGGTCTTTCCGAAAGAAAAAGCAAATTCAAAATCCCCCCGCCCCTCAAAACTTCTACATAAAACGTTTCCGGTGTGTGAGATGATGGAGACCGTGGTTGTTCTCCTAGCTATCTTCGTAGTGAGAGGGAGTTGTGAACCAAACTGGAAGGAAGCCAGGCACTCAGTTATTAACACAACACACAGTCTGATACAGGGCAGTGAATTCTCATTGTGGCTCTACAAAGCGTTAATGAAGTTCTAATTTAAAAAGCAAACAGAAAACCTCTACATTGCACCATGGGGACCCAACACATTTTATCACATTGTATTGTGACTAATATTAATATTGTTAATTAACAAGCTTTCTTGATCTAGGAATATTATGGCAAGAACTTTTTATTTTTTTGAAGGCTGCCTCATCTTTCTCAGTATCTCTAAGCGGAAAAGCAGTGAAACGAAATGATCTAAATTACCTCCTTATTCAGAAAATCAAAATGAAACTTATTTTTAAGTAAAACATAATTATAGTACCCAAATATAAACCTTTTTTTTTTTTTAAACTTTAATATAAGAACATGGAAACTGTCACCCTGAAGAGTACAAGCAGAACAAGATCATTTTAAGAGTGGCCAGTATTTATCTTCAGAGGAAAATTAAGCTTAACAGAACTAAGGCCACTTCACTTCTCACTGAGAGATTCCACACAGGGGTTCAATGGCTTTAACTAACACACTTTGAATTCAGACCATTAATTTGGCTTAACTTTCTCTTGTAACCCCACATGGAGAGGACGCAAGTGACTTTGTATTCTATTCCATCTGTAAACCCATTGTTGGTACTGACTGTACCTAGCTAGTTCTGTAGCACTTAGGTCTAACATAGGACTTACTAGTGCTCTAGCACTGTGTTCATAACAGAAATAATAAAAAAGAAATGCAATGGCAGAAACTAGCATACAGTACAAGTAGATGGCAGCCTTTTTCTCTTGGAATGGAGACAAAGTGTGGTTGTTCTGGTCTGATATTTTGATTTGATTTTTTTTTTTTTTTTTTTTCAGTGAGACCAATTACTTTCTCTTCTTTGTGTGTAATTACAGTGTACAATGTGCTTTTTTTCAGTTGATGTATTATAAAAGTAGATTGTTTGAAAATTTTTAGCTCCTTGTCACAACTCTTCTCATATTTTAATACTGAAATAACTCTTCTGAGGAAGTGAAGAAGCTATTCTTTGTTAGAAGTTTTATCAGTGTAACCTACATTCATATGAAATGGCTTGGTCATCATTTTCATTTGCTATATTGTGTCAGTGGGTCACTCTTTAACTGTCTGTTTTCATTACTCGTTAACATGACTACAAGTTCAGCCTTAACCAGTTTTTCTTGGTTGATAAAACATAGGCAGTACTTGATCTCTGTTCTTTTTCTGTGGGCATAGAAATTTTCAGAAGCTTGGTACTGAAAGATTTTCATACTAGGCTATGTGGGACTATTGTGTGGTGGTCAGAGCACATGTTCCTGTGGGTCTTTTTGCATATTGTCTGACTTAGTCATGCAAGTCGTTTGTCTTTACAGGCTTAATAAAATTGTTTATTTTGTGATAACAGGTAGGTGATTTGTTAATGGGCTATAACAACAACTAAACATGTATTAAAACTATGCCCCAAGGAGTTCATAATGTTAAATAATGTTTCCACAACTTGTTGAGGTTTCACCATCAGGTGGTAATCTACATTTTCTTTGCAGATTCTTTTTTAAACAAACATAGAAAAGTGAAGAACATTTCAGTTATTTGTCTATGAGCAAAACTGTGTCTGTAGTTCAAAAAAGACATCTAGAAAGCAGTCCTACATAGTGTGAGTCCTCTTTCATGACTTAGTTGCTGAATTCATTGTGTACATTTGCATAGGTGCAGAAACAACCAATCTGCATGAAAGAACTGAAGATAGAGACTTCTGATCTGCTTTTTATGGTGGAGTTACAGAAGACATACTTGTTACTTTTCTTTCATAGGTCCAATGATGCACCAGCAGCCTCCTTCCCAGCAATACAATATGCCACAAGCTGGTGGCCAGCATTACCAGGGACAGCAACCACCTATGGGAATGATGGGCCAAGTTAACCAAGGCAATCACATGATGGGTCAGAGACAGATTCCTCCATACAGACCTCCACAACAAGGTAGGACTTCACTTCAGTGTTCTTACATCGATTTTAAATATCCATCTTTGAAATTATTTTAGATCACTTTCTTGCTTACACCAAATCTCAGTGAAATCGTTGGGTGTTCCAGTTACAGACTTTGCAGACTCTTTTTTTTTTGTTTCTTGTAGCAACAGGTTACTGGTATCACAACTTAACTTGAATACAAGTGTTTCTTTTGTTTTCTTTCTGACAGAAAGTATCTAAACATATGCATCTCATGCTGATTCAGATACTGTTTCAATATTAAGATGATAGGAGAAAAAGAGCCAAGTACCTACCTGTTTCTGAATTTGCTCGGTTACAAAAAAGGAACAGTGTTCTGCAGCCTTGCTTTTTTCTTTTTCTACTTTTTTTCCTTTTTTTCCTTTTTTTCCTTTTTTTTTTTCTTTCTCCCCAGTCCTTTTAGAAAAAGAGTATCGTTATTTTTAATGCTTGGTGCTATTATACATGTGTTCCTAAAATGATCTCAGAACTGAAGCTTGGTATATGTGTGCTCAATCTGATGCAGCCAAACGACTGTATGCTTGTGTGTGTAAAATTATATACAGATGTGTTTTTTGTTTTTTGTTTTTTTTTAAGTCACAGAGATTACATATGTTGTCTGAAATGCAACGATATGGGTGGGGAGTACATTTGAGAAATATTTCTCATAGTAAAATCAGAAAATAGTAGGCTTTATAATAGAGAAAACAAGTTATTTACGTATTGACTGGTTGTGGTTTTTCAGGCCCACCACAGCAGTACTCAGGCCAGGAAGACTATTATGGGGACCAATACAGTCATGGTGGACAAGGTCCTCCAGAAGGCATGAACCAGCAATATTACCCTGATGGTAATCTCTCATAAATGTTGACTTTCCCATTTTCTATACCTGCCCAATATTAATGCAGATATGCCCACAATTAGGGAGTGGGGCATAAGTAGTAATGGAATGTCGTACCTCACATTTACAAAAGCTTCCAAATTCAGAATCGTTTATACAGTTTAAGTTACTATGAGTAGTCAATTTTAAAGTTTAGAGTATGTAATTTGTAATACTCCCATTTGAAACTATAACAACAGTTTAGTATTTCAGAGTAAAAAATCTGTAATTGGTGTATCTAAAAGGAGGGCTCTTTAGTATGTCTAGTATAATTGAGATGAATTAAGACATAACTTCATTACAAATAAAAGAGGGGGTGATATCCTTTTAATAAAGATTCTACTCAAATGGAAGAACTTGCTGCTTAAGAAATGTGGTTTTTTTTTTCTAAAAATATTCTATTTTTTAATTTAGTGTTTGTTTTTCATGTCCCATTTCCTTTTTTTTTTATTTGTCTTGGCCTTCAATGTAATTTTCACAAAGGAATGGAATCGTACCTGCCTTGAGGTTTTTGTAATTGTGATTCTTCCTTAAAAGCCCCCCCCCCCCAGAGCTTTCAAGGCAAGACCAAAACTTTGAATTGCATGAATCTGTCCTCCTACCTCATGGAATTTAGAATGCTGAAGGCTATTGTATTGTGTTATAAGTTAGAAAAGTTACAATTGACCTGTTCTTAGACTGGCAGAGACTGGGAGAACAAAAATGTTGAGTCATGACTACTGTGAGAATTGTGTGTGGTACATAATGCTTTTGTAAGAAGTTCAAGGAATGTGGTAGATGTTAATGTCTTTTAAAAAAAAACATACACAAAGCTAAGCAGTGTAATTGTTAAAGCCATTGCTCATTGCAAATAAAAGGGCACAAGTTAGTTATCCGAATTTTCATTTCTGTTAAATTAATTTTGAGATACAACAAGCCATGCTTATATAAGTTTACATGTGGTTTTTTTGGAGATATATGTGTAAAGTTTTCTTACAGTGTGCATAATTCATAATTATTAAGCTTTCATTTTTGAACTTGCATGTTATAAACGTGAACTTTAAATGATTACAGTATATTTACTATAGTGAAGGCAATTGGAAATTACCACTGACAGATCTGTGGCAGCACAGAGGAAATCACTGAGAATTATTCCTTCTAAAGATTCATTCTTTATCGCTACCTCTTTATCACACTTCTATTGAAATAGATTGTATTATAAAACTTGTGATTTATAAAACTTAATGATTGTGTATTTTATTAGATTACATCTATGAAGTATTGTACACTTCCAGAATTAATTACAAAGACCACTATACTGTTTTCTCCTATACTAGCTACCTGATCTAATTTTATTCAGAGTTTAAACAAAATTTCAGCTTCATTTCTTGACCAGAGTAGCAACGCAGTATGTTTTTTTCATCTGTAAGATGTACTTACTCCTACAGCAGCAAACAAGTGGGATGCTGACTGCATGTATTGGTTTCACGATTGGAGATACCTACTGTCTCTGATTGAAAAGTACATTTGTAATGATTCTGCTCAGGACTGGAGGAAGAGGAAAGGTTCACTAAGGCTTGTAGAAATTCTGTTTGTAGGGAAACGTCGACCTTGAGAATGTTATTTTTCTGTCACTTCAAAGCAAAGTTTAATGTAGACTGTAATTCATAACTTCATTGAGCTTTATTTGTTTTATTTCACACTGCTTTTAGCATATGCTTTCGAATTGGAGATCAGCAGAACAGGTGTTAGACAAAGTATGATAATTGCTTTCTTTGTTCATTCTAATTTAATTCAGATTATTTACATGTGAAAGGCCTAAATGCTTTTTTTTTCCCCTTTTTGAGTGAAAGATAAAGTACTTTTTTTTTCCCCAACAAGAATTAGCAGAAGGTTAAGATCATCCTTTGCTGTGATGTTGCTAAAACTACTGCTTTAAGCTTTTTTTTCCTGTCACATGTTAATTCAATATGAAAGAAAATCATCTTAATAAAACTTTAGCTAATACAATTGAAAAATATTTTTCATGTATATCCAGTTGAAATTTTTTTCATTTTTCTGAGAAATGAAATATTCTTAGGGTTTTCACTCAGAGGCCATTAACGTTTCTTCCTGTCTCTTGTCGAATTGATGTAGGTCATAATGATTACGGTTATCAGCAACCGTCGTATCCTGAACAAGGCTACGATAGGCCTTATGAGGATTCCTCACAACATTACTACGAAGGAGGTATCTATATACCTTCACACACATACGCACATACATTCCCTTTCCTCCCCCACCCGCAACGGGATCAAAAATTCTTGCACAACACAACTTATACCCATGCAAAGCTCTTGTAGAATACTAGTTGCTGGCTGTCTTGAGAATTGCAGGGAACTCGAAGCATTCAGAATAATTTCTTGCAAACACCTAAAATATATAACCATAATTTGCCATTTCTAACAACAGTAAAATGACTAAAACACTTCAGAGATTTTTTTTTTTTTTTTAATCTCAATGGAAATTTTTATTTAAACATAAATTTGTTGGTTCAGTTCTAAATCTTTTTGTGCGTGTATATATTTTCTGTAATTATAGTGCCGTTAGGAAACAGCTTGCTGATCTTGTGTAGCTAGTCTGTGCTCTTGTAGCTGTCCTTAATTTTGTCTTTTTTATTTTATTTAGTATAGTCATGATCTTATGACTGTGATGTTCCAGTAAATGCAATGCTCCTTTGGCAGAGATGCTGAAAATGCTGCAGTTCAACTTTGCAAAATTGGCTTTAACTGCAGTTTGTTTGGCCGAATTCCTTCTGTTTGGTTTGAGTTTTCTTTGTTTTGTTCAGTTTTTGAAATCAATATTGCATTTTCATTTTGTTCTTGTGTTGTTGGCTGTGCATCTTAAAAGGAAAAATATTTAATAAAGTAAGCACCTTCAGTTGTTTCTTCTTTCTCACAATAATCTTACAGGAAACTCACAGTATGGTCAGCAGCAAGATGCATATCAAGGGCCACCCCAACAACAGGGTTATCCACCACAACAGCAGCAATATCCAGGCCAACAAGGCTATCCTGGACAACAGCAGGGTTATGGTAAGAACCTGATGGTGCAGGCAGAAATCAGAGATAGCACTAAGAGGTCTTCATATGTTATTGCATGTTGGTTGTACTGCGTTGAAAGGCCGGGCTTGTGCAAGAAAGCTGTTTGCTCTCAATTTCAATGGAGCAAAAGAAGAAAGTGTAGAGAACAGCATCTGTTTGCAAGTAGATCTGTTGGCAAGATTGGACAAAGTGGTTACACAGAAAGCCGAGCAATGTCTAGATACTATTTTCAGAAGTGTCTGTAATTTAGAAAAGTTCTACTCTATTCTGTCCTCTTGGTGAACACAGTCTAGAGGGCACAAAGTTGGCAAAGAGCCACTTGCACCACTTCATCTCTGGGCTTGGCATTTACAACAAAATCTTTAAAAACAGCAAACAAACAAAACCTCTTTTTAAATTTCATCCAACATAGATAAATCATTCTATTGGAATTCTTGTACTCACAAGTAAAGAAAAGAGCAGTAGCACTATCTGTAATGTTTTTAAGGATTTGTCTTGCAAATGCTTGTGCTAATAGTGCAAACCGTGTAATGTATGGCAAGAATGAGAAATGTGCCACAAGTTAAATGATGAATTCTTTGAATTCAAGGAGAACACCCGAACAGGAAACTTAAAGTAGTAGTATGCGATTTTTGTGCACTGTTTGTGATAACTGTAAGACAGCAGATAGTACTAAAAATAGTGCTCTTGTTTTTGCTTATTGCTGTACATATTTGTCTTAAGAGATGCAACATCTAGGAAGAGATCTCTGAAATCTAATCACATATATTTTAACTTTAGCTTTCTAGTAGGTTGTGTGCTAAAGACTTCCGGCATTGTGGGAATGTGTGGAAGTCCATAGGTGACTACTGTGTAGATAAATGCCAGGTTTGCCCCAAATCCAGTTACACTGAGACAATTTTAAGGAAGATCCACTAACATTTATAAAATTTCCTCCTTTTGAATGTTATGGAAAAAATTATAGCTCCAAAATGATGTTTGTGTACTTACATTCTGCTAAGCTTATTATAGGAACAGAATGAAGATTAGAAAGAAAGTCTGTCTAGCTCTCTATTGTGATTAAGTAAAGAAGTCGAATGTTCTGAAAATTTAGGTGAAGAGATACTAGAACAAAAGGATGAAGAAGTCTGTGGGAGCTACTTTTTTGTAAACACAAAAATCATGCTTTTTTAGTTTTTTTTTTTTAATAAGTAAAAATAGGCACTGAAGCTCCAAATTAAGATTCCACTTCATTTTGTAGAATTTATTACTGAATATTTAGAATTCAATCATAAAGTATTACCATGAATAAATAAAAGCCAAGCTTCATTTGTCAGATGAACACAGCACTTTTTAGGATATAATACCCTTGCTCGATTTAATATTTAATTGCTTTCTAATTTGCAAAAATAAATCAGGATCTCGGTTTATTATCAATCTTTAAGGTTTTCTTCCACTGTTCAAAGCAGAAGCTGTATAGTTCAAGGAGATTTGAGACCTGAGGAGAATGGTAATGTGCTAAGGAACTTGTCTTTGCTAGGTCATCTTTCTGATTGTCTCGTAGATCCGAAATTACCAAAAGAGTTACAGGCTGATGTGGTTTTAATGTCCAGTCCCTGTAGCTTGAACAGCCCTCTCTCTCTCGTGCTGAGTCATCTTATTGGTAAAACAGAACTTGTTTTTTCTGATTAAAAAAAAAAAACAAAAAAACACCAGTTTTTTCTAAAATACTTCTCTGGAGTTACAGTCTTCTTGAGTCTGCCAGTTTTTAGCAGGTGGTGTTGAAGTATCTAGTATCTCTAAAATATACAGGACATCACATCTCCTAAGGTAGAAGGGGATGAGTTTAATTTTCTTTGAAAGATGTCTTCAGTGCCTGATGGTAGTAACATACAGCTTCCATTGATTGACTGGCTTAGTCCCTGTGAACAGTGACAGAAAGTTTGTCTTGACAAAAGAGCTGCTTCCTTTTACAGCCAACAGAGGCTGGAGCTGAAGTTCTTTTCTATCCTGTTCTTGTAAAGTTAAGGTGATGAGAGGAGAGGGATGTAGGCAGTGCCTTTTTTCTTCTGACAGTAGCATTTACCGGTTGTGACATCACACATTTTATGCATGTAACTTGCTTTCCTCACATCCCGTTTATGATTGCCTGCTGTGATGTGAGAACTGACTTTATGGCAGTCCAGCATTACTGGTCTCTTCAGAAAGTCCAAACACTAAATGCAATTGTTCATCTGGCTGCTCCTCACATAATGAAGTTGCGAACTGGAGTAGCATACAGTAAGAGAAGAGTGAGCCTCCCTAAATCATGGAGAGTGCTCTTGTTCATGGTTTGTCACATCTTGCTTTTTCTCTGTTCTTAGACCTTATGTATGGAACTGCATCCATTGGTAATTAGAAAAAAAAAAGTTGTAAATTTTCTATAGTTGGAGCACAACAGGCATTGTCAGCTGAGGTGCTTTCTGGGATTAGAGAAGCGTTGTCCCTGATAATGCTTTTAGATAGAAGACCTGATTTCATGGTAGAGATACTTCTTAGCCTTGCTCAGTTGTGAAACCCAATACTTGTACCATTTTCTACCTGATTCCTTAAGCAGTCTTAATTTTTTTTTCCCTTTTTTTTCTTTTTTCCATTTTAATGTTCTTCAGGCCCTTCGCAGGGTGGCCCTGGACCTCAGTATCCCAATTATCCACAAGGACAAGGCCAGCAGTATGGGGGATACAGACCCACACAGCCTGGGCCACCACAGCCACCACAGCAGAGGCCTTACGGATATGACCAGGTATTCTTTCACTCAGTCAGAAAGTTGTGATTCTTACACATTCACTGGATACTTTTGGTTTCTTGTGACATGTTAACTGATGAATTTAGGGATGTAGTCTCTCTGGCATGGGTGCACAGTTCTCAAGAATTTATTAATTGTAGAGTTATTCAGAAATGTTTGTCTAGAAGTGTACTTAGTTATTCTTTTTTGAGCTTGCAAAGTTTAAGGCAGTTTGGCAAAGTGAGACCTTAAAAATTAAGTTCATCTGTTTCATAGCTGATTATGAAATGACAAATCTGGAAGTTGAGGTTTCTAAATCCCTTAATCTTGTGCTGAATTGTTCAATTGATTTTTCCACAAATACAAATCTGGTAATCCTCGCAGCTGTAGAAGCACCTCTCGTGTACAACTAAAGTCCGTCTTACTTGTATAGCTGTGTGGGGAGGTAGGAAACCATTTTTGCACAGGTTTCCTCTAAAGAGTAAAAAGGAATACATGAGAAAAATGTAATGTGAAAATTACTGGCTTCTTTCCCATCTCTGCTAGGATAAGTTTAAAACAAACAAGAATACCCCATCAAAACTCTAGGCTGGAGTTGTACTAGAGAACTCTTGTAAAAAAACTGCTATCTTACTGTTGAATGAAACAGATTTTATTCCTATAGAACATACACAACTGTAAAAATAAAAGTTTTGCAATATAAAAAGCTCAGAATTGTCATTGAAACATACAGCATTATTTTCCTTGGCATAAATAGAATTGAGCTAGCAAAATATATTTAAGATCCAGTTGAAATCTTAGTGTTTAAAAAAATCCTGATATGTCAGTAGAATAAGAATCGAATTCTTAAGAACTTTGTTTGGAAGTGAGATAAACCCAAATACTTGCGTTTCTAGTGGAGGACAGCTGGCTCCCTCCCTACAGAAACTGAAAAAGACAAGGAAGAAGAAACAGGCAAACTCTTTCTCTGGGGTAGTTGAGAGATGCAGTTACTTTTCCTAATTATTTAAAAGATAAACTAAGTACTTAGGCACTAAAGCAGTAACTCCCTCACGAAAAGTGTTAGCTGCATGAATATGCTTTGGTTGTGGCACATGTAGGGTCAAGGGAACTGAGGTTCAGTTTGCTGAGTTTCCTCCAACTTTCTTAGAAACTGAGATAACAGATAACAGATAGATCTCTGTGTAGGTATGCTGTATGCGCAGTCTAAGTTTGACAGGAAAACTCAATTATAGAAGACCTCCTTGCAGTTCTGTGCTCGCCATTCCCAGAGGAATTCCGCTGCTTAAATTCTCCTCTGGCGGCTGTTGTGAAATTTTTCTTCCTGACTGATTGGTATATTACAATGGAAAAACTGACATTGCAACATAAAAATGAAATTGAAAGTATTGCCATATTGTGATGGTACTTAACATGAAATAGCCTTGAGACTGCACTTACGGAGGACATCCACTTCAGTAGTGCAATATTTGTTTCTGCAGACCTTGAATGCTATGGTGAAGGATCCTGTTAGGCTTGTAGGAGAGAAGCTTTCACTTCTGCCTTCTCTGAATTATGTGATGTTCTGTCAAAACAAATAGAGAGAATCAGCTAATTTTGTCAATTGGATGTACATAATAATTGATTCTTGTAAGATAAGTTTTCTAGCTGTGTTCACCGGGTTGTTCCTTGGTTTTTGAGCTACACGTATCATTCTTTTTCTGTGATTTTTGATAGATAAGTATTTTTAAGTGTCACCAAAAACAGGCCGTTTGAATTACTTGAATTTAGGCGACCTTAAATTTTTAAAATAAATTTTGAAGTCTAGGTGGGCAGCAATTTCTGTCTTTGTTTTTTTGTAGTGTTCTGCAAATTTCACAGTAGTGTATTAAGCTCAAAGTCATACTATTCTGATCAGATTTGATTGCTGGCTTTAGATGGATACCATGTTGCCTTAAAACACAAGTTATTTTAACTGAAATGAAGCTCTGTCCTCATCAACTTGGTTTGTCATTTGTTATTGTTTGTGTTCAGCTTTTAATGTCATAGTTTGCTTGGAAGATATTTGAGCTTTTAATACGGGGAAATATAGCTTGTGGCCTAATTATTTATTTTGAATTTCCTTTTTAGGGTCAGTATGGAAATTACCAACAGTGAAAAGTATTCACATTCCGGTAGGCAATATCTATTAGCAGCCATATTGTCTTCTCAGCACTGTGGACATCTTCCTGAGATGAAAACCTCCCATTCCATCTAGTTTTTGGAAAAAATCTTGTGGCTGTTTTACAGTATACGGTCTTCATGGGTTAATTGTTAAAAGACTGTAGATTCTCAGAAGCTGGTTTCACGTCTCTACTCTAGGTGGCAATATTGGACAGAAAATACGTGACATAGCAATTTGCAGTGAGTTGAGAACTGTGTATCAAATAGACTGTTACAGACTGAAAGGTGCGAACAGCTTTGTATGTTTATGAAGGTTATGGGAATTTAATATTTTTTCCACAGATTTTTTTTGTAGGGGGAAGGGGATATGCACACTTTTTACAGCAGCAATATTTTGTATATTATGTTTTTCATGTGGTGAATATGCAAGACAGTACACTACTCGCTGGACAGGATAAGAAATCTACTGTTAAAAATGGGTAGGGTCATGATAAGTGCTTGATTCTGTAAGTCTCAAAATGGTGTACAATAAAGATAACGGTGAAAAAAGATGGAGAGCATCGTACATCACTGATAGGTTCATGTACAAAGAATGAGAATCCCAGTTATCTAAATGGGAGCATAAGTGAGGACAGTATAATATGGTCTTGTGCAAAGATTAATTTTTTAAGCTTTCCAATTTTTCTGAGTGAAGCGTTTTTGTAAAAACTATTTCTAACATAGTTTGACAATTTTCTGCAACATTTTTTGGGTAACAGGATAAACGTTTGGGTTGTATTTATCAGGTGTTTTGTCACAGCTTTGCATAAGCAAGCTGTAATCCCTCTTAATAATTGCAATAACAAAGGAAATGACAAGTGTTAATTTTACCTGGCTTAAATATGCAAAGAATTTGAAAAAGAGTATGGAGGACAGGACTGTATTGTGTAAGTGTATTTTAACCTTTAGTTTATAATTTGTACGTATCAAATTAGCCTAGAAGACTTTGTAAAACCTATCTAAACTTTCCTAACTGGGAGTTAATATCTTTAGAAAAGGGGGCATTTTTTGTGCGTGTCCGTTTTTCTTATTGGTTAACATGAGACCAAGGGGTGTTTTATAACATAAAAAATAAAAACCTGTTGGTGAGGTCAATGCCAAATTTTGTTTTGAACTGCATTAACGCTTATAGTGTTGCATGCAAGATAGAGGCAGCACCTTGATCAGTAGCATAGTACACAAAAAAATTGGTTTGGGGACTGTCCTGCAACTGTATATCAGATAAATAAATGAATATTGTTTTGTGCAGGAATACATGCCTTCAGAATTCCTGGCAACTTTTTATAGAAATGAGAAAACTTAAGATTAGCCCAGGAGTAAAACCTTATTTTTTCACTTAGAGATGATGTTGAGGAGAGAAAAAAAAAAAAGAAAAAAGATATTCCTGACATCTCTGACAATAGAGATGGAAAACGAGGTTTTCAATTATTTCATCATTTTTTAAGGGAAAACAATTTTCTTAAAGTTGGTTGTTAAAAAATACACATTAAGTTTTGAACAGTTACAGCATGAGGAGCATTATTATGAATGAAATGCTTGTAGGTTCTGTGCCAATTTTCCACCACTGTGTACTTTGTTGCTGTTTAAAACTGTACTCCATCAGTTCTAACAGAAGAATAAATTATTTGTGATTTTAATTTTCTCATTTGTTTCTTTAAATTAGATCCCTATCACTCTGATGTCTCATCTGGAGACTCTGCTGTGAGTTTTTATTTTATAGAAATTTGGCCAGGGTAGCCAAGCTGTATTTGCATTCTAGGACTTTATCAAAATTCTCTTGCCATAGCCAAGTTAATTAGAATTAACTGTTCAGTAATCAGCATGTTGTGTAGGTTGTTTGTTACAAAATTCTTCCTCTGAAAATGTAGGTCCACGAGGCTATAATCAAGATGACTGAATTAGATAAATGAGTTGAGGAGGCAACAATGTGTTGAACCCAACCTGGTGTAGATATGTTATCTCATTTGAAATAAGCTCAACTGACATTAAGAAATAATTTGTCTTGCCAGCCCATCTTGTGTTGTCTTATTCTCCTTTTTAATGGAAACTAAAATTGCAATTTTAATAAGCAGAATTTCCTCCAGGGTTTCCCTCCTAGAGACTACTGCATTTGCAAGGTTTAATTGTTTTATAACAGTCCTGTTTCGTAAAACTTTTTAATTGGCGGTGACAAAAATTACCTTATTCCTCTGATATTATGCCAGCAGAACAACTCAAGAGGAGGTCGCTCCATTCAAAAGTGAGTGTTTCCACCAAAGTTATATATTAAAAAAGAAACAGTTTTCCCTAAACAACAAAAAGCAGGAATGCACAACAGGAGCCTGGTGACGAAAAACAGCAAGATATTTTAGTAATTATTATTTACTAAATAAAATCCAACCAATGGCAAACTAATAAAAAAGGTTTTACACTGGGCATTTTGCATACAGAGTATAGAAAGTAAGAGCCAAGAGAGAGACTGACAGAGCAGTGTGTGTGCAGAAACAGTACAAATGTCCGAAGAGTAAAGAGGAGCACTTAATGAATTAAATGATTTGCAATTATTGTAGTGCTGTGATTTTTTTGCCATCATATTTCTTTTCAGGTGATTGTATTTCCCTTTCTGCTGTGTGAATGACTCAAAAGAGGGAGAAGTTGGCTCGCTGTTCAAAATGAAACTGACTTCACAGTGTTCTAACCTAAGGAAGCAAACATGCTCCTTTATGAAGCAGGACAAATGCTCTCTCTGCAAACAGTCCTACTTCAGCCTTCCTCAAATTAGTTCAAAATACTTAAAGTAATTAATTTTCGAGAAAGTATTGCTGATAAAGGAGGGCAGGGACTTGATGCAAAGGTACCGTATTTCTGCAGTTCTCACCACAGAGGATGCTGAAACATACTGTCATTTGGTTAAATAAATAAATGGCCAAACAATGATTGCAAACAAGGAGCCAATGCTTGAATTTATAAAATGAGGGGAAATTGTTACAGCAGCAAGTCCAGGTGGAATTCAGCTGGGAGCCCTGAAGAAATTTCGAGGGAATGGCTGATGTTCCTACACAGGCAACTGTTGCTGTACTGTAAAATGAAAGTGAAATCCTATGCAATGAGTCCAAACTTACCTTGGAGAAGAGAAAGCTCTGGGGAGACCTCATTGTGGCCTTCCAATATTTGAAGGGAGCGTATAAACAGGAGGGGGTATGGCTGTTCACAAGGGTGGATAGCGATAAGACAAGGAGGAATGGTTTTAAACTGAGACAGGGAAGGTTTAGGTTATTAGGAAGAAGTTTTTCCACTCAGAGGGCGGTGATGCACTGGAACAGGTTGCCCAAGGAGGCTGTGGATGCCCCATCCCTGGAGGCATTCAAGGCCAGGCTGGATGTGGCTCTGGGCAGCCTGGTCTGCTGGTTGGTGACCCTGCACACAGCAGGGGGTTGAAACTGGATGATCATTGTGGTCCTTTTCAACCCAGGCCATTCTATGATTCTAGATTCAAACAACCCTTCTAGAATGAAAGGATAACTGGGCGCATTAGTAAATTAAATATATATTTATATAAAACATTATGCCAGATGATAAGTGTTTATATTTTAAAACAGTATACTAAATGTATTAAGTACAAAAGAATGCACATGTAGACAAAAAATGTAAACCTATTAATCTACTAAAATTACTTCAGGAGATCCACATTCAAGTGAAATTATCTTGATCTTTATGTTCACAAATCCTGAAGTTCTCTGAGAAGCTGCCATAAACATGAAGTGTGCAGTAAGGTGGACTGTGAAGTGCTGGAAATCAGATAAGATGGGAGGAAGGGGAAGTAGGAATAAGTATTAAATATCAAAAAAGGTGAATATTGATACAAACTATGCCAGAGCTCTGTTGGGACCACTGAGTAATGCCAAATGAAGTGGAGAAAAGAATACATCTTCAGGTGTCACAGTGAGGTGGAAGTAGTTCAGCACAGTAAATTGTTCAGCACTTAAACCTTGGAGAAAATGGAATGGGCTGTAGCAGAACTTACATCTGTTTATAAACAGAACACAGTAGGCTTGGGGTGGAATAATGCTGTCTTCATCATGTCAGGAGAAATTCTGTGGGTAATACCAGCTTATCTCAGTTCAGTAAACTGCAGCAAGTGTTGGTACTCTTCATTTCAGAAAACCAGAGCTGTAATAAGCAGTCTTGATTTTTTGCAAGGGTGCAAAGAAATGAAAATGGAAGGCGACAGCCTCAAAATCAATAACGAGGAACACAGTTGTGCGTACACAACTGCAGACTCAGTCTACTCTGTTGAAGCTAGGAACTAAGTAGGATTACAAATAACTACTGCATAGTTATTTATATATTAGAGCACGCACAGTCGCATTAGATCAAATGAAATGGCTTATTTTGGAAGAATATTAACACGTTGTGCTTCATAGCTTTATGCAAGAAGCAGCATGTTGAGGTCAGAAGAAATTTCTGTTGGACCGTAAATGTTGGGAATGTATTTAGTTTCCTTTTTGTCTTAATTTTCAGAACCTTGCTCTGCAAAGCCAGGTAGCAGGTATCACTAGCTATTCAGTTAGACTGTTCAGTGTAGTTCAGTTAGAACTGAAGTGAAATGTGCATTTGAAGTGGAAGTGTCTTGTTCTGTTTGGAACTTTTTTCCCATTACAGTGTGTCCTGGTTTCAGCCAACATCAAGTTAACTTTCCTAGAAGCTGGGAAGGTGCTCTGTTTTAGATCTAGGATGAGAATGATTTTGATAACGTACTTCAGTTGTTGCTGAGAAGTGTTCACATTAAGGGACTTTTCAGCTTCTTGTGCTGTGCTTCCTGTGAAGATGACCTGGGGGTGCATGAGGTGCTGGGAGGGGACAACACAGTCAGGACAGCTGACCCAGTCTGGGCAAAGGATATGCCAAACCACGTGGCACTGTGATCAGCAATAAAACGGGAGAGCTGCTGGAAGGGAGCGCTGCTTGACAGGAACTCACTGAGCATCAGTCAGCTGCTGGTGGGAAATTGCTCAGTACATCACTTGTTTTGTATATTCTTAATTTTTTTTCAAAGGTAGTTCAGTATGTAGGTGCCTTTGCAATTTTCACACTTTAGGTTTCAAGTGGGAAAGATCTGGGAACAAGAAGGCAGCTGCTGGAACAGTAGAGCTATTATGTCTGTGAATTCTTCAGAACATTGCTTTACATTCACTGGACTGGACTTGACACTTTTTAAACAAATGGTACAGGTGGATCTCCATGTAAATGCTTTTCCATTTTGGTTCGTAATTTTCATTTATTCATCTACAAGTTAATTTTACACAGCATAAATTCGAATCACCTGCTGCGGTTGGCCTTGCCAGAAGTGCGCTGGCACCTTGACACATCTCCATTGCAGATAGGCTTTTAGAAAAATGCCATGTGCTACGGTGTTGATTCTGTGAAATTAAGTTCTATCGGTTCAATATCCAAACTCTTCTTCATCGAACTTCAAGTCAGGTGAGGAATTTTTGTCCAGTAGCCTTTTTTTTATGCTTCTCCAGCAATAGTGCTTCTCACCTGGGAGCCCTCCCACTACTTTTCCACGGGGCTACAATACAAACAACTGCCACTGTTCTCAGAGCTTCTATCTAAATACTTGTTAATGGCCTTACTTGTTAAGACGGCTTCTTGTCAAGTTGAAAAGGTGTCAGTCTCAAAGATTAATGATCTGTGTATCTTTTTTTTTAAATCTTCTTTTCCCCCCCCTGCAATGATGATGTTTCAGACGGGTCTAGCACCTACATAACTCCATCCATACGTTTCCACCAAAGGCTATTTCCAACTGGATAAAACATTTGCCTTCCACATTGAAATACCTTATTTATATCATACTGTTGGGTGAAATGAGTTCTGCTGATAGTAAAGTGTTTAATTCCTTAATCCCAGTGAGGGTATCCATCTGAATATGACCAAGTTTTTACTGGTTTGATGCTGGTTTCACATTTATCCCCTGCTTTGGTATTCCTGTAGGCACAGAAGAGAAGAACGGAGCAAAAGCCAGGCAACTGTGTGAGTACCTCCCAAATTTTTGCTGATGGCAAGTGGTTGTTTGTAGGACTGTGAATGAATGGATGCCTGGTGGGCACTAGGAAATCTGTAACCACTGCAAATACCCAATGTGCAGGCTGAGGTGCCTAATGGAGCCTGATGTTCACTGGTGCTTGTTATGACTGTTGCTATAATGGCAGCACTGATACTTTATTACAGCAGAATCTTGGTTCTGCCTGTATTACTTGCCCTTTGTTTTTGCATGGGTTTGCATTTTCCTGCTCTGGGCAGCAAGCAAGGAGAGCAGAAAACCAGGGGTCTTCCATGAGCTGCACTTGGCTGAGGAAGGAGAGAGGAACATGGAGATGAACAAATGCAACTGCTTCATCGATTAAAAACATAGCAGACTTGAGGTCCATGGGCTATGCCACAATAGTAGTGACCTGCCAACTGAGTTTTCTTGATATTCTACCTTATTATCGTTATTTAGATTGACTGACAGCTGGTCACCATTTGAAACGAACACTTGGCAGAATGTCTGCACTACCAATTTGTAGCAGCCTTTGAAGTGAGCTGGTGCCTGTTGTTGAGCTGCTTGTTTCCACCAAGAGCTGTTGCTGTGGGGTGTCATGCTGGCTCCCGCATCTGTAACACATGGGTCCAAAAAGTTATTAACTTGTAGATTGCCTCCACGTTATGCCATTGGCCACACGGACAATTTGTGTATTTAGGTGAAAAATGAACAGTTCTCTTCTTTCTCACCATGAGACCATGTCAGTCGTCTTTCCCATGTTTTGTAAGCCATGATAGCTCAGTTTTTGTCCATGCATGTCTTCTAGAAGGGCAGCAGACAAGAATAACCTCAAAACTTGATATAGTCACAAAGGTGCAATTGCTGATGAAGATGCTACAAGATGTCTGCGATGACAGAAATTGTTTATGGAGCTGCCCAAGTTCATAAGCTCGTCTATAGTTCCTCCTTTGGTACATGTTTGAGACCAGCTTCTCCATTGTTATGAGGTACCTCTGAGCCTAAGAATTAACTGAATATTAACTAGATATTAGTCTTCTTTGTCATTTGGAAACAGGACTTTTGGATGAAGGTCTCTGTAGGGAACTGCTCCCCACCACTTCTAAAAGAGGAACATTGCTTAGGGGAGACGCAGGCCATTGCTCAGGAAAGGCTTGCTACTGCTGCTCAGTGGATGATGGCTTTGAGATGGGAAGGTCTGCTGCAAGGAAAACGGGTATCAAAATCTGCCTTCTGGCAAAATGCACGAGGTCGCGTGAAACTTCACTCAGCATTGATTCCTCAGTTTTCGTCACTGTAGGCATCTTTGATTGCATCAAGAAAAGAGTTTACTACTTTTCTTACATGAATTTTCATGAGACTTCATGAATTTTCATGTACTGACTGGCTTCACTGTCTCAGACTGTGACAACCATGTCCTCCACCATGTTCTGCAGGTGTTAACAACATCTTAACAGCAGGAAACTGATAGTCCCTTTCCTCCTCGTACATGGATGCAACAGCCTTTGGAATAGGGTCGTGAGCTTGTGCAGACAACTATGCATGATGTAAAGGGTCAATGTATCCATGTCGTTGTACACTGATGCAACTGAGAGCAAAATACGTATGTACAGTGTTTGAGTAAAGGGAGAGTTGAGCAAATGAGAAAGCAGAGGAAGAGATAACAACGTTTAAAACCATCCGTAATCATAGTAGCTTTCTTACTGTAACTCAGGAGATTTATAAGAACAAGGGAGGGTCTGTATAACCAGTGCTCACCAGAGTGGGAGAAGATGAGAAAACTTGATGGTTTACCAAGATTTCGGTGTCTGTTGGCATTCTCAGAAAGTTAAAAGTCAGATCATAGACTAATACATATTGGAAGAGACATATTGGAAGGAAATCTCTGGTCCTACCTCTTGCTTAAAGCGGGGTTGACTATGAAATTGGATCTTTTTGATTATGTCTTAATTCGGATGTTGAAAAACCTACATGGATGAAGACTGTGGGCAGTCTATATGAGCAACATATTTCACTACCTGACTCCCCTGAGTAAAAACTTTCTGCTTTTATCCAATCTGAACTTTTGATTCAGTTTATGCCTGTTGTCTCTCATCCTCTTGTTATGTAGTACTATGAAGTACCTGATGTGGTCTACTTGCTGGCCTTCCTTTAGGTGCTAAGAGACTGCTGTTAGGACTGCTCTGAAGCCACCTTGTTACTGGATTGAACAAGCCCTGGTCTCACAGCCTCTTCTGAAAGGGCAAATGTTCCATCGTGGTAGCCCTCCATTGTGTGTTCCATTCAATTGATTTCCTTTGAGGAAAGGGATTGAGGAACAGGAGTGGATACAGGGCTACAGGTCCACACAGTTCCCAATGCACAGTCAGTCCCTGGCTACTGAAAGTCACAGAATCTAAGAATGACTGAACTGGGCAGGGCCCTCTGGGTCCATTAAGTTCAGCCCCTGCTCCAGCAGGGACACCCAGAACAGGGGGCCTAGGCACATATCCAAGTAGCTGCTGAAGGTCCCCAAGGAGGATACTCCACAGTCTCTGGACAGCCTGTGTCAATGCTCTGTCTCTCACTCAGCACAGAAGTGCTTCCTGATGTTCTGAGGGAATCTTCTGTGTTCCAGTTGTCCTCATTGCCTCTGGGCCTGGCACTGGGCACCAGTGAGAAGTGCCTGACTCTGTCCTCTTCGCTCCCTTTCTCCAGGTATTTGTGGACATCGGTGAGATACCCCTGAGCTTCCTCCATGCTGAACAGCCCCAGCTCTTCAGCCTCTTCTCACAAGAGAGGTGTGCCCCAGTCCCATCATTTATTTTAGTGTCCCTTTGTGTGACTTTCTCTAATGTGTCTGTGTCTCTCTGTTACTGAGAAATCCAGAACTGGACCCAGCTTTCCAGATGTGCTGAATAGAGAGCAAAGAGCACCTCCCTTGATCTGCTGGCAGTGCTTTGCCTGATGCAGCCAAGAATACTGTTAGTCTTCCTAGTGACAAAGCACATTGCTGACTCAGATGTTGGTGCCTGGAGACAGAAAGCATTAGAAACTACAGATTATGTATATAAAAGATGCTGAAAAGGAGATAGAGGAGGAACAAGAATGAGGATAGTGAATCAATATGCTTAAAATTCCAAATGCTTGTCTATAAATGCAGTAAAAAGAAGAATAAACTAAAAGAGGGGAAATTTAGGTTAGATTTAAGGGGAAATTCTTAATCCAGAGGACAGTGAGGCGCTGGCACAGCTGCCCATGTAAGCTGTGGTGCTCCATCCCTGGAGGTGCTCAAGGCCAGGTTGAATGGAATCCTGGGCAGCTGAGCTGCTGGGTGGCAGCCCTGCCCATGGCACAGGGTGGGACTGGGTGGGCTTTGAAGTCCCTTCCAGTCCAAGCCGTTTTATGATTCTCATTTATGTATAAGGCTTGAATATTAATATATAGAGAACTTTTCTCCAGGAAAGACAAGAAAGTAATAAGAAGACATTTTTTTGCCAGTGAATTAGGCAGTATATCTTCTCTGAGGTATGTAGACAATAGATCAGTTGTGAATTTGTGCCAGTAATAAATGGGAAGAGAGCAAATGCTGTCATTGTGGTGAGAGTTTGCTATAGACTTCAAATTAGACCTGCTTGAGGTGCACGAGGTTATTTTGTGACTAACCATGCTGAATCATTTGTGTTGATTGTAGTGGAGAAGTGTTGCTATGCAAGCATCTCCTAGGAAGTGAATTCAGCAAAATACAGGCAGGTTCTTAGCAGAGCATTGATATGGAAGGTATGGAGAAAGCAACTAAATGGAAAAGGTCTGTGTGCTTTCTCACCAGTGAATAGTAATCATCTCTCAGTGTGTGGCCTGAGTAAGAAATCATGAAGTGATATGAGTTCACTCTTAGAAACTGAAGGGGAGAGAGAAGCAAATAATTTTTGAAGAGAGAGAATGTTGCTTATTTTTACATAGTAGTATGAGGAATTAAGTTTATGGTTGAGTTCTCTGATACCTACTGACCAATAACAACAGGCTTTGCTGAATTGAAGTACTTATCAAAACTTTCTTTCTCCTAGGTAGGTAGGTTTGTGACCCTTACAGGAATGTAGTGACTTGAAACAACTCTGTCAGCATTTGAAGAATTTTGTCAAATTTGGTCAAAATTTATCACGGAGTTCAGTTCTCCTTAATAAGCCTAAGAAATAGCAAACTTCCTCAAAGAAGACCTCTGTAATCTCAGGTGATGAAAAGGAAACACGATACAGAGAAAAAAGTCTGAAGAAAAAGGAGTTCAGGAGAGCTGGCAAGTCCTTAAAGAAATTATACTACAAGTAGGAGTGCAAATTACCCAATGTGGAGGATGAAGTGCTTATCAGCATCTTCTAACAAAAGAGGAAGTGCACCAAAAGGATAAGGATGAAATTTAAAAAGATAGTAGAGCACAATGAAATGTAGGTACCCAGAGAGATTGCTAGATAAAGAAGGGATGATCCATTACTACACAGAAAATAAAAGCTGTAGGCAATGTTGCTGCAGAGTATTCAAATTTAGGGCATAAATCCCAGAGTTCAGTAAAATCAGTTGCACAAATACCTGATGAGGAACAATTTATTAGATACATACACATTTGCTATACTTGCAGAGCGTGATTAGATTGTCATTCCTGTTTTAGGATCAAGGAGCTGGTAATATAATAATGATACAGTCCAGATTTGTTATTTTAGTGCCTATACTGGATCAATTCAGGGCGGGAGGAAAGACAGTGGGCACGTTAGCAGTAGGTTGTTAGTGGGGATGATTATTCCCAGATGACTACTGGCAAGAGGTGAGCATGGAGAAATGACGGTGGGTGAATGTCAGAGGGGAGTAACATGTATTGATTGTATTTATGAAACACAGTGAGCTGACCACAAGATCCATAATAGTATATTGGCTCATTATTGTACCAAACATATATTAGCTCTAACGTAGATTACATCTTTACTTTTAATCCCCACTGCCGCTGAGGGAACCATGAATTTCCAGCAAAGGATCTGATGGGAAGGGAGTAAACACATGGTCTTGCAGAGGAGCTGCCAGCTCCACATCCCAGTGAAATGGATGTTTTAGAGCCTGGAAACCAGTAAGTGAATTGTATTATATTCAGATGGACTATTATATGGTTCTTAATCTCAAAATATTCTTTGAGGTCATTATGATTCAGCAGGGCCTATACTCCTGAATGATTTTCTGAGCATCAGTGCACATTTCCCAGTTGGTGTTGAGAAAAAGGCCCTCAGAGAATGTGAGAATCCAAGTTCTCTACTTAACAGAGTGTTCTTAAGCACCACTATCTTCTATGTTTTTTTTCTCTTCTTGTTACTGAGAGCCTAATGGATGGTCACTGGATACCCTTTCTCCATTTTCAGCTGAACAGGAGGCATTTAGGCTAGTTACTTAATTGCTGCACCTACTGCCTTGACCATGCTAACTAGCGCAAGCGCCAAAGCAAGCACATCTTCTCAAGAATACCTAGAAAATTTTTTTTGATCATAGGTGAATATTGCCTAGCTAGTAAACATAGGAACTTGGAAATGGTGTGGGACAACATGTGTGGCACAACCACGTTATGCATATTTTGGAACTCCTTGAAACATCCAAGACCAGGATCAAAACAACCATTTCCACGTTACCTACAACTCCATAGCATTTCTAAGAAAACCACTTCAGACACTCGTAGAATTCTCTTCATAAATCTAGAGATTGCACTGCCTTCAGCAGCTGAGCTGCCAAGACCTCATACTTCAATTTCAGCATTTCTCTCTCTAGCAAATAGTTGAAGTTCCATAGCAAAGTTGAGTACTTCAAATCCTGACAGTTAGAGCTCAGTCTTCATTCCCACATAAACACAACCATTTTGCAAACATGATCTGATATTAATTACCCCCCTGGCACCAAAAGTCAGGATTTCCTGATGCAGCCTGCTAATGTAAAATGCATTAGTGAAAATGCTGGCTCCAAGGGGTTAGGTTCTCTAAATAAACATAGCAAAGTTCTTCTTTATTCACAACTCCCAGGCTATTCTGAAAGACTGATTTCTCCAACATGGTTTAAAAAAAAAAAAAGGCTAAAATCTTCCTTGGGTTTTTAATAGGTTATAAATGCCTTTTTTCTATTCAGACGCAGGAATTGAATGCCAAGCTGTAGATCGATGAAACCTAACTCTTTCTTGACTTAGAATGAAGTTTGCCCATGATCCTCTCTGCTGTCATGTACATTTTTTGTTCTTTCCAAAGGCAAGCAACAGAGGATCAACAGGACAGGATTGTACCTCATGCTTGCAGGCAAAGATGGCAACACTAAAATTTGTAGGTACAAAGTTTGTAAGAGGAAAGGTTATTATGTAAAAAAAAAAAAAAAGAACAAAAAAACTTAATGTCTGAGGCACTGACTGTAGAATAATTTTTCTTCCACTGAAAATAAGAACTCAAACAAAGCCAGTTAGCAATGAATGAGAAATGTTCAGCTCTGTTAACAAAACATGGCTGTGAGGCCAATGATTTCCATCTGAGAAATTGTCCGTGTCCTCATTGGCAATACCAGCTGAAGGCATTACTGCTTACTGCCAGTATCACAGTGCATTGCCGCCTTCTTGTTTGCGCCAAGGCTTGAACACAACCAGGAAATTAATCTCTCTCTAGCAGAAAATAGAAAAAACTTGTGTTGCTTATCTGTTGTTTGTTATGGAACAACAAATGTCCACACCCATTCACAAAGCAGTCCCATGTAGTGTCCTGGGATACCTGACAGTCCTGATGAGCAGCAATAACAGGAGATGGCAGTGGGAAGAACTCCCTTGGGTGCAATTGCGCTGAGCTGCTCATTGTTGGGTTGCTGCACCCTAAGTGTCAGGAGCAAACAGCTGGGGCAGTGCTGGACAGGAGAGCATTGAGGAGGGGAGAAATCAGTTTCCAGATGTTCTCTCCTGTGCTGCACCACTGGATTTGTGAGTTCCAAAGTCTCATGCTGTAAAATTTCTGCACTGACTAGTACAGGGTGGCCTTAAAATGACTGCATGAGATGCCAGACCACCGGGCTGTAAGCCAGCTTGGACTTTCTGGGTGCTCCCATCCTGTGTGTCCCTGCGGTTTTAGAGGTGTCTTCAGAAATGAGCCCCATGATACACATCTGTGTTCCACCTCTCCTGTTCTTTGCACTTTCTGGCTTTTCCATCCTTAGGAATCAGTGAAAGGATGACTGCTGAAGCCTTAGTCTAGCCTTTTTTTTGGTATGGTGTGATGATGCTGGAGCAGTAGTGAGGATTGTAATCCATAAATGGCAAGTACAATATAACTAGATTGTCCATATAATGTGTACTCAGCCCTCTTCCTATTTCAGAGCAGCTAAAAATATACACACTCATATGGTAAGATCAGATACCAACATAAGCATCTCATCCCCACCTGATTTGAAACACAAATGCCTGTTTGTTTACTTGCAAGGGAGTAATATTAAATTTGTATCTGAAATGCTGTCCAGCATGTACAATAAAACCTATTCAGCTAATGGTCCTGTCACATTTATAAGAAGGGCTGAAACCTGCATGAGATTAAAAGAAAATTCAATTACAATTTCAACAGAATACTTGCCCAGATCAAATTTTGTTTGAATCATCTGACAATGCATACTCAATCGCTAGAAAACTGTTCCAAAAGCCAACTCTGAGCATAATGAATCTTTTTGTTTAAACAGCGTGGGTATGCCGCTGTTTATGTTCCTTCCAACTCAAGCCGCTCTGTGATCTGAGGTTAGTTATGAGTTTAACTTTCTTAATTCTACCTAAAATGAAAGGCCTTTTCTGTCTTGTTATACTGGCAGTCAGTATTCTAATTTTTGGTTGAATTATGTCCTGAAATGTTGTTTTCCTTTTGTCTTGAATGCTTGCGGAGGGAAGAGTGAGATGGCAGCTTTGATCTACACCAAAAGTTGTTCTTAATCCAAAAAAAAAAAGTTTTCTGACAGGTTTTCTGCTGGGGTCAAGATCTGGTGGAGGAGAAACTTCTAAAAGCTTGAGGCTGAATACCTCTTTTCTACCTGGGGTTTCCAGAATTTCCTCTTTGTTGTGTAGGTCCGGAAGGCTAAAAATAACTGTACCTCCTGAGGCTTCTCCCTGGGCAGTGCTCTTCCCTGGGATCTGGCGAGCATTTTCCACCAAACTGGGTCAACCTCAGTGCCTAATTTTAAAGATCTCTGGGATCCGATTCTTTACAAAAATCTATAAGAACATTCCCATTATATAATCCTAGCAGTCACATACGGCAGGCTAGGGCCTGATTCTGATGAAGCTCTATTTTATATATTGAAATAGTGATTATTGATTTTAAAGAGCCATGAACTCCTTGTGGAAAACTATGGGGAAGATTCTTCATTTGTAGATCCTTTCCCTGTCATTTTATGCAGACTCTTTCCTTTTTGGACAGTAAGTGCATTGGTATTACAGCTGTGAATGTTTTCTGTCTGCAATTACAAAATTGACTTTTGAAGTAAAGGTTGAGAAAATACGTTTTCTCATATTCGCTCTGATTGTGCTTGTGATTTCTTTTACTCTCTGAAAATGTAATTAGAAGAAGTGGTAGTGGAGATCATAAACATCTGTACCATCTGTTTTTCTGGATCTTTTGATACCAGAGTTGTTCGTGCGGGTAGCCTGAGAGGTCTGGGAAGAACTCAAGCAATGCTAAATAATAAAAGGGACTTTTTTTTTTTAATATGATCAGATAAATGGATAAAACAAAATGATTTAGGTACCTACATAAAATACCTCATTGTTTTTCTAGTCTCTCCTTAGAACTCTTCTTTGCTGTGATGCCTACAAAATGTTTGGCAGCACTTTGGCCGCTCAACCGGTGTCCATCCTACTCACCCATAAGGCCTCTTTCTGTGCCGAGGCTTTCTGGTGATACCCCTCTGTTCGCAAACTCGCACTCTGCGTTGAGCTAAGATTTTTCTGAGCTGTGTTTATGCAGCACCTAGCACAGTGACATCCTTATTCATGGCAGGGAGCAGAAGATTCTTCCACAAACCAAATTAACAGTGTCTTAGGGATTTGGAAGTGACATGAAGAATTATTCAAGATTCAGTTCCAGAAGGTAAATCACCAAGTCAAAATTGTTAATGATGGCTGTGACACGCCGCTTGGTAACAGTGCATGTGATATTATTGTAAACAATTTGACAAATACTTTAGATAATGAACAAAGTAATAAAAAATCGATGTCTGTTCCTACATAATTTGTGAAAAAGAAAAAGGAGTGTATTTATCAAATATATTGTTTCTACAAATAGTTCACCTCGTGATTTCAGAGGGGAAATAGGTAAGAAGTAAGAACTTCACCAAACAAACATTGGTTTCTATATCAGTATCATTGTAAGCAGGATAGGGATAACAGAAGGGGAGTACAGCCAATACAAATGGGAACAAAATCCTTTCTGAACTGAACATCTTTTGTGACTCTTTGGAATCTCACCACCTGCATGTGACAAAGGGCCTGGGCTGTGCTGCTGGGCGCTCTTCTGAGCTCTTGTGTTCCCTCAACCACCACCAAAATATAGTAGTGAAATGCCTGTGGAGCGAAGTTGTGGATCAAATCCACTTTCTGTGATTTCAGACATGTTCCTTGCCTTGGAGAATAAGGAAAACAAAGAATTCGGAAAGCCACAACTGGAGAGATTGATTTCAGTTTGTTAGGGTTGCACAAGTCTCACCCTGATTGCTCTTTTTCTCCAGGAAGCCAAGTGATTACCCTAAATGTGGGGGAATCTCTCCAGGTGCAGCAGTCAGCCAGGCAATAGCAAAGACTCAGGATCCTGAAAAACATGCAAACAAAAACCAAGGAAACACAGTTCTGATCCACCCACCCAGAAATAAGTTCTATTTTCTTTTTTTACCTACCTGACATGATAAACAGAAACCTTATTTACAGTATTAGCATTTTCCCTTTAGAGGAGAGTGAATTTCCTGCTGTAGACTTCAGCGTGCCATCTACATTCTGTGCAGTCTGAATTTACTCTTCCAGAGAACTGATGAGCATCCTACTTGAACAAAGACCAGATAGCACAGTGCTGGGGAAATTTGGTAAACCTACTCCTTCTGATGGGTGAAGTACTATATCTCACTGTACCTGATGAGAAAGTTCGCATTTTGATAATTTTATATGTTAAATGCCAGTTTAAAAGGTGGCACAAACATTGAGGTGCCTATAACCTGCTGGAAATCAGTGCTGGATGGAGAAGTTTGAGCTTTCCATACAATTCTCATCTTTGCAATTCTTTGGGCATTTTTTCAGATGGTTTATCAAGTAAATATTGGTTTTGCCAGCAGATGGTTTGAAAGTCTAGTCTGAAGACTTTAAGATCATAATAGACCTTCAGCTGAGCTTCACAGCCTTCCAGAAGGTCCACGATGCCTGGAACCCGGATAGCACAGTGCTCTTATGCAGTCCATCATGCAGCCCAGACTGACTTTGCCCTCCCAGGGCACAACAGTCTCCCTGTCCTTATTCATCTTCAGGTGCACTGGAAAAGGAGAGAACACAGTGGTGAACTTCGCAAAGGGTCTAAAAACCAAATATTTCTTAAGCTGGCTGATACTGGATGTATATGGAACCAAACAGAAGTCACTTCACCTCCATCAGGAAGATGTCTGGTCCATTTTGCTTGGACCTAAACTGGACATCCTCTTGCTATAGGATGCTTCCCTTCCTCTAGGGCTGTAAACTGTGAATGATCAAAAATTCTGAGTAAGATTTTCTCAAGAGAATCAAAGTTAAAAAAATGTTATTTACCTAGTCATTATATTATGTAAAAATGTAATAATAAAATTGTTTTTTCAAGCACTTCTCTGCTTCCTTTGCACTATTTGTGTGTCACCTTTTAGTCGAAAAGGAAACGTTTAACACATCTAGAAATGAACATCTCACCTTGCCTGTTCAAGCAGGGATTCTGCCCATGCCAAAGATTAGGGAAATCCATGTCACATGATGGTCTGGACTTTCTTCTGTTCTGTGGCCTCTCTTCTCTATTCTTGCTCACGTGCAAGAGTTCTAAAATGAAGACGGCGGTATACTCGTCATGTACCTACTGTGAAATTATTTTTCAATACATATTTATGTGAACTGCAAACATCTTTAAATGTAAAATTGTCATTACAGTGTCAACCATTTTGCTAACTGCTGGAAAACTCCTAACCTAAGCAGCGCTTTTTATAACTCGGCACATTAATTATATTTAGAATCCTTAATTATCTCTTTTCCATAGTCAACCCTAATAAATTCCAAACATTTAAAAATAATTTTAAATAATGCTGCTTTCCTTGCATATTTTCAATCAACTGCACAAATATCTAAATTAGCTGGTGATTATACAACATTTGGTTTGCTTTAAATCTGGTGCTTAATTGTCCAACACAACATTTCTGTCTCAGTTTCCAGCATTCTCCCTCCCACCTTGCTGCCCAGGAGCTGCTCACTGGTGCTGGGATGGGATCCTGCCACCCTCAGCCCCAGAATGGTGCTGTTGTGTTGGCTGTCACTTTGGGATTACACTCAGGGAAGGCCACCACAGCTCAGTATTCTGCACGGCTCCACTGATTGCAGTGCAACTACTCATCATTTAGGAGTGAGCAAGACTGGCAGAAGGTGCAGCCTTTTGGTAGGGTAAAGCTCTGGGTCTTGGTTCACAAGCTACTCAGACCAGGCATCTTCTTCTTGAGAGTACCTTGACTGTATTAAACCTAAATGCTTCAAACAACAGTAGACAGAAGAGGAACGTAAGTTACAAATGGCATCGCAGTGAGCAGCAATACGACTAAGACTTGACTGTACACATATACCAACCCTCTCACTTGTACACAGTTGTCAGTCATACTAATGAACCAGAAGGATATAAGTCTTTTAAGCAAGACTTCAAGCAAGTGTTTTGTTTTCTTTTAATTTTGCAAAATTCTGCCTTAAAATTAGCTTTAAACAAATCTTTACTTACAACAGATTCCAATTAGAAAGTGAATATTGGAAAGAATATCTCAGTTTTTTTTTTAAAAAGAAACCTTCATGTTTAACTTAGAAATATATTATCCCCCAACAGATCTATAGACATTTTATGAATGATTCTTGTAATGCCAAAAAAATATTCATGCAGTAAAATTTTGTCCAATTGAAGACTTCTAGGGAAGAAGAATCTCATCCTATCTTCATTACAGAAATAAACATCTTTCTCTGTTTTTTTGTTTTTTTGGTTTTTTTTTTTTTTTTTTTTTTTTCCCCAATAATTTTTCATTTGCTTTTAAATTGGTTTTCATTGGTTTATTTTGGTAGGACAGAGCCAGTCTTGAGAGAGGTGGGTGAAAAGAACACTGACAGCATTCAGGGGAATTATTCAAAAAGAACAGGAGAGAAAACCCGAAGGAAAGAATAGCACTCAACATTTTCATTGAAAGATTCCTTTCTCCTTTAGCCCGGCTGGTGCCCATAGCTGATGCCCATAGCATCTAAGCATCTCCATCCTGCTTACATCCTCTGACTCCCCAGGGGATGCAGAGCACAGTGCCTGTTTAAGCAAAGCTGTATAGGGTTCCCACAATAAAAGTCACTACATATAAGAAACTGTCTTCAGAGAAACAGGATGATGGCAAGAAGGGAAAAAATACCAATATAATCACAGAATCACCAAGGTTGGAAAAGAATATCGAGCCCACCTGTCTACCTACCACACCATTTCCCACTAAAACATGTCCCTTAGTACAGCAGCTAAATGCTTCTTGAACACCTCCAGAGACTCCAGGTAACTCAAGATGACTCCAGCACCTTGTTCCAGCTCATTCCAGATCCTGACCACTCTTTTGGATAATAAATTTTTCCTAACTTCCAATCTGAATGTCCTCTGGCACAACTTGAGGCCATGTAATATCTTTCTTGAAATCAGGACGAGCAGCTCATATCTTTTACATGGAACTTCCTCCTGAAGTGGGTATTTTGACAACACTGAAGTCATCTGTCTGAGGATAACCATCTTCCCACCTGGCTCTCCTGCTTGTTCTGGCTTAGTTTACAAATCTCAGCTTGGAAGCCAAGGAGTCACAGTGTGAGTGTGAGCCGTGCTGCACCACTGCATGGCTGCAGGCATGTCACTTAGCTTCGCTCTGCAGTGGGACCCCCGTTGCCTGTTTTTCTTCCTAAAGCACTCCTTTGGCAACCTTGGATGAAACAACAGTGCTTTTATTTGGAGAGTGTTCTATGCTGCCTCTGCGGCAAAAAAAATAAAAAAATAAAAAAAAAATCATAAAGAAAAGGTGATAATAAAACAGGGACTGAGATTGCCCTTGGGGTAGTCAAAAAGAAGATGAACATTTGAAGGTAGTTGAAGAAATATTTTCTGGCAGATCATCTCATGTGAAAGAAGGGAAGCAAAAGGGAAATATGCCTAACAGAGATTTGCGTCTTGGGGCTTCCTGTTCTGTGCGAGGACTTCTAAGTTGCAGGTCTCCACCCTCTTAGCATCCTTTAAATTGCTCCGTACAGGGGATTTCTCACTGTTATTAGAGTGAAGTGAAGACTCTCCCAAGGAAACGTCTGTGCAAACTCTCTCAAAAACTGACAGGCCGGAAAGCCTCGCTGGCTCCTGTGCGTGGTGAGCCTTGAGCAATGCTGAATAGAGCCAAGAGCTGAGAAGGAAGGAAATTGAGCCATGCACTCAGGCAGACGAGAAGAAAACAGAACCGCACACAGGCTGTCTTGGTGTCTGCCTCCTGCTGCACTGAAGAGGCAGCATACAGCCAGGAACAATCAGGATGCCCTGCAAAAATCAAGACAGATCCTTTGATGGAAGAGAATTAGGAAAACTGGTGGTCAGAAAGAAACCACTGATCCTGACATGATAACCCTAAGACATTTTTTCTACTGAAATGACTGAGAATAAAGGGCAAAGTGCTTATTTAAAAACAAAAGTTACTTCATCTCTATTAGCAGGAAGGGTATGCACAATGTGTCAGGAGCTCCTTAGACTTCTTCACTACCGACTATGAGAAAAATAAAAGCAAGTTTTCCAGGTGGGCAAACTAAATATTGAGAGATTAAAGCTTCTGGCTGACATACCATTATATACCAATCATAACAAAGCATGGATCTGTATACATCAAGTAACTAAGTAACTCCCCTGTCAATTTGCACGTCAGTTATTAAGAGCATACTTTGATTATAAAGAAAAGATACGCAGTTCACTCAGCAGAAGACGATTACAAAGCAGCCATGCCATCCTTCTCCAGTCAGTCCATTGCACCATTGGTCCATCCACGTGAGGAATTCCAAAGGCTGGAATAGAAAAGCTTCGTTCCTAGCCTGCGAGAGAGATTTTTCAAATTCTGATTATATCCCAGAGTTCTCTCATTATGTAGCTCCCTCGTGAACAAAGCAGTGGGTACACCCTTTGTTTCCACTTTTCACATCGTGTAGCCACTGAAGTTTGCACAAAGTGGGCAATGGTGTGACTGTCCCTTTCTGGATCTTTCATGGTTTTCTGTGTGTTCTGTGCTCATTCTCACTGTGTTAGTAGGAAGATACAAGGCAGCAGAGACTTAGGCCAGCTGAGTATCTGTTCGTGTACAGGCATCTCTGCATGTTGCTTTTTCTGCCTCTGATTCCTATAAAGTGTGTTTCCCAGTAGGATTATTTTTTTAGTTGTGTTGTGTTATAAAGCTGATGCACGTTTCCCCTATCCCAGGGTTATTTGCACTGGATTGCAGCTGTAGAGAAAGCTCAAAGGATAGATGTGCACCTAAATAACTCGGACGAGATACAGACCGCTATGAAATACATTATTAAGTAAAATGACATTTGATTTGTAGCTGTGAGACCAACCCCTTTTGACATTCAAGGGAGCACAGCTACAGGCTGCCTTGAAAGCCTGCACACATCGATAGTTTTTCTGTTGCTAGGAGGAAGGGTTTTGAAGTGGGAAGAGAAACAGAGACCCTCTAGTCAACAGAAGGATCCTCATGTAAGGGTCAAGAGGGAGCAGAACTCAGAGTGAGAAAGAAATACAGCTGACCATACTGTGCTATTCTCTATTCACTTTAATACCTACACCTAATGATATGATTTAAAGCTAAACCTCGAGAATGTCAGGAATTTTTTCTCCTGGTGACATCCCATGTAGGAGGGTCTCCTGAGCTCTCTCCTGAAAAGCAGAAAGATGAAAAACTTGCCTTGGAGAAATTTCCTCTGGATCTGAGCTTGCTGGTGTATTGTTTACTCAAATGATTTATGGACTGGAGATTAGTGAAGTCATAGCAACACAGAAATTGCCAAGTGAAAATAAAACCAGCCCTGTGTACTCTTATTGAACATAATCAAGGAAGCAGCTGACAAACTGTTTTTTTTTTTTCCTCCCCCCGTTATGCAGAGACTTTGTATGAGACAAAGCAGGTTCTTGCCTTTCAAAACTCTTTGAGCAGTGCTTGGCATTCTAATCACCGGTGTGATTAATTTGACTTTACCAAATAATGGAGTATTTTGTGTCCTGCTGTAAACTACACAAAGACTTGTTTTCTTCTGGAGAAATGCATGCGTCCTAGGAGGAGAGGGCTGGAAGGCCTGCAGCACTGCTTGTCAGAGAGAGGTCCAGGTCCTCACCTTCCCCCTCTCATTTCTTGCTTTAGTTTTCTAACTACTTACTTGGCACCATCACTTGACTGTGCTGATATGTTAGTGAAACACGTCAAAATGACAGTGCCACTTCCCAGTAAGGGAAGACAGAGCAGGTAAGTATACACTGGTTAATCTGGGTGTGGACTCAACCCTCTGAATAAGACTTCTTTGCTGTATCTCTGTCTGTTAAGTTTTTTTGTTTGTTTGTTTGTTTTTTAATCTATATAGCCCTGAATAAGAGGACTCTCTTATGTTATATTTTATATTTTTGCACAGCAATGTACACAATGGGATGATGTTCATGGTGGCTGGAAGCTGATGTTGATATGCAGTTAGTTTGCTCTATAAAATCCCATTTTGAAATATGGTCTCAGGAGTGCTGTGACAGAGAAGTGGCACCTTTTCCATTTCTTTTGGCTTATTCATGAATTCATGAGTAGCTTTGTGAGCACGCACAGAGCTTTGAGATCACTTAGATTAAGGTATAATTATTTATTTGTTGTACACACTGACAAATGGGTGGTTTCCCCTTTACATAAATCCGATCCAGTCAAAGTAGGTAAGTGCAGAGGAAAGAAGAGTACCTGTAGACCTGGAAACCAGCAGAATACATAGCTGCATCTACAAAACCTGCCAAACCGTAGCCAAGTCCAAGATCAGGGGAGACATATGTCAACAGCAGTGAGAAGAGCAATTTGTTGAGGTGGCAATTTAGGTGCAGAAAGATCAGTCCAAGAACTAAATTGAAAATGTACATCAATACCTTCCTGGTGTTCCTCTTTGTAGTGAGTAAAAAGTGCGTCACCTGAAAAGGAGAGATGAAGGACAATGCTCTGACAAGTTGGGGTCTACACAGATTTTCTGAAATAAGAAAAGCACTATGGTTCTTTGGGTGATGGCCACAGCTTCAAAGTCAAGGGTCCAATTGAAAGGTTGTGTGGAGGCTGTGAAAGACAAAGAGACAAAGTAAAAGTTTGTATGAGGATGCAGGTAATGGATAATAAAGATGATGGCTGTCTACCAGAGATGTGGTAGGAAACAAAAGCAAATGTTCAAACAGAACTCTGTGAAGAAAGGCCACCTTGTGTGCCTTAGAATCAGCACTGAAGGCAGCAATCAGAAAACCTTTATTCTGCTTTGTAAGCCTCCATATGTGCTAGCAAGTCCTCTGACTCAAGGCTCCTGTGACAGTGGATTATCCAAGATCTAATCACTCAGTGTTGTCTGGGAGATAGCCCTTTCCTCTGCCAGTGGGTATGAGCTGTGTCAGTGCATCTGTCCCAAACAGGTTACTGGGAGTTCACTCCCATCACATATTATTTCTACGTCTCACACTCTGGTTGTTTTGGTCAAACTGCCTCTCTGCAGATGGAGCTCTGCCAGCATGACTCAGAGAAGTGACATTACCTTTACCCAGTTCTTACTGTAACAAGAAGGAATAACATCTTTTTTACTCAGTGCTGACACAATGGAATACTGCCAAACCCCTGGAAAGCCTCCAAATCAGCACATTTCTTCTGCCCATTAAAAACTAATACAGTAATAGCAGAACAAAGTGCTGTTGACAAAAACATATTTTTCCCACCATCTAAGATCCCACTTTACATGCAAAATAAACATTGAATACAGATTTAATTCACTTTTTACGTCTTCTGATGGTGTGCAATAGGAATAACACCTCTTTGAAAGCAAGCTAGAAAAAGGCAGACTTTCAGGCACTGAATAAAGATCTCAGCTTACAATTTTGGCTTCCTCGGCACACAGCGCTAGTTTAGTTCCTAATTTCCTCTCGAGTGACTTAATGGTACAGCACTGCTTAATTATAGCAGTTGCAAGCTCCATCCTCTAAGAAATATCACTGGGACCCAAACATCTGCAAGGTTTTGAGGAAGGAAGATACGACATAAAATACTCATTTTTGTATTATTTTGTGTTTATTAGTCTGTCATACATCACATAGCTACTATGGAACAATGCAGCATTTAAATTATAACCAATGGTAATGAAATATAAGGCATTACACAAACTCTCTGCATCCCAGACCGAGGCTGCGGCAGGGAGCACTTCCATGTCAGGTGAGTTCTTTAAAAGCAAAACACAGGTGAATCAGAGATCCTGAAGGTGGAATGCATCTCCTGGATCATCTCTGCCTATCGCTCCCTTAGCTGCAGAGCATTGTTCTCGGCTGCGTAATTATTGCTGTTTCATCACGTCTTCTTCTGAATGTCCCAGGCGATATGGCTCTTAGCCTTTCCCTGTGGGACACCTTCATGGCCTATTAGAGCTCACTATTGGGAAGCCGTTCCCCTGATTGTTCAGTGCTACTTTTCCTTTCTGTACTTTTATTCCCTTTCCAACTGGTTATATTCCTTTTATTACCTTTAATATTTTGTCTTCTCCTCCCCCCGCGGGCCCGCCCCTTCTTTAGCACTGTAAGCGAACATTTGCATGTGATAAAATTAGTTGTTCCCCATCCTGACATACAAACGAATTTGGGTTCTCAGAGAAGGTGAGAGAAGGCAGTGCAGGATCAGCACGGATAGCACTCTCACACCTGTTCCAGTGTTTTTGGCCATTTGTGGTACAGCCGTGACATGGTGACCACTGAAGGTGCCACCACAGAGAAGCAAGGTGTGAGTAGCAGCCTACACACAGCCAGCTGTGGAGCCAGCTGTTCTGTGGTGGTGATGCTGTTCACGGGGAGCAGCAGCAAGCAAACTCCACACCTCCTGTGGTGCAAAAAAAGCAGCCTTCTCAACGCAGTTGGTTTTGATGAGAGCAGCACAGAGATCTCTAGAAAGGAACAAACATTTGTCCGTTCAGAGTCTTCCCTGTCCCCTTTCCCACACATGATCCTTAAGCAGCCCTGTTTCAGAAGGTGGCTTTGTTTTTCCATGCAGCGGGTATGCCACAGCAGAGAGGTCAGTGAGGGGCTGACAATGCCTGTCAGCCAGCAGGTTGGAATATTTCTTTTGTCTTACCTGGAAAGAAAACACTAACATAGCGCTTACCTCTCAGCAATCACATTTCTTGAGGGAAGGGATCAGAATTTGAATGAGGAATGAGGAAAAGAATTTACACATACACGTCCTATTAATTGTCTGCTTAGGCTGTAAGGGCATCAAAATTTGCCTAGGCTTGTTTAAAGAAGTGGGTCCTACAGTCAACAGTGAAAGAGTGCAGTTCACCCCCTTCAAAGAGCAAAAAAGAAATATATAAATTAGCAAATCCCCATAAACAGCTGAAGACATTCTAACCCCAGTGGGGTTCCTGCCTCACCAGAACTGTCAGCCAGACAGAGGGAGCCTGTTGCTGCCAGTACCACTGCTGCTGGTCTTTTTTGCCTTCCTTCTTCTCTCCAAAGGCTTCCTCTGTAACAGCAACTGTTTGCATGAGACATATTGCATAACTGTCTTCTGAAAAACAGTTTCTATTCCTTTCCACTTCTTAATAAAACCCACTATGGTGAGGCACCTATACTCTGCCCTTTGCATTTTGAGGGAAGTCACCTAAACGTTCTCATCGTTCTTCAGAATTGTGCTCCTCCTGCAAGGAATTTAAGATTAATCTGCCTCCACAAGAAAATGTTCTTACGTATCAATTATTAATGAACTCTTTAATAGAATTTCCCTAGCTCCCTCTTGTATGCCTGCTTTGGATGTCCCAGCTGTTTTTCCTGGTGGCTCTGAAAAGATTAGGGTAAAACGTTGTTTTATAGACTTCCGCATGAAATATCGAGTACCATAAGAAAAGTTAAGAGAGATTTTTGGTTGAATCCACTTTATTCACTGAAAAATGCTGTTATGGCTTGTCCAGAGCTGAGATTCATTGCATGAATATAGCTGAGTAGGACTGGAACTAAAAAAACAAATTTTGCCCAGGTGTTTCTGAAGGCAGGCAGGCTGGCCTCCATGCCATGTGAGAGACAAGGGGAAGTGGTTTTCAGCTGAAAGAAGGAAGATTTTAGATAGGATATAAGGAAGAAGTGCTTTACAATAAGGGCAGTGGATCACTAAAATGGGTTGCCCAGAGAGATGGTGGATGCCCCATCCTTGGAGACACTCATGGTCAGATTGGACGGGGCTATAAGCAACGTGATGTAGCTGTAGGCGTCCCTGTTCATTGCAGGGGAGTTGGTCCTGATGGCATTCATGGTCCCTTCCAAGTCAAACGATCCCCAGCTCAGGGAGGACTCCGAGTTTGGGGCTGAGGCTGGCTCAAGAGGCTGTGCCCACTGCATGTCCTTCTGCAGTGATGGAGGCAGTGTTTTTCTCCTCCATGCAGCAGTTCATTTTTATGAAACTCATAGGAACTTAATATCTTTGAGAGTTTTATGGCTCTCTTCATATCTGTCTGAAACTTGCTAATGGGTTGGAGAATTATTAGGGGAGGACTGACTGACAGACAATGTGATTGTGGAAAGCTCACTTCCTCCTGGAACTCCGCTGAAAGCAATGAGGTGGTGGGAAAGCTTCTGTCACCTCTTCTGATATGGACTGCTTGTGTGTCATTGGGATCCCTGCCCTATTTAATATACACATTTGGAGTACAGACATTTATTACATGGTTAGATTAGTTGCACATAAATCTGCAGCCTGTTCAGCCTATCTTCCAGCTGTTCAGAAAACATTATCAGGGATAAAAGATAGAGTTTTTTGAGACTTGTAAGTCAAATTTGCACCAACTTTCAGCAGAGGTTTTTCATGGATCTCTAAAGTGAGTGTGGCTTCCTGTGTTTCCTACACTGGGCATTTCTGCTGGAGTTGTTCTGAATCATTATTGGTATTAATTATTATAATTATTACTACTATTGAAATGAGGCATTATTTCCCTCCAGTCTTCTTGCAAAAAAATAATGATCTGTTTGATTTCTGTGCGCCCTTCTTCAGAAAGTGCTGCAAATGGCATTCTAGGGAGTGCCCTGGAATATGGGAAAAAAGGGACTGCATGGACTATTGTCATAATGAAATAGTAGGTGTGAATTTCCAGTTTTTCTTAATATCTGTCTTTCATTTCACTTGGCTCCTAAGGACTAGAATAAACAACTTCCTCATTTTGGTTGGAGATCATCTCATCTGTGTAAAGGTGAATGGTTTGCAGCAATCAGATTTATCAGCTTCTAATTTTGATGCGGAATAACAAAAGAAATTTTTTTTCTCCCTCCCTGTTTTGGACACTTCAGTTACTGTGAGGGGACAGTAATGGTTTTAAAGCCCTTCACTACAAGGACATTCATTTTTTTCAGGTTTAGATTTCATGTTACTTTTGACAAACACTCAGGCTCTTCAGTCAGCTCCTGGAAATTCTGTCAAGGCATGATTAAACGTTCAGAACAAAAAGCAAGAATTATTTGTGAGAATCACTTTCTGCCTCTACTTGGCACTGGTGAGACCATTCCTTGAGTACTGTTCTCAGTTTTTGGCCCCTCATTACAGCAAGGCTCCAGTGTGTCTCCAGAGAAGGGCAACAAAGCTGTGAAGGGTCTGGAGCACAAGTTTTAAGGGGAGCAGCTGAGGGGGCTGGGATTGTTCAGTTTGGAGGAGGCTCAGGGGGGACCTTACCACTCAGTGAAACAGGCTGTGGTGAGACAGGTGCTGGCCTCTTCTCCCAGGTAACAGCGTTAAAACGAGAGGGAATGGCCTCACGTTGTGCCAGGGGAGGCTCAGGTTGGATATTAAGAAAAAATTATTCTCCTCAGAAAGAGCAGTGAGGCACTGGCACAGGCTGCTCAAAGAGCTGGTGGAGTCACCATCCCTGCAGGTGCTCAAGAACTGTGTGGATGTGGCACAGAGGGACATGGTTGGTGAGCATGGTGGGAATGGGCTGATGGTTGGACTGGATGATCTTAGAGGTCTTAATGATTCTATGATAATGGTTAATACAGACAACAGATCTTGTGTAATTAATATAATATATAATATACTAAAATATATATATGTACGTAGTGATTAAAATACCACATTGTTTTCAGGTGCATTTTTGCTTTTCCAATTGCTGGCACCCCAGCTATGACCATCTGCAAAGTGCTCAGTGCACGTGGCCTGTGCCTTTTATTTTCTTCCACTTGGTCTCTCGCAGCTGACTTTGCTTGGCTTCCAGGTTACATTAAGGCTTTGGGCTCTGCTGCAGTGGGGAGAAGTCTCAGCACAGAATGGAGCTTAGCAAGGGAGGACTGTGAACAGAGTCAGCCAGAAGCACTGACAGTGAGTTGGGGTGGGCAGTGAGGGAGAGGAGTGATGAACTACTAGTGAAATCCAGGATTAAAAAGGTACCACTGGAAAAAAAAAGAGCTGAATATGAGATTCTCTGAAATACTCTATGACTTAAAATCAGAACCTCAGTAAAAACTGAAATAGAAAAGTTTTTACTTTCTCTTTTTCATATAAAACTCCCTCTTTGCCTTTCAGACACGGATCAGGTACTGGGTGTTTCCTTTCCTTCTGTTCTTTAAAAGCCACATTTAATCCGTGGTTGTTTTATAGAGAAAATTGTAAGCTAGGGGGGTTTATAAAAAGATCTATGGAATGAAAGGTTTAGTCTTCTGACAGGGAGCTAACAGGAGTGCTGCATACACTCAGCCATCACAGCCTTTCTCCCACAGTAATTTTTCCTGACCTCGGCTCCAATTTTATGCTCATTACTCAGGCAATCGGCTCATTGTTTTCACTGGCAGCTTTGCTTGAGTATGAAATTCAAGAGGAAGCTTTGAAACTGCAAAGACATTGCAGAAATCTATAACTGCTGACTTGATTCAAAGTGAAAGCCTGAGCAGCAACACCGCAGTGTGTCTGAAAGCCCGAGACAGCCAAGACCTCTGTAGTCAGATGAGTGCATGGCTGAGCATCCTCAGGTCTGAGCCAGCGTCCTACCTAAAATGCTAAGGGAAGACTGTGACATTAAGAGCTACGTGTTGAATGAATTTGCAGCATTAACACAGGCAGTGCACAGGTGAAATCTGCAATAAATGAGTGCCTTTGCATTTCTGAATGTAAAACAATGTGTTGGGGCATAAGTGATTTGCATCAGCTGGGATGTGTCTGGCATAGAAAATTAATGTAGTGAAGGATTTTTCTCTGGAGTTCAAGAAATCATCAGAGTGAAAAAGGACAGGGCTGGGGCTTCTCCAGAGCTGCTATCCTTGGGTGAACAACCTACACCAACCTTTGAAGACTAACCAGTTTTGAAGGTTTTTCAGGAGCAGCTGTTAACAGAGATACATCTCACTCCCCCAGCTGACACTTCTGTTAGCTCCTTTGGAGAAAAAACTACCAAAAAAAGAAGCTGAAGGGAGAGAGCTGGAGTAGCAGCAGGAAGCCCAGAAGAGACCACAGAACATCCTCCAGATGGCACAGGCTGGGGGAAAAGTGCTATGTCAGGGGAAAAGCTGGAGGGAGGGAAGGGAAACTCAAAGAACATTTAGAGGACACTGAAGTATGAGAAGGAGAAGAGAAACCAAGAGCAACCACTATTTTCTTTTTCTTTTTTTTTTTTTTTTGCTAAATCAAAGATCTCATCACTGAGATGGTTATGCATGAAACTCTGAAGTGTATCCCTGCTATCTGGGCTGTATGGGGAATTTAAATGTTTCTGGAAACCATCTCAGTGTCTTCACACACTGAACCAGGACTAATGAAAAGCACGGACAGATGTGGCATGAGGGTGTGAGCTCTTCACATTTGGCATCTTCACAAAGGTGTCTTTGGGCTGAGGACAGCCACAAACACAGGAGTTCCTGTCCCCAGGTAGGGGTCCATCTCCATTGAAACACAGAAGGGTCACTTGGGCTGTGTTGGACTGAATTCCACTGGAACACCGGAGCTTCTCCAGCTTGTTTTACTACCTGCTTTTCCCACACACCAACATGTTCCTCAAGAAGATGAAGAACCAAATGCTGGGCATTTGAAATCATTGTAGAACCTGAGACCTAGTAAATCCTGTCTCCTCAAGTGCCCTGGCCCAGCTCCTCCACTGAGGCAGCTTCCCCTTTATCTCCAGTGGCTTTCCATGCAATGCCAACAGCAGCAGCACCAGTGGACCCCAGGACAATCAATGCTTCTGATTTTACCACATTTTTATTTTCTCTGGCAAGGCAATCTCCATGAACCACCTTCTTCCATCAGGTCCTCTTCCCCAGGATGGGAAGGGATCTTTCAGAGGCAGCAGCATCTGGTGGAAAGCTGCCATGTGGAACCAGTCACCACTCAGTGTCATGCATTTTACGCAGACAGGATGACGTATTATTCAAGGACTGACATCTGCAGATGATGATTTAAGAAACAATGCTGTAACAACCTTTAAAAGGGAGATCTTTCTCTCTGTGCCAGGAAGGATGTATGTCTGTATGATACACACCTTCAATTGCCCAGGGTTGTGAGAGGGACCTGCTGGGTCCGCCTGCTGTCCAGTCCTTCTGACTTCTTTGGCTCTCTGTTCTTCACAAACTGGACATGGGGAATGATCTGCAATGCTCACACACGCAGAAAATAGGACTGTGCCAGCTATATATAGAGATACCAGCTGCAGGTAGGTCCCTGCTTCTGCAGCTGACATGGATGTGCACATCCTGTATTTTTAACCGTTTTAGAGGGAAAAAAAGATGACAGGAGTTACAAGAAAAGGCCACAAATACTGACTCAGATTTGCTTTTATTTCTTTCTATGTGTGCTGAGCTTACCATCAAGGCAAACAAACCTCCAAGTGCTGCTGGTTGCAGTAGCAGGTTAAGTGATTCGAGGTATATCATCTCACAAAACCCATCAGTTACCAGACAGGACAGTGATTTCTTCCTTCAGTTTAGGTCTACTGTTTTTGTTATCGTTCATCACTGAAAGGTACTCCATAACAATATTTTTATAAGCTGCTGGGCAACCAAGAAGTACACAAAAGCTTGCAAATTGTGTGTTTAAGATGGCCAACAACACTGTCTTGTACAGAAGTCTTACTTAGAAGTTTGTGATGTTTGTTTGTTCTTTCTGTCCTTCCTAGACATCAATTTTCTCCCACAAGCTCTCGATTTTATTTTCTGTAAGCTTTGATGTACTTTTGCAAGCTCCTACCACTGCTTCTTAGACCTTCACTTCTTAACTAAAGCCATTTATCGATATACTACGTCTCTCAGCGAAGTAGAGCATCAATAAATTAAAGATTAGTTCAGTGTGTCAGCTCTCCCTGAGCATGCTGGGAACCACTGGCCACTTTGAATGGCTGCAGAGGCCACACAACACCCTCACACAAGAAAGATAATAACTCTGAAAGATTTAAGATTTTTTTTCCACAGCATCTCCTCCTGCTAAATATTATTTGAAAGTCACCTTTTAAACTAATTTGTAGATTCAACTTACTACTAAGCAAACAGGTGGCAGTAAGTTTACTACAATGAAAGACATCTAAACCAATTTTTAGCTCTCTCCTATTGCATTTTGCTTTTCTTCCTCTCTGTTCTGATTTTATGCAGGTTATTTAAAGTGATAAACAGTTTTGTCTGGCATTTAAATACATTATGTCCCCCTTAAGCTCCTGTTATACTTCAGACCATGTTTCACTGCACCTTGTTTTTTTGCAATGACATGGACTGAGGTGCAGTACTACCAAACAGGATGTACACAGTCTTAAGCATCCAGAAGAGTTCTTCTGTTCTTTATTACACTTTTTACCTTGTCACTCATTCATTCATAGAATCATAGAATCTTTAGAATTGGAAGGGACCTTTAAAGGTCATCTAGTCCAACTCCCCTGTTATGAACAGGGACACCACAGATAGATCAGAATGCCCAGGGCCTGATCCAGTCTTGCCTTGAAAGTCTCCAGGGATGGAGCTTCAACCACTTTCTGTTCAACCTGTTCCAGTGCCTCATCACCCCTCACTGCAGAAGACTTTTTCCTTACATCCAACCTAAATCTAAATTGTTTACTTATTAGATTTTATGCAGTTAATTTCTAGAATACACGTCAAACAAGATTTGCAAATGGGAGCCAAAAATTAGTCTTCAAAGCCAATATTGATGCTTTATGTACAAATGTTCTGATGGCAGAGCAGATCCTATAAATTTGGCTGAGGAGATGCAGAATACTCTGCATTTCTGCGGACAAAATCTCCAGTCTTGGTGCCCTGTTGAAGGCTTGGCTCCAGTCCTTTCATTCTGAAAACATCATCTGAATGCCTTGAACTCAAAGCATGTTCTTCACCATCAGTGTGCATTTTGCCAAGGATGTATCCACTTCCATGGGCTTCCCTCAGTGAAGGAGATAGGCATGGACTGGCAAAATAGAAGCCCTGGTTAGAAGCGAAAATGGTGCCAGTTGGTTCTCTCTCATATTTTGAATCAGTTCCTTTCAGAATATCTTTTTTTCTTTTTTTTTTCTTTTTTTCCTGTTTTCTGCTTAGTCAGGATTTTACTGTGGCTACTGTGGCATTTGGATATGGCCGCAAAGGACCAGGACTTAGTTCTAAGTGTCATAAAAGAGTGTTGTGGTTACAAAGGGTCTTCACAAGTTGTTCCTTCTTACCATTCACTATTTGTGCTGAGTGAGAGGTCACTGAAGTCTCTTGCTTGGACCGGGGAAACATCTGAGATGGAAGAATAATGAATGATACATAGCAGACAGGCCTTGTAATGAATATTTTGTTGTGCACAGACGCCCACGTTAACATATGAATGTGGCCATTTGTATGAAGAGCAGTCGTTCTCCAAACCTTCAAGGGGAACACAATCCTGTTTGCACAAAGGCTCGTGAATAATGAATATAAACAGGGACATGAAGAGGGCACTTAGATACCATGGTGATAGGTATAGAATAATGGTACATACATAGCCAGATGGCTCTATACAGCCAATTGGAATTGAAATGAATGAATGACTGCCGACAAACCCTCCTTGAGTGCCTACCCCAGGCTGTACAAGAGATACACGTAAAGTCATCTTATGAAAAAAACTCAAACTATCTAAATATTTTGTGGCAAAATCTTTAGCAGACATATCTCATGCTGGTTTGGAATGGTTTGGAATGGTTTGGAGCTGTACGAGCTGGTGAAACTTTGCACTGTAACAGTTATTATGATCTTTACTGCCTCTAAAATGCAGGCTGACAGTAGTTGGCGTGCCCACAGGATGGATGTCCGAGCTCAGCTGATGCAGTTTTCTTGAGACTCAGTCACAGTGACTGAGATTGTGGTACCGACACTCACCCTGTGTGCAGAGCCAGAGCCTTCAGCTTCCCGGGGCTGAGGAGCAGCAGTGAAGAAGAAATGACTGGATTAATTGTTTGCATGGCACTCAGCAATGGGAAGGCTGTACTCCCGCAAATGATTTTTCTGTCATCACTGCACAAGTGCTCAATGCTGTCCTACCTGTTCCAGGAGGTAAAGAGTTATTGTGCACTGAACTCTGTTGGTGGGACTAGACACATTCATCTCAGTGCCAGTAGGGGAGCTTGCCTTGTGAAATTACCTCTGATGTAGGTAATCTTCATCTGGTTGAAAATTCCACTTGGAGCTAAATTTCTCAGATAGAATGAGTGTACTCATGTTAAGAGTGTACTGGAGACTTCAGACTAAGTGTCCAGGGACATGTTCTTGGTGTGCCAAACATCATCCCAAGGAATAAGTGAAATCCTTACAGGTGACCCTGGCACGACGTGCTGTACATCCCTTGTGTATGCAAGAAAGCTATCTGGGAACTGATAAAATATTGCCTCCCTGAGCACAGCACACATTAGCTATGGTGTTTAGCTGCGATGCTTCCCAAGAAGTACTGCAAAGACAGTCCATTGGCCTGTGCTTCAGCAAAGCTGAAGTGCAGGAAAAATGAACAGTAATAGCTACAAGAAATGCTGCTTCTTTACCACTGATTTCTAATCCTTGGTTACAAAATTGGGATACAGTCGCTCATAGGAAAGGCTTTGGACACTTATCCAAAAGAATGCTCCTGCTAGCTAGTTCAATGTGAGGTAGTTTATGTTATGGTAGCCAGTTACAGTACCAGTTACCACTATAGAGGTCATTGGTGAGCTTCTGTTAAAGTGAAGAGTAAAATGTAAAATGTCAAACAACCCTCTCTGACTGACACTTGGGAAACTGCGTTGCTGATGATTAGTATCCCATTTACAATTAAAATCTGGACTCCTTTTCTAATTTTTGTTGATGTGCTGTTGGTCTGTGGACTCCTAATAGACATCCTGGATTTTTAAACAGACTTTGACTTACAATTACCATAAAATTAACAATTCTAAAAATGCTGCCTTTTAATTTTGCTGCTCATATTCATTTTAATGTACGCTCTAAATCTGCTACCCTGGCATGCCTCTGGTAGTTTACTCTATCAGATGTCTGTATTTGTACTCAGATACAGAGGCAGCTAGTCAATATATCTAGGTATGATCAATTCTTGCTTCTGAACAAAGGAAAGCTCCACATAGCTCCACAAACTACATCTCTCCTCAATTCTCAATAATTCACTCAGCAATGCCATGCTGTAACGTAATCATGGTGGTTTCGAGGCAGACAGCCTTAGCTGTGGGTATCTGTGCCGAAGGGCTGCAGTGTCCAGCTGGATGGCACATGCAGCACTGTGCCATGTGCAGGACATGCTCAGGTATTTCAGAATGTGGTGTGCAGCTCTTTGCTTAAGGCTTAAAATTGCTCACAAACCCAGTTGCCTCATGCGGCACTGAATCGGAAACAATGAGTTCCTACATTTTTGAGGACCTACCCTTATACGATGTTGATTCCAGGCATCTGTTCCTGTTCTAACAACTGCAAGGTTTGCAAAGTGGCTGGAATCTGAGGGAAAATGTGGGGACAAAGTACTCAGTCTCTGCAAGGGAGATGATAGCGCCTCACAAGACTTGCGTGGGGCAAACCAATAGCAGCAGGATTTGAGTACACATGGATTGTAGATAGCATACAGAACCCTGGAAAGTTTTAACATGGGACTTCTCCATTTTAAGAAGAGAATAACATAAATTTGTTGCTTGCCACCACTTGGGTTTGCACTAAATGGCTCCAGAGGTCCCCATAGCCCATGGTTTCTATAGATTGCAGAACAGTCAGAAAGCACTGTTCTACTCACCATACATTGGGATTTGTTTGTTGCTGTGTTTTCTCAAGTTGATGTTATGTTACTTTTCCTCCTAACACTGCTCTTGTTTCACACAAATACCCAGAGTTTTCAAGAGAAGTATTACCGATTAGTATGCCCAAGAAAGGTATTCAGTAGTGCTAGGTGCTTAAAGTGGTAGTTTAAGTGGTATCTAATGGGGTGGATGCTTAGATTGGAAACATTTGTTTATTTACAAGACTTTCCCAGTAAACCTATCCTTCTTGCTGCTGCTAATCCCTAGCAGAAGGGATATGGAAAGATTAACAGAAGCTGCCAGTAATTTTGAGGACCAATTCAGTCTCCCGGTACCTTCCTGATCTCTTCATTGCTCTGTTGCAACAAAAGGCCCTTGATGGCCAGAAGGACATTGGTTCCTGAAAGGAATTTCAAAAAGTGCATAAAGTTGGTATCTGCTTACAAGTAACACGAAACAGGAGCATCTGCCAGAGACAGGAGCATGTTGCTGGCTTAGTAAAACAGCAGGGGAACCTGCTGTTGACCAGATTTGTCCATATCGGTGCAGGTGTCTCTGCAGTTAATAAGAATTACTATTTACACTTGTTTTCAGAGACTGGGAGACATGGGGATAATATAGATAGCCCGTAAGTCATAAAGAGCAAGTAGATATGACACATGTTCCCATTAATGTATAGTGTTACTCCTTAGAGTTTGTGATATTGAGACATTATGGAGTATGGTACGAAATGCAGATGGCTCTGACTCTTGTCTGTTTTTGTTTAATTAAAGCTGAATGTATTTCAAGATAGATTTTTTATCCTGAATTAAAGGTGGGGAAAAAGGATGAGCAAGGTTATATGTAAACTGAATGCTGTCAGAATTACCAGGACATGGCAGTATGATTTAAGATATTTGCTCTTTATCCTCAGAAAAAAAAAAACAAAACAAAAAAAAAACATTGTGAATGTTTAAGAATATGTTGTCATTGGATTTTTAAGGCTGGAAAAGACCAAAGGATCATGTAGTCCCATGGTTAACCCATCACCACCATGCCCACTAGCCCATGTCCCTCCGTGCCATTCAGTGCCACCTCACATTGGCAGAGCATGTTCTTATGAGTCACTGGACGTGCTAAGCCCATTTTTTAGTTAGTATCAGTGTGTTATTTAATTTCACATCCCATGAGACACAGCAGCACAACAGGGCAAATAGTCCTGAATGGGAAGGAAGGCAGAGGGATGCCAGATTTTTCCACACAATCCTTTCTGGCCAGTGTGGAAGCGGAAACAGGATTTGCACGTATTTGCTTCTTTTTGTGCTAGGGGGAAAAACGACAACAACAACAAAACATTACGAGGTGTGGACAGTTTCTGTGAAGAAATATGCTCCAGTGGATATTTTCTTTTGGCCCTACTCTCAAAAGTAGAATAGGATCACTTCCACCAAATAACACCTTTCTGTGGAAGGCTGACTGCATTCTAGTTCTAAAACATAAAACATTATTATTATTATTGTTATTATTTTGCAATATCAGATGTGAGCACAACAACACCTTCCTTCTGGGAATCTGTGATCTGTGTAACAGTTTCTTTCAAGAAACATAGTTTCTTACCCTGTGGGTTAAATCCCATTCTACTAACTAGATGCTGGGAGGCTGCTTGGCAGTCTGTGCCCCAGCAGGGAAGAAGCTATTCTAGCACCTATGATAACACGGTAAGAAGCTGCCTTTTTTTTCTGGAGTCTCTGTGAATGGTCACCATGGGATCTGTCACCCAATGGCAGGGTGGCAAGAGGGAAGGGGAAGGAGGAAAAGCAGCACTGGGAAAGGTGAGTCATGCAAGGACAGCTTAAAGAGAAGGAATTCTGAGCAGGATTATGAATGTGAGGGTTTTTTCACTAAATGGTCCTCTGATTTTAGAAACAGCTTAAAAAAATACAATCTGTAGAACATGTGAGAATGTGTGTGTGTGTGTGTGTGTGTGTGTGTGTGTGTGTGTGTGTGTGGAAGAAGGGGAAGGGTCAAGAGAAAAGCCTTGGTTCCTGTTGGATATTTACTACTTCAGAACGCTGGAAAGGGATGATATCTTTCATACTTGATGTCTGCTGAAGTACAAAGCAAATCCTCTCTGCATTAAGCAGCGAAGAGCATTCTTGAGAGTAAGGACCCTTAAAGACTCTTGTGTTTTGTTTTGTTTTTTTTTTTTTTTCCTTCTGGGCAATGAATGACTAGTCCCTCGACGCCACTAACTGTTTATGTAGAAGAGCTAATTTCACTTCTGACAATAAAGTTCTCTTGCCAGCCTGAGTTTCTCATTAAAATTAATATTCTTATTGTATGTCCCCGTCTTTTCCCTTGCTGAGAGAGAAGCTAATAATCTTTCATTCAGGGCCAAATTCCCACCTCTTCCCCATCCCAAAGCAGAAGAAGGGAGAAGGTAATTGCATATGGAAAGATACACTGGCAGGAACACAGTCCTTTGGAGATGTGCTTCATTTCATGGTAGGGAGAAGTATCTCAGCGTCTGTATGGCTGTCAGGCTGCAGGAGACCTTGGTTCACTTCTGCACTGGAAAAACCTACAAGCTTACATCTCATGGGGGAATGCCATAACTAACAAGGGCGGGGGCTGCAGGGGATTGTTCCCAATTTCTCTCCAGTGTAGCATCTCCGTTTTATAAGAGAGAATTAAGTAGCAAGGGAGAGCAAGTACGGAGGCGTTGCAGGGGGATTAGGGCATTCAGCTGAGATGTTGCAATTCCTGCGCTGCTTAACATGAAAACTTGCAAGAGTCACGAGATGAGAAGAGGCATCATTTCCTCTGCTCACTCTGCCTGGTGTGATGCTGGGGCTGCTCAGGGCTGCCCACCAGAGCATCCTTCAGTAGGGAGGAAACATGTCCTGAGGAGCATGCTGGCACCCACTGTGAGACACTTGGCACTGCCTCAACATTCCACCTGCATGGCACCTGCCTCTGCACAGGGATGCGCTGTGCAAAATGGGAAGAGCTGGGAACTGCACAGCTTTGTGCTATGTGCATAAAGGCTTTAGCACACCTAAAGGAAAAATCAAGTGAGAAATTCTCTGTAGTTCCAGCCAAGGTGCACGTTGTGCCCAAGCAATTGTTCGCACCTGGGGCTTGCACAAGTAAGCGGGTAATCCTCCCCTTACCCTGATGGGAGATGGTTCTGCCCTCATACAGCTGAATAGCATCACCACATGCTGTCCTCATGCTGGAGGGGAAGCTGCCTTTGCCTAGGCAGACAAGCTCACACTAGGGGTTTCCTTCCGCGCTGGTAAAATTAAAGATCTGCTTGGGGACAGCAGGATGGATGCAAGCCCAGACATAGCAAATCATCCTGTCTGGTGGGACTATAATACATAGGAGCTTCAATTCCTTTTCCTCTTCCGCTTCTTCCTGCTGCCTTTTATGCTTGATTTCTGAGAGGGAGGGGAATGAAAGGTTATCGTGTTCAATGGGTATGTTGGAAGTATACTTTCAAGTAACACCCAGCCTTTCAAAAAATGTCTAGGAAAGCAATTCCTAACAACATTGAGAACATCACTAATGCTAAATGTTCCTTTAATTCTAATTTTGAGTTAGTTGGCAGTCTTGCAAATTAAAGATTTATTGCCTAAGAGTGCTCAGATCGCAACCTAACATAGGCTTAGCTGCTTTGTTCCATCCTGTTTGGAGTCATTCCAGAGGCTAAGCCCCTGTATTAGAAACATCACCAATGCAAAGATTGAATGATCGATCAAAGCGATGCAGATTATGAATTCTCCTATGCACCCTTCCATAAAGAGAGTCTAGAGAAGCAGCTGTTTTTTTTTTTTTTTTTTTGTTTGTTTGTTTATTTTTGACAGACAGCTTTATGTCAAAGATTCTGTGAAACTGTTTTCTAACAACCTGTGTCGTTTACTCAAGGAGGTAAATTTTGCTAGAATAAATATTTTTCAAGTGAATGAGGAAATGGCATAACTGAGATGAGACAAAGAAATGAAATGTTCTGCACAGTTTGTCAGGATAGATCAAAGATAGCAAAGGGAAAAGGTATTTCTAACTTCAGAAACTCCAGAATAAATAGATTGTTACTGATGCAAAGTCCCTCAAGAAAACAAATAGGATGCACTTTTGCTCTGTTTTGAAATTAATTCTAAGTCCAAGGAATGGAATACATAATGTGTGTAATAATTTCAATGTGAATCCCAGGGATATTAAACATTAAATCTGGGCAGAGATCTCGCATTATAAAAATTACTGAGAGCATGTCATTAACATACATCATTCAGCTACTTACTGTACTTGAAGAGCCTAGGCTTATACAAATACATCAGAGTTGTACTTTGCATTCCAGGGCATGACCAAATAATCAAATTACAGAGAATGAAGTGGTTAGGGCTTGAGATAGCATGGCAAACACTACAACTCTAAGGATCCTCTGTTGTGGAACAGATCTTGCTCTCTGTAGACTGCCTGTGAAATAAAGGAATAAATAGGTGTGACATCGGGGAAGCCTTCTTAAAACTAGGCTGATATCATCCAAAATTTTAAAACAAAGAGCAAACCCAGCAATACAGCAGGAAAGAAAACAAGCCAAAAAAAGTGCTGCTCCTCTTGTTCAATATGCCTCACAGACACTCGGTTTGAAGTGTGTCTGATTATTGATAATGATGATTTCCTCTTCAAAATCCTCTCTCTCTCCTTTTCTTTCCTTACCTTGTTGCTGTAGTTCACTTTTCCTGTGTCTGGGACTTTTTCCCTGCACTAACACATTGCTCTCTAGATTCTGCAACTAGGAAAAAACGTGTTTAAATCTGGATTAACCTCTTGAGAATTAAACTTTTAATTAACTCATGGAAGAAATTTGTAGTAAGCCTGGCAGAAGATTCTATTGAGTCTGCATCTTTGTATTTTGAGTTGTCTGCCAGAAAACATGGACCCATTACCTCCTAAACCCAACTTCTTTACCTTACTGCATCTATAATAAAGGAAGCTGTCTAATTACTTTTAATGTGAGCAGGTAGCCAAAAGTATATTTTATTCCACCTAGGAGGAGAAATTGCTGATGGAGACCATGCATTTAATAAAATTCTGTTTATTTTTCATTCAAGGCCAGGCTGGATGTGGCTCTGGGTGGCCTGATATTGTGGTTGGCGACCCTGCACATAGCAGGGGGGTTGAAACTGGATGATCATTGTGGTCAACCCATGCTGTCCCATGATTCTATGATTCTGTTTACAGAAATGTACCAAATTCTACTTTCTTGATGCAAGAAGGATGCAGAGATAGGCAATTTTCTTGCTTGAAGATCCTTTGCAGTTTTCTGTCATTTCTGCTGCTGTCATAGCATACATGTTCTTTCAAAAGTGGCTGATGCCTCTGTTTTCATATCAATCTGTGTATTTTCTACCTTCTTTCACTCCCACCCCCATGTTTTTTGTTTTTTGCTTTTTTATATCAAGAAAAGGCCCTCTTCTCTGTGCTGTCTGTTCTCTATTGTTGGTGAACACACATGGTTACCTATCTCTTACATTTATCTTGAAGGCTGATGGCTAGACATATCAGTCTGAAATGGGTTTAACACGATGTATGTCTTTCTCCACAGCTCAATCCACTGAAACTGTCACCCTATTTCAGTCAAAGTCAAGATAAAGTTTATTCAGATTTTAAGAGTAAAATTAAAGTAAGTACTTAAGTCTCCCTGCATTTTTAAACAGTTTTTATTAAGTTAACTTCACATCACCAGGCATTCCCAGTGTCTTCAATAAGTTTGATTTGTTTTCTCCCAGCTGCCAAGACGAAGGTTATCTCTAAAGAATTTCCTGTATAATCCCTGTATCCTGTAGTCCTGGGTCTATACAATCTTCCAGAAGAAGCCGCTCTCACCTTTTCCAGTATAAAGGAATTTTCAGCAGTTGTGTTAGTGGCTTCTAAGCTTGGAAACGTGACAGCTTATTTACCGCAAACTACCGCAAATTTGTTTCATTTGTTTCAGCTAGTCCACATGTTCAAAAGGATCTTCCAATCACCCAATCTGCAGATAACTTTTCCTACTGTTACTAGATATGATAAACTCTTACCTCAGTTATTAGCTCATCTATTATCTCAGTTGCTCATACCTCTTGTTCACATTACAGAGGTCCTCCTGTTGCAGAATCTGTTTTCCCAGGTTTTGGATGTTTTCACATTCCCCAGACATTCTCTCCATTTGAAATCAATTAAGACATTCCGTTTTGGATCTTCCAAATCCCTAGTCTTTTTTACTTGTCTAGTCTAATAAATATAAAGTTTGAAACAACATCTACAATTCTTTCACATTTCACTGATTCTATTACACATTCAATTGCCAAAATTCCTCTTCTTATTGTTAGCTGTCCAGCCTGATATAAAACCGGTGTGCTGGTCCTGTGATGTGTTCCCAAGTTTTGATTCTTCAGTTTGGTGTCCTTCCATTTCCTGAGCTGAAAGAAGAGTTCTCTAGGAAGTAAAGATGATCTGCCTGTGGCAGCCTTGTATTAATAATAATCTTTTTTTTGACAGTGTTAGATTTCAAGTTTAGTTGACACTGTTCTCACTTTTATTTTACTGGGCCAAGTTTTTTGTTTTTATTATTCTTCAATAACATTGCAGGACAGAGTTGTATCCTATTTCCCTGATACAGAACTGTACTTAGGGAATTTGTAGAACTGGTCTTTCACCCTTGCCATCAGAAACTGCTTCCTCTTTTGGTCCATGGCTGCAACAGGAGAATCACAATTTCCTCTGCAAACCCCAGAGACCTCGTAGAGTGTCCTTGGCTGCTATTCACTGACCCAAGTGTTAAAGCTTAAGTCCAGTTGAGCACCTCTGAATTGATCCATTGCCAGTTTATCCTGAAAGCCTTCACTCACATCTGTGCATGGAGGTTCTCTTGCTGTTCGGGTGGGACTTTCTTTTATTTTCCCCTTTCTTTTCTGTTCTGGCTTTGAGCTGCATCTGTATTGACTTATATTTATGGATGATTCTAATCCAGATAAATTGTTTACATGAAGTCTCTTTTTGGTAAATCAGAGCCACAACACTTTCAGGGCATGGCTATTCAAGCATCTCCATCTTCACCAACTTTCATTCAATTCCTGAATTTACATTTAAAAAAGTAAATCTCCAGTGCAGTTTCCCCTAAAAGATATCAGATATTTGCATTGTTTGACGTATGAAAACCCAGACTCTCCAATGGGACTCTGTGTCTTGCCAGTCATGCAGAACTGCAGTAAATGTTTTTTTCCTAAGCTCTTGCTTGGCCCAACTGAAAGTCCAGGTGGCTGGCTACCATCATGGGTCTGCAACCAGAGATTTCCTCGTGGAGCTGAAATTTAGCCAGTGTGTTCTTGTTCTACTTCATCCCTTCTAGTGGATTCCCAGCTGGTGTCTCCCTACCCTGAAAGATCTGTGGCAGTATGCTTGCCATTTACTTTTTCGGGCTTATCAGTTCAGACTGGAAGTTTTGCAGCTGGCCTTCAGTCTGTTAAGACATTTTGTAATCATTACCACAACAGAGAGTTCACCTCTGCCTGCAAATCACTTCAGCCATTCCTGGGAAACCTCCAGATGCTGCTGTAATTCCTTTTGTAAAGTTTCCAATTCTTGTTTTAGCGCCTTCTGGTCTTGTTTTAATTTCTCTTGGCTAGCTTTGTTTTCTAGGAGCAGATTGGTTCAAGAATACAACCTAATAATTGCCCTACTTGAAAGGGGTCCCAGTGTCAACACCATAGTTTTTATCTTATGATCTGATAGGGTTATTCCAATTACAAGGAGAAATTGATGCATGAGATACTTCTGATACAGTTCTGTTCATTTATAATAATGTATTATTGCTTTCTTAGGGAAAGTGTTATCATGCACAGGTTTCTTGCCCACAGCTCTTTCTGCTAGCAACTTTCCAAAAATTCCCCCTTCAAGCCTTCCCATGGGGCTTGTGAGAATGTCACAGGTCTTCACATTGAAGGAAAAAGCACCTTAAGGAGAAAGTTGCTCCGGTACCATGGAGCAAGAGCTTTGCCATGCCACAGAGTTACAGGCAGGACAAGTGGGAAATGCTCTAAAAGTGGTAGCCAACAGAAAAACAAGTAGGCCAGTCTATGGCATGTTCATTGAGGAAGTGCATTTTGCTTTTCACAACTGTTTCAAAATCTCCTGCAAATGTTAGTGAGACACTTCATAAAATAACAGCCATGGAAGAGGCTCTTTTTTTTGCTAAAGCATAGCCACGACATTGCTGAAAGGACTGTGCATTAGCTCTGCTCAGACTGCTGCATCTTTCTCCTTGCACTCCGTCTCTTCTGCATGGAGCTGTACCTCAACAAATCCTTTTCAAGTAAATTTAAGCTCGGAATCTAGAGTCACATACATGTATACGGTTGCAAAAGAAACAAGGAGTCAAGACTGTCGTCCAAAAGAGTTTATCAGTTATTAGAACAAAACAAATTACAATCAATGTTGAGAAGAAAGAGGGCTTGGGAACTCAAGTGGTGAGAAGATCAGCACAATGCTCCTGTGGGTTTTAAGGCAAGGCACATAGGAAGCAGATGGGAAAAGCTAACTCAAATGGCGTGTAAGGAGGCAGAAAGCAGAGTGGAGGAAGGGGTCACAGGGAGTACTGCAGTCATCAAAGAGGGAAAAATATGGGATCAATGAGGGAAATAGGATGAAAGGAGATAAAGATGAGGTTGTGCAAGGCCCCTAAGGAACAATGAAAACAGCTGATACTGGTGTAACATTTTCTTCTGATTCCTAAATACAGTTAGAGATTGGTGTATGCCCTGAACAGTGACAGCTGAGAAGAGTACTGCTAACAGTGTTACCACATTGCTCATCCTTGGGAAAGGCAAGCCCAAAGGGTTGTACTAGTAGGGCATGCATAGAGCTCTAGAGAACTGTGCTGAGATGCAAATTTTAAGAACAAAAGTCTCCTGCAGGAGGGGATCGCTGTGTCAGTCACTGACATGATACCAGTTTGATATGCATCTGCTGGCCTCATCTACGGCAGTTCGTTAGAGGGAGAGACAAAAACTTGATTTAATAGATCCCCATTGATGTAGAGATCTTTGGCTTTGAGTTCCAACTGACAACAAGGCTAAAAAGTGCTAAATGGTCTGGATTGGATGTAAGATAGTTTTATGGGATTAAATGCAGATGAGAAAAAAAAAAGACATCTGGAGCAGTATTTGGACTGACTGTTAAAGGAAAGTAGGAACCATAAGAGTCTTCACTGGGATTAACAAAACTTTAGGCCAGGAGGAATGGGTGTAATCCTGTCTAGAGACCTTCCCCTTGGGCAAAGCCGTAACATTACACACAGTCATCCTTCAACAGCTGGTTTCTGAGGCTGTGCTGAGTGCTTGGAAAGATGACTTACCCTCCTGCCCTTCTGATGTCTTGTCTTAGAAAAACAGCACCACGAGGGACTCATGGAGCCCTGCTATTCACAGTGTGACATCAAACGTATCCCCCTACAACCAAACTGAACTTTCTCTGACGCCTCACATCTTTCCCTTTCCCATGGCATCCATCACCCTCTCTACTTTCCACCAGCCTCAGAAGCAGCTTTTGCTCCTTACCCTGTCATACAGAGGCTCTTCTTAAATAATTGCACATCCTCTCTTTTCCTTGTCTGTCCCTATTGCTGAATTCTTCCCCAAGTGTGGAATTTGTAGTGTATGCACAGTGGCTCAGCCAGCTTGTGCCTTTTTTTTTCTTCCAGATGTATTTATTGATATTTGCCCAGTTCAGCCACCACCTAGGCATCTGGATACAATTCTGACCACCTCCTTGCGGATTTCCTCATATTACAGCAAAATGAACACAACCTTTTGGTTTTCTTTTGTCTGCTAAACTTTCTACAGTGTAAAGGGAGGCTGGGATGCTGCTCAAGAGGCTTTTAAAATTGTCTTCCTTTCTTCTTGCAGTGTCCATCCCACTTGAATTACTTCACTGTCTGCCATCTTCCACAATCAATATAAATGCCCGTATCTGGGAGCATTGCATTTTTGATCAGACACAGTACTGGCTGAAGGCTGATGGAAGTAGGTATTGGGGCAGTGTTAGAAAACACATTGGGGAAGTGGTGACTATAAGAAAGGATATAAACGAAGAGCAGGATGCAAAACAATTTTTAGTAATATAAGTTGTGGGGGTGGAAATGGCACATGTATGTCTATGAATAAAGAGATAAATGGTATTGAAGAGAAGGACGATATATATGATCTTCATACAGCAAGAGAAAAGAAAGTAGGTAAGTGGTCTGAAAGGATTAGCAACGTGAACAACAAAGGGGTGGCAAGATTGGGTGCCTGTTTGGAAATGAATTAGCAGCAAGAAAGAAAACTGTTGCATGCCCCATAACGGCACATAAAATATGGAAAGGAAAAAAGGGAGAAATGAAGAAAGAGCAATGCATGTGTATACAGCAGGGATTTAGAGAGGATTTAGAAAGTTTATTAGCAAGCTATCAGAAAATTATACACACATAAAGTTACTTACACAAGAACATTTACAATATAAATGCAATTTTAAGCCGTGGGTTTCATTATCCGTTATCTAGTGGGTAATAGCTCAAGGAATGTAAGTTGGATTTTAATTCCGCCTCGCATAGAAAAGAAGTAAGTGACAATTTGCAGTGTTTGGTGAAAAGGAAAAGTGTGATGTTCAGATGCCTGTATGAACTTAAGTTTTATTGGTAGCACTAGTATAAAAAAGGTGCCCTACCTGTTATCTTTTCACAGAAGATCTTGTTGTGTTCAGCCCGAGCACTGTAAAAAATATGAAGTCATTACAGCTTCTGGATATTTTTTTATACTTTGGGGTTTTCATCAAGATTCAAAACCATTTTCAGAGAGTGCATGCCCTAAGACCCTCTCTGTCACTTACAGAATACTGCAAATTGACTCTATCACTTTACCCGCTGCTGTAAATTGGCTCTGAGCACACATAATGTGTCAGGTTTGCCTACTCACTTTCAGTTTTCACCCACCTCTACTGGGCATATCCAGGAGTAATGGGATGAAATTGAGCAAAGGAAAATTTAGACTGAATATCAGGAAAATTTTCCTAACAGTGAGATCTATTAGAATGTAGAATAGTCCCCCAGGAAAAACGATGGAAGCCCCATTGCTAGAATCATTAAAAATAGACTGGAAAAAAACACAGTAAAAATACAGTAGAAAATAATCTGCATTGTCAGGGGATGGACAAGATGATTCCCTAGGTTCTTTCAGGCTCTAATTTCTAGGATTTTAGAAGCTGAGCTCGATCAGTATTAAATTCCCTGAATGCCCAAGATCATCTAATTGAAACAATAGAAAGTTTGCTCATAGGCATGCCAGGGAGAGTGCTCGGTAATGATCAGACTGCATTACTGCTGAGAGTGTATCACTTGATCTGCACTGTACAAAGAAACAAGGAAGGAGACATTTTTGTCACAATTTACCCTTTGCTAGCGCTCTTCTTGCAAGTCAAATATTCTGTCTGGATTCAGCATTGCTGATGTTATAGAAAGCAATCTTTAAAACAGGTAATAATGGAGTCCAGATTGCAGTTTGTAGCAGTGGAGCTTTATATCAAAAGCTAACTGCACATGTTCAGAATAAAAATTTCCTCCTGCAGTACATGTACTTCTTACCACAACTTCGTGCTCCTTCTATAGCAAACTGATGCGCCGCACTGCCATTTCATTTGTCTGTGGAAGCCTCGCTTGATATTGAAGGACAACGGATTAAGTCCACAAGGAAAAGACTCATTCCAAGTACTTCCTCTAGAAAATGAGCTTTCTGTCAAGATTTTCTCTTTCTCATTGGTCTTAATGTTTCAAAATCAATGTCAGCATCTGAACAAATTAAAAAACACATGTATCAAAAATATTTCAGGTACTACTGTCATCCATATCTGAAGTCAGTGCCACTTTTTGACATCCAGCAATACTTGGTTTAGGACACTCAAGAACAAGGAGGGAGAAAAGACCTATCAAACTAACCACCCAAGAGAAGGGGTTGTTGTACAGTCAGCTGAAGAGGTCATGAAACCTGAAAATCCTTTTATTTTTTCCCCGAAGACTGCCACAGTGAATTTCCTCTCATTTCTTGCAATAGTCTCACATTTCCAATGAGATACCTATTGGAGTAGGCACTCCTGTCTTGCCCCATTATGGGGCTGAACAAGAGGAACATTAAGGTCAGTGAGGCAGAGCATCATTCACACCCCTTTCTGCACAGGGCCCTCCTTCCTTCTCACAAATGATCTGGAGAGTCCTGCTGGAAGTCCCTCTGCCTGACCACACTGCAGGGCCTCCTCCGGGAAATTTCTTACCATGGTTGCTGAGACCTGCAACTTTCATTTCCAGGCTTGGCCAAGATAAGTGCATTGAGGATGTTGGAAATAAAGAAAACAACTGCCCAGCTGGCACGGGATGAAGGTCAGCCCGATGGGAAGAGGCCAACTGGTGGCTCCCTGTCCACTGCATGGTGGTGAGCTGTGGGCTCATCACTGCCAGAGAAATGTAGTGGATGCTCTTCATGCATGCTATCTGCACACATACATCATGCAGTGTATAAACTACTCACTAATGAAATCATAGGGGCAATGATGTCCTCCTCCTCCTCCTGTTTTGAGGACTGTAAGGGTCTGGTGAGAGCCTAGAGGTACCAGGAGATAATAAGCCTGCCTCATAATTTCTGACCATCTATCCCTAGCTGATTCAGGTCATTAGAGTTATTTTGCAACATTCTCTTAATAACCTGCAAACGCTCTCCTCCAGCACTGAAATCATACACAAAAGGCCAAGGTTTAGGGAGATGAAGACAACGCTGATAATGATTCCCTGATTGATTAAAAGTAAATACATTTTTATTCAGAGAAAAGGGCATTTGTTACCACAAACATTTCACCTTCAGCACAAATAGGAGTTACACTTACATTTACTAAGGGATTATAGCAGCACACTGCAACTAATTACTTCCCAGCAGCTGTTGGCCTCAGGTTAGATGTAAGCTACTTCTGGCAGTATGTGGTGTGGGTGCATGTAAAAGGAGCCCAGTATTTTCATTGTCTTGGTGGAAAACAGTGCAACGGTGAGATGTGAGTGAATATACTATGCATAATGCAATATGAAATAAGAGCTTATTACAAGGAGAAGGCTCAAGGAGATCAAACAACATTAGTCCATCCCACCATTTTATGTTATGAGGAAGATATTAATTATTCTGTTTGTATTTTGTAGATGGCCTCGAGTTACACAATTATCACATAGGAAGGTGCACATTACTTACTGGAGACAGATTCAGACTCCTTGATTATCTTGACTTGCATGAAGTCCATTGTACATTCCTGATGTGACTTATGACCTATGCAAATTATAGGACACTTACAATTAATAGAATGTTATTTGTCCTTCAGTTATTTACCAGACATTAGGTGTAAGACTTTCCTCTTTTCTTGAATCCCAAATAGTCACACCTTTGGTATTCTTAAGTGATGCTCCGAACTCTTTGCTCTATGATTCAGTGGTATATAATTTTTGCTAAGCCGCTGGCAAGTGATAAGATTACTTTAAAATATCTATTAGGATTCAGAGAAGGAGGTTTCTACAGGTGTAGACAATGAGCAGCCCTGAAATTATTGAGTTATTCATAACTTAGAGCAGTTACAAATTACTGCTATTAACTGAATACTGTAATTACAGCCAGAAGCTAGGTCTTATAGCATAATTTCTGGTGTGGATAGTTTAGTGCATGTCTTGGGGAACTGAAATTTAGAGCATACAGAGAAATGGCTGTTTTGATCCTGTAAAAACATTTGGTGTGCTTTAGGTCACAAAAAATGAAAACTTTCACCTTGAATGAGCAAAAGATTCCTGCTCTGCTTAAAACAGTGAAGGAATGGTGTCTTCTAGCCCAAATGAATGCTCTCTCTGGCTGGACTATTTTTCACGATGACACGAGGAAGATCCTCTGTAAAGGTCTTTCATAAAAAAATGTACATTGACAATTGCCCTGTCACATCTAGAAATTGCTGACTGACTCTAGAAAACCCCTTTGAGATAAACCTGGGAGAGACTGGCCTCGTATACTGTACTACAGAGCAAGAAGAGACTCCAGCAATACCTCAGCACAAACCATCCATAGCCGTGTGTTGTCACCATGTAGAAGTACAGACTGACTTCTCCTTTCACCTACACATCTATGCTGAAACCACCAGAGCCCCTTCTGTGCAATGTATTTCGATGTGTCTTGAGTATAGAAAGTGCTTAACAAAAATAACAGTACTTTAATTGCAAACAAATACCAAACCAGATATTCAGGTTGCTGAATTTCTTCCTATGATTCTGCATGGTGTATGTCAGCACACCAAGCATTGCAAAGTGTCTTCTATGGCTGTGCAGAATGGCTAGGCATGAAATTGGGGTTCATTTTAGTCCTTCCTAGGTGCAGAAAAGTGACTACAGCCCCTGGCTGGGGATAATTGTCATACTCCATTGCTCCCTGTACCTTGAGAAGAAAGCTTTCTGGAAGATATTTAAACCTAAGATATTCCTTACACACAGTCAGTGAGAGGCAAACAGCCCTACAACCAGTCCAAGCAGAATGCAACAGAGTGATTTAGATTTCATGCCATGTATTTTTGACCTTTCTGTTGGAAGAATAACACCGAGCTTGTTTAAGAGTAAAAGATTGATGTATGTCTTGTTCTGCAAGCAATGTTATAAAAATTGTACCTTCTTACTCAGCAGATCTGCTCCTGTTGTGTACTGAGAATCATTGCTGCCTGCCTTCAAAACTAAAAAGTTTACGATTTTTAGCCCAGAAAAACCAACCTGCTTCAAGACAAGTGAGCTGGTTCCTCTTTATTGTATTATTTATAAAACTCTGTTCTCCTTACCCGTTACCAGACCAGTCAGTGCACATGCTGATTGTTAACAAGTATTCCTGGATCTCTCCCTTTATTACCTTTAGTGTTGGCATGAGTGGAATTTCTCCTTGTACAAGAGACCAGTGGTATTTGCTCAACAATAATTCTTGCATATTTTGCTGGCAGAGATTTCATTACCTGTGAGTGATGCATTATAAGGAAAGAATCTTGCTTTGCCTTCAGAGCACAGTGGAGTTTGAGTGGAAAAGAAATGATGGGTTAATAGCAGAAATAGGTGAAAAGCAAACTTCCACTACAGGAAAATGGAGTTTAAATGGAAAAGAAGTAAACAAAGAACTAAAGATTTGGCTCTGAGAAAGTCTATTCACAAGAACCATCTCTTAAGCCTTTACTGAATGGACTATAAAATACAGATTTCTTAATAGAGATCATCTTTTACAAAAGGGCAAACATGCAAGGCAAACTCTCAGCACTGAGTGTGTACAGTTTTTACTGTAAGAACAGCTTGTTTGCTTAGGTATGGATTATCTTTCCAAAGCAAGAAAAACATGTTAAGATGTTACTACTGGTGCAAAAAGCGCTTTATCATGTCGGTGAATCTGCTCCTTCAGGAACGCTAAGGAATAAAACAATAGGGATATGAGTATGAGTATGAGACAGACTCAGAGCTTTGTACGGAGTCCCTGCACCAACATCATGCCACCCGTGCCATGACATAGAATTACTTTGTATCTGCACCTGAACTTGCTACCTGAGTGGAGTTAGCAAGCAAAGGGAATCACATTGGTCCTGTCCTTTGCTATCATACTGCTGGACCCCTTGGACCCCTATATCCTTATTCCTTTTAGCAGTACTGAGCCTATACTGAAAAGAAAACAAAGTCAAAAGAAGGTAAAAGAGGAAGTGTGTTTCTGGTTGTCTTTTAGAAGAATTTGTGTCTCTCCAACCACAAGGATGTACACAAAGGTGTTGTATTATAATGGATCAGTTGCCTATTGAGAGAAAATAGGAAAGTAAATTTTTTAACACTCCTTTGGCCTAGCAAAACAAGTAGATAGATTCAGAGCTTCTCACCTTTCTCCTTCACACAATATCCCATGAAGAATCAATGGTGACAGTGAGTGAAGGGATGCAGAAACCGGGATACTTCTCATGCCAGCCTGGAGAAGGCGTCCTGCTGAAATTGGAAGCACACTAAAGTACAAATAACAGTATATGCCTGCATACCTTATACCATACACTGCATAACAGTATATGCCTGCAGTTTCTTGAGGTCTTCTATGGTTTACTGAGTTTGAGGTATAGAGAGGCTTTCTTTTAATGAAAACATAAAACATCTGATTTGGTTATAAATATTACATCTGTTTTCATGATCTCTGTTAATGATAACTCTTCCAATGCCACTGATCAATAAAGTCCTTTTTCAGTTACCTCCCACCAAGAGGACTTCCAATTTATTGTCTGTCGTGATCAATTAGAATGAAGAATACTACTCTGTGTGATGGTATGCTGCCTACTAGAGACTTAGACAGCACTTCAAGTCCTATTACCAGACAGGTGCTGAACTCGGTACTTTAAGGAAATTCTATGCACCAGAATTGACAGATTCCTCGGAGAATCTGGGTAAAATATTTTATGGACTCTTGAGTTCTGAAAAGGAAGCTCAGAGACCGGCTGCTAGAATCAACAAGGATGAACCAAGGTATTCTCACTTGCTCAAGCTTGTACAAGGGTCTGTAAAAAAAAAAAAAACCAAAAACATTTACCTGTCATCTTGTCCTCCAACCTTGACCACTTGACCCCCCGAGCACTTCTATATAATACTGAGGCACAGGCAAGAAATTTGGAGGAGTGAAACTCATGGAGGGGATGACTGGCACTGCTACTTGTTTACACTGCTTATAGGGTGAAATTACTTAGGCGCTGCACCTCTCAAGATACACTTATCTCTGCCTGAAGTGTGCCTTAAAGAGCACAGGGGCCTCAGTGGGACCCCTGCCATTGCACACCGTGAAATTTATCTGGATGTGATCCCTACAGCTGCAAATTCACCTTCCTTCTCTATTACACATTCTATTAGCCTGCTTTCCTTCCCCTTTAGCACACACCAGCGCTGCTCTTTATTTTAGCGTTATTAATTTTTGACATGAAGTCGCTCTAAACATGGTAAATACAGAAAGTAATTGGTATGTTAAACAGAGGAAGCATAATGAGTCTCATGTACAGACGTGACTCGCTCCCGCTGCAGAGCCAGACTGAAACAGAATACACAATAGCTCTGCCAATTTCCCAGGAACTTCTTTACCAAGTCCCCGTGGTTCATAGGCAGTGCCTCGACCTCTCCTGTACTTATGATACATCCAGCCACAGTTTAATGGCTGAAATGACTTTGAAGCTCTCCCAGCGGAACCAATTTCCACCCTATGTGAATACAAGCTCCAGCCTTTCAGCAGAGCTTAGCTTGGTGATAAGTTAACATGTGAGGCCAGCCTGAGAATAAATTTTGACTGTTGCCCTGATGGTAGGGCTTTCACATTGTGACTCATGGCTATGAGGGCTTTTTGGGAGAGACGCGCTCTCCAGACTAATACAGGCTGATGGGATATTTTGTCCGTGAGATGTCACTTGCAGCTAGTGAGGCTGCTACTGTCTTGTCAGCACTGATGGCAAATTTTCGCTAGGAGGAGTAGGTAGGGAAGTCACAGCCCATCTCAGCTCAGGCTTGCAGTGATAGTAGGCTGATTGTGAATTACAGGAGGTGAGTTTCAAAGGTACAGCCCTGCACAGAGTAGAAAACCTTCTCTAAATTCACCTAGAAGCTAGTGGGAGAGTGAGATTTATTAGTGAGTGTGAGAAGAAAAGCTTTTACACAAGCCCCAAAATAATACCAGCCTAGCTTGGCTCTTTCTCTTCATTTTAACCTTTTAAAGATTGTAGATTTCCAGTTTTCCAGTGGGAATAATATACACTAAATACAGTTACTCAAGTTCTCGTGTTACAGTTTCAAATCCAATCAATTTTGTCCAGAATCCAGGCTGCAAGATCAGATCAAAATTATTGCACAATCAGGAATTACAACACATTTATGCTGCATGAAATGCCATTTTCCTGTCAGCTGTAACCCGTTCTTTAAATTGTAATTCACAAATAAAAGACAGACGCACTCAGCAGTGGTATGGGATCGTAATACTTGACCAAGAATGGCACTGACAAACATCAGCAAAATGCCCACAGACAGCATAATCAAGAGCCTGGCCTGCCTGCTGTCGTACCAACGGTACTGCATAAATAATTAATTGTACTGGCCATAACATACGGCACCAGGTAGCTCTTTCCTTTTTGTTTTCTATGACAAGCCTTGATCTTTTCTTATGTTAGCTGCTATAAGAGAAGAAACTGGAAGAAAGAGAGTGGACCCTTACTACTTGTCATATCCAACTCATTTTCTCGGGTTATTCTTGAAGAGGAGCTGTTGACAGGATATAAAATATCTCAGTGATGCCTGGCAGAAGTATCTGACCACCTTAATCTCAGTTTCGTGCATGAGCCAAAAGAACCCACAGATACAGTCCTTGCTAGGGACACTTAAAATCAGGCACTACAATGCTCCATAAAATAGGTACTAGGAAACAAGAAGGATAGATTTAATGGCACAACAGTTTCTTTCTATTTGATTTTATGACCTTGGTTTCAGAAGAATCCTGAGAACAGTCTAGAGAGAAATTTTTCCCTTCCTTTTTCTCTTTTATACCTTTGTGATTTAATTTAAGAATGACATTTCTTTCTGGACAAGAGGCTCACAGTACAAGGCTGACAGCTGAGACCTGAAACACATGCTCTGCAATTCAGCAAGTGCATAAATAAAAGCACTAGTGTCTTCTCTGAGGAAGTGTCTGAGGTAAGCTTCAAATACGAAATGAAATACTGAATTCAGCTAAGGTACCTACACGCAGTTTTAGTGAAGCAGCCAGCAAATACCTGTCCGCTCTTCTTTAGTTCCTATTTTAGGGGTTACAGTATTATTACTGTTTCAATTCAACATATGTTTTCTGAAGGAAGATGGAAGCCTTGCCCCTTGTAACTCACACAGCTCTTTTAAGGAGACCATAAAGCTCACAAAAGAAATGAGTTAGAAAATCCAGCATACCTACTGCAAGAGTAACTCCCAGAACCTCCATGAACAGCATGCCTTAACGATGCAGAAGCTGGACAATAGCACATGATCTCATAAGGGATATGGTTTCAGCCTGGGTCTGATAAACTTCAGTACATAAACTCACACCTGCACTTTCCAAGTGCAGACACCTGGCTTTGCTTTAGAGAAAGTCAAAAGCCTGCGTGCTCTCTTTCAACAGCTTTTGTATATGCAAGGGTTGGAATTCATACCTGCAAACCACATTCCCTAACTGCTCCTACTAATTAATATCCTAATGCCTGCAATCTCTCTTCTGGTTACGCTACCTTTCAGTGTTTTGCCAAATCTTACATGCATTCAGTTTAGAAAAATCAAAGCAGTGTGATTTGGTTGCAGGGAAAGAAGGAACAAACCTTGAATCTGAAACTCAGCTCCCGGAAGAATTATCACACTTTCTCCTCCCATCAAATAACAGTTATATCTGTGTATCAGATTACTGAGCATTAATTAAGCTTCACTGCGGAAGCATTTTACAGCTCTTATCCTCAAGCAGAATTCTTAATGAAGGACCTGTTCTGGGCTCAGATATCACTGTACCTTTCAGACCTTTCCCTGAGCTCACCTGGATGCTTATGCCAGTCCAAATGCCCGAGTTCTATGGAGACAGTTTGATTGATTTCTGACTTTCACACTGTTCAGTGGAAACTCTTCAAAATGGGACATTTGGTTTGTTGGTTTAGAAATACAAAGAATTAAGATCTGAAGGTGAGGATTAGAGTATAGGTTTAGAATCACCATAAATTTGTAAGGCAAAATGGTACCAGCAAAACGGTGGCTCATCTTCGTCATCTACAACTCAGCTCGCGGGTAGCAGCTATTCAGTCTACAGTGCAGCAGGCGAAAGTAACAGGAAAAAAATTCCCACTGATGGAGATGTGCAAACATGTCACGAGGAACCTCTGAACTTTTCTGAAGTGGCTTACCTCCTTTTTAGATGTCATCAAAAGCAACTAAAACAAAGCTTTCAGAGCCTCCATGAACAGCTTGAATCACCGAGCCCGTGGTAATGGCCTGCCACAGAAGCTCTAATCGAGCATGTGTGTGTGGATTTTCTTTTCACACGATGACAGTTCCCAAGTGGAAGGCTACTTCAGTTCTGATAAAACTTTCCTTCTATTGTCTGAGTTTTGTTTGTTTTCTGGCAAACCCCAGTGCTGCCTGTGCTTTCTGTGCAGGCACACATTTCTCGTTCTTGTGCGGGGAGGCCAACCGAAGCCTTTGGAGGCTTCTCAGCAGTATTGCCTGCAGCAAATACCACAGCTCAATAGCAATTTAATATTGTAATCAGGGAGCAAACTGTGCAGTTTTGGCACATTGTGATAATTATTAACTACATGTATTAGTGTTGTGATTCTAGTAACTAATATTTACAAAAGGTTCCCTGTGTGGAGAAGACCTTGCCTAGACACAAGCAGCTGAACTATTCCTGAGTGATTGTCAGTGGGCCTTTAAGCCAGTTCTCATGTTCACTGTTTAAAGATAAAACATCAATACTTAGAAATTGTACTTCAAAAGACCTATTTCATGAATAATAAATTCTCAGGGTGTAAAACCATACCAAGCACCAGAATATTTTGTGAATTGATGGGGAAGTTTTCCTGTGGAAAAAAAAAATAAAATAGAAAATCATGGAAGATTGAAAAAGCACATCTCAAACTCAGTAACAACATAAGAGAGGTTCAATTCAGACATTAAATCATTCTTGATCTTAATATTTTGTTATGTTCCATGATGTGCATCTTTTTCCTGCTTTCCCACTGCTATTAGCATTAATGCTGTAATGAACCTGAGTTCAGAATTCAACAGAAAGGACAGATGTAAGCAAAATGTTCTCCCAATTTGAAACCTCTGATTGACAAATGAAACTTCTCCATGCACTTATGTCTAGACTGACTCAAGCAAACTTGTATTTGCCTTTTTGCCATGCAGCTAGTTGGTTTAGCAGTTCTTCACCTGGCAGAGCAGAGTGGTAAGGATTGAAGGTATTTGAGTGCATTAGTATTGAACACTGATGATCCATGCAGTATTCTTGACTAACTTGGAACCCAATACAGAAAGCATTTCTATTCAGAGTACATAACTGTATTTCCTTCAGAATGCAATTATGTGCTTTACCAAACAGATGGAGACACAAATAAATATGTACGTGTTTCTAGTCTGCGTGCTGTACACACAACTGACACACACGTAAGCACAAGAGAAAAAAAACCCCCAAACCCTTCTTTTCTAAAAGGATCACAACTGAGAGAAAGATTTTCTTATGCCACTTAACCTCTGTGTAGTTTCTTCTTTTCAAGCTCACACATTTCACACAATTTTTCTGCCAGCAGTTAAAGCATTTTTAAATTATATATGGTTTTTGCTTGTATGCCAAACTTTTAGTCTAAAAGACTAGTCTTCCCTACATAGAAGTCATGATTTGACATTGTTTATTTTGCTTGCAGTCACATTAGATAGATAATGTCATAAAGATGACTGAAATTACCACATGTAAGCAACGCATTGCCATTCTTTTGCCAATTCTTTCAACAAATCAACAAGCAAAACGTATACTTAGCCTCAGTTAAACATCAATTTGGATTTCTTAATAGGATCAGTATTCAGTGTTCTATCTGTGTGGAAGACAAAGGTGGATCTTTTCTTGTGTTTGCAATACACTTATTAAATATGAGATGACTGATGGGTGCTGGAAAGGAGTCAAAGTTAACAGTGAGGCGGTATGGGATAACACGGTCAGTAGTGATCACAAAGTACTACGATATAATAAAAAATGAGAGAGAGAAGGACAGGAAAAAGGAGTCAGAGAAGCTAAAGGAAAATAAATTTTCAAGAAATAGGTACAGGAGCAATGTCTGAAGATGTTCACAGGTTAAGGAGGGTAGAGCTGGCTATGAAGAGGTCAGTGAAGACAGCAAGGCACTGGAGACTGGTTAAGGAAAGTTTTCTGAGGAGAGAAGGGAGGAGGGAAACACCGGAGTAGGACTCATCCAATGAGTATAGAGACATAGTAGTAGCAGATGCAGTCAGATATAAGAATATACAGTATAAAGAATAAATATTAGTATCTATATACAGTATTAAAGATCTTTGTAATGTTCCCTGTGTTGTGTCCATATCAAAGGCCAATTCAAATTACAAACGGCCATTAAGAAGCAGTAGTTACATGGTTTACATTTATTTTTATATTTTACATTTAAACATGAGCAATATACTGAATGATAATCAGCTTGTGTATGCCCTATATTTGTGTAAACACAACTCATGCGTCTAATTTATAAAACATAATATTCCTTTGAATTGTTTCCCAACTTAAAGTTTTACCTGTATATTTCCATGAATGTATTTTAAGGCTAATAAATCAGCCACTCTACATTCCATTATTCTCAAATGCTACTGCTAAAGCTTGTAGACGTAATGTTAGCTTTTATAAATTCCTTTAATTAAAGTAATTATTCCAAAGATAAGATCTGACAAACATATTAATATTTTACATAAATATTTGTGCTTATTTTCAGAATTAATAGCAACAGGAGTTTGGCTACAGAAAGAGTTCTTTACAGGTTACAAGTGCTATAATAAAGAAGGGGAAAAGGTAAGTGTACGTGTATCTTCAAGTATGTGCTTAGCCTTTCTATCCCGCTGTGAAAGCAGCAAGTTAAGGGTACTAAGTACAAATCTAAAGGTAAGCACATGCTTGGCTGCCTTGCTGATCTGACACTACAGACAGTAGGAGGATGAGGTGCGCATTTCTGAAAAAGCAGCCTGCACTCTTCACATTATTTCAAGGATAAAGAATAACTTGATCACAAGCAACTTGGGACGAAGGACTCAGCTATTCAGTAAATTTGCTATGGCAGCAAAATCAGCTTATAACTCTTTTTTTAAATTTTTTTTTAGAAGTAGAGACTTAATTCTAGTGAACGAGTTTGAAGCATGGCAGTAATACTGTTGTGACTGCAGGAATGATAAATTCTGGCTAGGAACAAATGGCCTCTGACATGGAAGAAGTTATTAAGATAGCTTTGTGGCAAAAGATGTGGAGTTGTATCCTACAACCCTTTCAGAAGTATTTTGTACATAAAAAAGTTCAGGTGACTAAGTCAGGACTTCTGACTCTAAAATTCCTGGATAATTCTGCAGGTGCTAAACACATTGATATAAAAATCTACTTTATAGTGGATTTCTAAATCTCAGTTTCTCTGCATAGCCAGAAACACTTTTCAAGTCTTTGTCAGTGTTTAACTTCTGTGTCAGTCTAGTCTCTTTTGAGATCCGCAGCTGAAGGAAATTCTCAGTCTGTAAGTGGAATACACCTGTAGATACCTGAAATAAAGATTAGAGGGAAAAGGAGAAAGGAGAAAGGAGGAATTAACTCTTTCCATCTAATAAATGATTAAATATAATAAGTGATTAAAAAACTTATGCAGCACTCAGTAGAACTGAGTAAAGTGTGGGATAGGTAGCATAAGCTGTTGCCACTACTTCCTTTGTACACACTGTAGTATAATATTCTATTTATCAAGAAAATTGTCTAAATCCTGTACTATGCCATACTGGGCCATGTTACTAGTAAAGAAAAAAAAAAAACACAACAAACTAAGAAACATTCAGGAGTTCATAAAATACTGAGAAATTGAGGGTTCTTGAGATCTTGAAGGTTTACCTGAGCAAACCACCTAAATATTTCCAATTTTCAATAAATATTTAGAAAGCAAACCTCAACATCATTGCCTATCAAAAGAAATTACTTACCCTAGGAAAATAGATGACTGGGACTTTGCAAAGCTGGGATAGACTCTGTTGTGAAACTGCACGCAGCACGCCTGTTAATATTTATAGGAGAGCACAGTTAAGCAAACATAAAGCCCCACAACTTTTGATGATAAAATATCGAACTTGCTAAATATGCACACGCCTACACAGATAGATAGCATTTTCAGCTGTGGGAAAGGGTTGGAGGTGGTGTCTCTGCATAAACAGCTCTCAGACCGGCTCCCCTCCACTGCTGCTGCCTCAGGCTCTGGCTTTTTTTTGCCTGCTAAGGCCAGCTGCCTCCTCGCTGGTTAGACCTTCCTCTGTGACCCAGGCTGCCTCAGGGATGGAGAGGGACCACCTCAGCCAGGGCCAGCCGAGCTCTCCCAGCCACACACGTGCATCTAGTTTATCTGCCCGATGGGCCCACAGAGCAAGCACAGCTGCTCTTCTCATTTCTTATCTTTCCCTCACTTCCCCGGCAACAGTGACCTGCATCACCTTGCCTGAGTGCATCGACTTTGCTACCGCCGGGACGTGGTGCAGGCTGCTGTAATCAGGTGTTCTGCCCGGATCATGATGTTTTTGAGTTTATCGCTGCTTACCCTGCTGGTGGCTCCAGGGACTATCGATACCATAACATCTGGAGGCGAGGTGCTGTGCCTCCTCAAGTCTGGGCTTTCATGGGGTTATGCTTGAACAACGGCGTGCAGGCTGGGGCTGCCACAACAGCATTATAGATCCCTGATTTTAGTTGCAGCTATGTCTAACTCTTCTGGAAGTGTGCAATTGAAGCGGACACTGACAGCCTTTAAACTGCCCATTAATACTCCAGACATCCTGGGGAAAGGAGCTGTAGGTCTCGGTCAGTGCCTTGTTGCTGTTTCTGTAGGGCTGCTGTGGGGCTGCCCTCGTCTAAATGCTTTGCAGTGAATCCTCCTGTAGAATTCACCTCTCCCAAAGACTGAATTCTTCAGTGTCATTAGCTGAGGATTTTTAATCACACCTCCTAAGTAAGAGAGCATGGGATTAATTTAGCATGAGAAGGGGCTGAGAAACATTTTGTGGGTCACAACGGACAGTGACACAAGGACCACAGAAGACCATGGGAGGCAAACACTTTGCAGTTTTAGGAAGACTCCTGGAGTGGACCACAAAGGACTCACTGAGGATGGCCCAAGGTCTCCTAGGATGTAAGTTACGAGGATCGTGTGAGAATCCTGTCTCCAGTTGCTGGAACTCCAATTTCTATGTATGCGACCAGCCCTTGGAAGAAATGTTTAACATTTCCTCCCTGATCTGAAAAATGCTTATTTGTTAAAGTAAGAAGTGTTCACAAAGGAAGAACTTGATCAAATTATCATTATGGAAATTGCTTTTTGGAAGGAAAGTTTTGACAACTATTCTGTATGAATGAACTGGCAATAAATTAGGGCTACTGAAGTTTCATGAAAACTGCATTAAAAAAACATAGGATTAAAATATTCAGCTCCATTCATATCCATGTTATGTTGTTCTTAGTTTAGTGATTTATGGTTATTTTTTGAGATCTGTGACTGTGAAAGGACATTATCCGATAATCTCCCACAGAAAGCCTTTCCTAAATAGCACTATATGTGATACAGGAACACCACAAGGCACTTTCCATCACTCTTTCATTCCCAGTTAAGGTCCTTTTTCAAAGCATACTAGAGTTTTTCAAAGGAGATCTCACTAGAATTATCACGAGGAATACTGCAGTCTCCTTCCCAGTCTCACAGAAAAACAACAAAATCATGTTGAACAGGGTGGGCTGTCAAACCACATTTTGGTCTTACAGAATATCTAGATTTCCAGTTACAAAAGTTCTGCCAGTGTGCTGGGAAGGGACGAAACACTCCTTGGTGTGTACAGAAATTCTCTGCAAAGTAAAAGCTGGAGCTAGGGGTGTGGGGGATTGATGATTTCTGAACCTAAACTGAGCTCGATGCCATACCAGACCTCTCGGGTAAGACTGTGGCTGTCTCCCTGCCTGGTGGAAAATTTCCCTTCCTAAATCAGGTTGGAGGACCTAGAAGGCTGCCTCACTGCTCCTCTCATGGGAGCAATGCTCTTCAAGTCTCAGTAGGTGACAAAGGTAGGAAGATTGCCTGACATCTTTCCATACATATGGGACCCTTTTTTTCAATTGCTTGGAACTCAGCCACTAACTAAGAGCAATTTATTTTCTCTATATCATGGAAAAGAAGAAAAAATCTCATTCTATTTCATAAATAATACGTTTCAAAAAGGCTTATCTCCGAACTCGGGATGTTTCACAGCCACGATGCAGATGTGTGCTAATAGGCTCTGACTCTAATTCAGGAAAGGCACTAGTTAATTTTGATTTCTCAACACTCTCTTTGGTTCTGTTGTCATAATTAGAAAGTCAACATTTACCCACATCTATCATGAGACCTAGGAAAACTATTAGTTGCAAACAGCTGATTTGTTGAATTTAGCTCTCCTTCCTGATTGTGGTTGATCAACGACCACATTTTAATTTCTGTTAATTTTATTCACTGTATAAATTCTTACTTGATTTGTTCATGTGAATATATATTTCAGGCTACATATTGCTTACAGACTGGATGGTGTATCAGTTTTTGTAATTTACTATTCGGTTTGTACATGAAGTCCCAGTCTATTGTTTCTGGTCTCTAGGTGAATAGTTTTCAAAAATATAAAGTGATTTCAGGATGACTTCTGCATACAGTTTGGAAGCTTGTTGGAAACAAAATTCACAGGAGGATTTATTTCACTGTCTTTTTTAATATAAATTTATGAACAAAACTTTCTCCTATTGTATTCACAGTGAAATATGAAAGAATCCCAAAGAGTTCAGTGTGGATTAAATAGGTGAAATAACTGTCCAATTAAATATGTAGAGGTTTTTACTTAATTTTTGTCTTCTCTGAATTCTCAAAATTGATCAAGAACAATTTTTTCTTTCCCTGTCCCCCCATTATACACCCATCTGTCAATATTTCTCTGGTCTTAGACACATCTTAATATTTTTTTCTATTCTTCCCAAATGCAGCGTGGAGGAATGCTAAGCTTCTAAAAAAAAAAATACAACAAACCACAGTGTAATGTTATTTGAGAAACTCTGTATGGCCAGATGAATGTGAAAAGAAGCCCTATATTTTTTCCCAGAGCGTTTAAAAGCCTTTCAGAGACAGGGGCGCATAGTTCTGACAAGAAATTCTCCAGCAGACTGGGCTGAAGACCATTAACCCGAGGTCACTGCTGACTGCAACCTGCAACTGAAATTGCTCTGCCTGCCCTGACTGCATGGACATCGGCTACATTTCACAACAAATGCTGTTGAATGTAAGTATTTGTACAAATGTCAGTGTGGGCTGGGTACTGGTATTAAGTGCATTAATTCTAAGCTGTGTGATGACCCTCCATCAGGTTGCTCCCCGCAGAAGGGGATGGCTCCTCATTGCCATCCAGAAGGTTGGGAAATATTTGGGGAAAACGCTATTTGGAGACAAGTTGTTTAGAAACCTGCGTATCGCAGCACTCACCCCAACAGATGCACAAGTGTCCGAGTATAGGAATATACAGAAAAGCTATATTTTGTATAGCTTTTTGTTCTGCCTGCTGGTGTGCTTTCCTCGAGGAAAGAGCCTGGGCAACAATGACCATCACGGTGCAGGGGTTTGGGCGCTAAACGACCAGCAAAAGCTGCTGAGGACCCAGGGCTTTGCCTCGGGCCTGCAACCTGGCGGATCATTAACGGCAGCAACTGCCGGTCCCGGGAGCCGCGAAAACGTTAAGAAAATAATTACAGCCGGTGCTCCACACCTGGCTCCTCACAACGCCCCTCGTGCCGGGCCACGGGGGGCACCGGCGGCGCGGGGCTCCACCCCGGCAATCTCGCAGGCCTGCACGGCTGCGGCCCGGCGGGCCGGGTGGTTTGGGAGACCGGCGGAGCCGGGCTGGGGCCGGGGTCGGGGCTGGGGCCGGGGCCGGGCCGCGGGGCGGCCTGACGCCGGGAGCCGAGAGCCGTTGCCATGGCGACGTCAGCAGAGCCGAGCCGCGGCCCTGCGAACGATCCTATCGATTAAACGAGCTTTTTATAAAGAATTATTTCTTAAAATTTTTTAGGTCTTTTTTAAAATTTTTTTATTTATTTTTTTTTTAGGGCGTGGGGGGCTGTGAGGGCAGGCAAGCCTGCCGAGCTTCCGATGCTCGCAGGCAGGCGATGGGGATTGCGTGGAGACTGAGTCGACTTGTTTTCTTCATGTGTAGGGATGGCAATGGGGCACACGTTCTGTATCATTCTCAGGTCTTAACGCTGGGATTTGTTGGGTGGCGGGCGAGGGCCTCCCAGCTGCAGGAACAGCTCGTATCATAGCCATAATCCCCAGCCTGACCTCTGCAGGAGGATGCTGTGACCCCCATATGATATAACAGGGCATCCCTTGCTCCCCAGCCGTGTGACCTTTATGTGCGTATATGTGTGCAGCCTTGTGGCCCTCCTGCCTCCCCCAGCTCAGGAAGCAGCACAAGGCAGTGCAGCAGTCTGTCGGCGGATCTGCTGCTGGAAGAATTAATGCATCTTGCATCTTGAAGATGCATTATTAATGCCTGGACAAATCACATCAGGTGGAGCTCAGCAAGTCCCTGGCACTGCAAAAAGGAACAAAGGCTGGTTCTACAAGGGAGAGAAGGATGAGACAAATTATAACAGCTGGGAGTTTCTTGTCAGTAAGATGGCATAAAAACAGAAATGCTAAAATTGTTTGCACATACGGCAAGCTTATATTTTTATTGGAAAGGAAATTGCACATTGCACTGTGAAGAAGATACTTTAATTGTATCCTAATACACATCACATTGTTGGGCATCTTTGAATTTCATGGCAAACTGGGCCAGCTTGCTGGCATCTAAATTACTTCCAAGTGCATTTTTATTTAGTATCTGGAAAAGACTATAAAGGATTTGTGAGCTGAGGGCCTGCTTCTGGTCCTTGAAGTCAATGGCAGAACTCCCATTCGCTTCAGCAGTAGCAGGATCAGGCTGGAGTTTGTAGCTGACTTCCAAAGGAAAGAAGGCAGTGCTGCCTGCAACAGCACGTGGGAATGCATGGACCCCAGCCACGCGGGCAGAGAGCGATAGTTCTTCTAAATCTTGATAAGAGGATCTATTTTGCACAGCCCAGGCTTTAATGCCAGCTAATATTTTCTTCCCATGGTCTAACTAGTTAGCCAAAATCCTGGCCTTGCTGGCTGTATTGCGTTAGGAAGGAAAAAGGATAGTGAGAACCCAGAATTTCTTTGGAGTGATCCTGTTTGTTTCTTTAGAGGATGTATGCAAAGTGCAGTTGTAGCAAGGGCATTAAGTCAGGAAGAACTATCTTTTGGTTTCACCACCTGACAACCCAATGTTGCTTATTACTCTAGCAGGTGGCTTTCTCTGTGTCTTCAGTTTTTTCACTATCTTTCACTCCCTCACACATACATCTGCAAGTATACAAACCTGCAGCTGTTCTACTCACAGGAAACTGCACTCAGGAAAACTGTTGAGTCTGACATCCACATTTGTTCCTTCTGCTCCTGCCTTTCCAAGTGTCTCTGAATACACACAGGACATTTTTGTGTAGCTGACACTTTTGGACATCTTTCCCCAGCATACTACTTTTTTCTCTTCCCCTACCAAAACGCTCTGGGGTTTCTATCAAAATTATTTGTTCACATTGAAAAATAATAAGAAAAGTGATCGAAGTCCTTAAAAAGAATCTGATGTTATTATTTTATCTCTAAAACTGTATGAAATACACTTCTACTAAGTTACTGAAAATAAATCTAGCCTTCAGTATGAAGAGGAGAGAGGAGATTATTTGGTAGAGATCCATGTGAGATTGGAGAATGTTATTGAGATATCTCCAGTCATCACTGCAGAGATAATCACTCCTTGAAGCAAGAGATAAAGCCCTCCATGAGATAGGACCAGTGAAGAGGGAGGAAAAAGGGAAAGGACAGAACAAGCAGTTTTCACTGTAGGAAGAAAAAAAATTCTAATTGCTGAATCAGGCTCTTGATTTAGTATATTGGCAAGCTGATAGTAATAACCTGAGTTTGTCAGAAATAAGGGTTCCTCTATCAGCCTTTCTTGGGGCTATACGACAGGTGGACATTTAAGGTGGTTAAAAGCATCTGGAGCTGTCTTCATCTGAAGTCTGCACGGCATTGGCTCTAGTACTTGAGGCCCAGGTAGAGTTATAGCACTCTCAGCAATACCTCTATTTCCTTCAGTAAAAGTCTCGTTTGATTAGACCCAAAGTGCATCTTTTGCTCATTGCCTACGTTCTGAAAAGAGGATTTATTTTATTAAATCACAGACTAATGATTTCTAGCACATTAAAAAGGGGCATTTTTCCAAAGCTACTTCTGTGTAGTCTGGGTGTTAAATAAGAATATTCTCAGCATCCTAAAGGAGATAGCGTTCTATTTAAACATGTTACCTGCTGATCTACTAGAGAAGCAGGCCAGCAGTTTTTTGTTTGTTTGGTTGGTTTGTGTATGCATGTGTGTGTGGTTGTTTCCTGGCTCCTGGGTAATGTTATCCATATTTTTCTGTTTGGAGAATCACTTTTCCCTACGCACTCACCAACCAACATGAAACCACCTAATTATATTTTCATAATCATGATTAAAAACCATCTAAATTATCCTGCTTGATGTACTCAAAGAGTTTGTTGATTGCTTTTTGATGTGTATTAGAGCTTTTTGCAGAGCCACATCAAATGGTTTGCTCCACAATGAAATAAAAAAAAACTTGTAATATACATATGCACATCTTTAAAAAAACATATATAATTTATATTCTGCTAATTAAGCTACATCAAAACCAAGTCTATCACCATGAAATAATTGTGTAAAAGCTACTCACCTATTACAAGAACATTAATTTCCACTTTACTTTTTTTTTTTCCAAAATATCGATTTTATCTTATACAAGGCAATTCAGCATTTCAAAGCCTCATAGTCTCAAAGTGTTTTTTCCACATCCATGGAGACCTTAAACCTTGAATACAAAATCAAGTTTTAGAATAGAAAATTCATGTAAATAATATTTTCATGTAGAATATGCTCCTTCTGCATAATGGATCACAAACATTTTAATTTTGTCTTTGTGTTACTTTCATATCTCTAAATATACCACACCAAATCTTGACACAAGTTCTGCCTGCTGCAGAGTTGGAGAAGGGTGGGGAGAAGGCAGTTTGCAGAATTCAACTCTGGTCCTGGGTGTGAGTCTGATTAACGGCTTGTTTAGCCAGAAGATCAGCACAATGCAGAGATGTTGTTTTGATGAAGGCCCAGTTAGTCCTGAAGACTGTGTTGAGACAACATCATGCAGAAGGTCAGAATGGTGTGGGTGCTGGAATTCCTCAAAGTAATGAAGGACTTTATTAGTTCAGCCCAAGAACGCATTGGAGTTAAGGTTTGCTTCATGGCTGTCCGGTGCTGATCACAAAGTCAGCACTCATTAAATAATAAAAGTAAAATACTCTAGGAAAACAATTAAATAATTCAAACTCTGCCTACTTGATATCAAACCTGTTGCCATATCAAATATTCATGCCCAATAAATCTGTAGGTTTGTCTCATGAATGGAGTGCAAGTGCCAACACCCATGCTTTGCTGCAGCTTGATGATCAGCACTCTGAAGCAGGAGTGCAGATATGCATGCACAGAGGGAGGTCAAGTTTGCATGAGTGCCCCCAACAGTGTAGCCTCCCTTTGCTGTGTTGGGAGGGGTGGCATGGAGTAGGGGCTGTTTCTCTTCTAGAAACCTGTAATGTGCTGCCACTTAATTTGTATTATCACTGACAGCTATGGAGTATTCAAGTACAGCTCCATTCATCCATGTGTTTCCAGTTTGACTTTCAGTAAATGTTTAATGATCCTTTTAAGTTACTGGACCAAACAGTATTTGACAAGGATGCACCTTGTCTAATACTAGCACTTAGGAGTGTGTTTTTTAGATAGCACTTAGCATCCACAATGTTGTCATGATATTTGTGAATGTATTCTCAGGTTGATCTTAATGACCCCATTACAAAGGTCTTCTCATGCCTTCTTGTGTTATAGCCTTGCTTTCCTTGACTTTCCTGATAAAGGGCTGACAGAGTTCGCCTGGGACCAGCCTTACATTCAGCATCAAGATAAGCTCTAAATGGACATTGTCTTTACTGGCATGGCTGTACTTACCATTGAAGAAGTAGCTTTTTCCTTATAATAACAAGCTGAAACGATCCTTTGGCTTCTCTGGCTGCACATGCCCTAACTTGTGGCATGTGTGTACCATGACCCTGTGCACTGTGTGCCTTGTGTACTGTTCAGCCTCTGCACAGGGGAATGGTTTGAAGCCTGGTGTGGCCCTACTCTAGCTGCTGCTCCAGGGCTTTGTGTCCTTTGGAGACAGGTCATGCTGTGGGAGAGGCTGTGCCCTACAGAGATGGCATGAGCCTAGGAGTCAGTGCACAGCCCATACAGAAGACACACAGCTCTGTAAGTAAGACATGAAAGAATATTGCTGTTCAAGTGATTTGGCCAAGTACTTGATAAGTATACAATTAAGTAAACTAGTGTGGCACAGCAGGGCTGTGACTTCCTCTTTACCAGGCATCCAAAAGTACTTTGTGTAGTTCTGAAGACAGGAAATGAAATCTCCCTTTAATGTTATGTTCACATCTTCTTTCTCTTAACTACCATCCCTGCAACACATCAGGATATGAAAATAGTCTGGCTTCTCGATCCCGTTGCAGTAATGAACAAACAAGGGAATCAGGCAGCATGTTGAGGGGCTCTGGAGATGCTCTCAGAACATGCCCAACAGAGCCTAACTAGACTGGGCTCCTTGCCAAAATCTAAAGGCTTCACTTTCTTTCATAAGACTTCTGGAAAAGCAACCACCACCATTTCCATCTTGCATCAGCCAAGGGGTTAGCAAGTAGGAAATCCACATTCAGCTGCTGTCCTCGTTGGAAAGAATTCTAACATGCTTCCAGTCATTAGACTATAGGTTTTTCTGGGAACGCTTTGCCATTCCTCGTGAAACTACACCACTGTGCAGAAAAATAGTTTGAATTCACTGAGAGAAGGAGAAAGGGAGAGTGAAAGCACGACTCCCCAGGCTAATGATTAGGCAGCTTTTACAGAAGTAGGAGGGGGCAGGCTCCAGCCATTCCTCATATTTTGTGCTTTAGCTCATGCCTGTTTCATACCATGTCCTCATTCTTTCAGTTAAACTGGTGCATTTTGGTATTTTGAACAAGAAATTATAGTCTGGTACCTACCTACCATGCATGCTCCTGGTGTTCTGCCTATATAATGATTTTATTCTGTGTATGCCAATGAAGGAAGCTGAGGTATCTCATCTGTTTCCATTTAGAAGGGACCAGATCTATGGGACTGATCCAGTCACAAGGAAAACTCCTCTTTTTGTCAAATTTCCCTGCCTGCCCTTTTGCACTGTCATCTTTTATTAAGATCACATTAGCGCTTCTGGAAAAGCTTTGTTTTGTTGGGATATCTCAAAGAGAATGAGTCAGACCATCTGATTTTATTTTGCTAAGTTCATTTTCGATTTGCTGGGTTTGGTTCAGATTTGAACACATCTTGTCCAATTTATCTTTTATACAATACAGACACTGGCACAGATGCTAATCTGGGTTATGCTAGTGTAAATTTGGGGACATGCCAATGGAGTGCTGCCAAGGCCATATTAAAATTTCACTTTCAGTGTGGCTAGAACTGCTAGCTTCTCAGGAAGCAGCCTGCCGTGGTGGGATGAGCCAATGTGCCACTTCTCAAAAGCTCTGCAATTCTCTCCTGGTTGGAGAATATCCGAGGTAACACAATACAACCAAAGTCAGGCTGGGCCAAAAGGCTACTTTTTGTAGCCTTAGGCTGACTGGATCACTAGTTCACATAAGCCTTGACTGATGGGGATAAGCTGATGGGATTTAATCAATAAAGAGGGAAAAATGAAATAAACTTTGTACAGATGGTAAGAAGCATGACTAGACAATGTATTTATTACCTGACTTCTCCCCAGAATTATACAGTAAAACAAAGAAGAAATGAACAGCATCTAACCTGTCCCAACCATACTTGCTCAAAATTAGCACACACTGCACACCCCAGCTCAGGAACAGGCAAGTGGATACTCTCAACAGCTTTTCCCAGAAAACAAAAGATCTGTATAATTCCCGATTTTAGCATGTGCCATAAATATGAAAAATGTAAATGACGTTTATCTGGCCATCGAGGTAATTTGACATATCAGTATTCTACCATATTTTCTGATTTTTTTCCATGCAATGTAACTGAAAAAAAAAATGCATCTAAGTGCAGTTTAGCTTTCCTCAAGACAAAGAAAAAATAATTTGTACTTTATATCCAGTGACATATCTAGAACTTTTTGTACTTCTTTGGCCTGAGGGTTGCAGGCCGCCTGTCTGTTAACAGAAGCCACAGCAGATGATACAAACCCTTTAATATGTAAGTCATGCTAAATTGATGATAAACACAGCACAGAAAAATTGTCCCTGCTTCTCTGGAAGCAATCATGACAGGCCAGGATTGGTGGAATGGCAGTCTTCTGCAAACTTTGATACCTCTGTAATTATTGATTTATGGGACTCTCCTGTCTTTGATCAATTATCTTTCTACCCATTTGCATGCTTATTAGGTTATTAAATATTGCCAATGTTCTAGTGTGCAAGTTCTGTGGGTTACAGTTCTCTTCGTATTATTTTGTTGTGGCATCTTGTATGCACTTAAGAGTCCTCAGAAACCTCTGCTAATAGAAATAGTAAAGTGTCAGCTTGCAGTCTTTGTGGACCTAAACTGCCTTTTGAAGTTCACACTACTGAATATATGAAGTACACTTGCCATCGTATCCTGATTATTTATATTAAGGTTTGATTTTTTCAAATATTTTGCAAATGTTTAATCCTTTCATCAAATAAAACTCCCCATTAAAACACACAGCACACTTTACTGCCAAGAGTAATAGTCTGGGACAAAGCCAACGCTGTGGATGAACAGGGTCTGCCAGGCCTCCAGGCTTTCTGTAGCCCTACTGGGATTGCCTTTGTGAGGGCCCCAAGTGTAGCTCTCTGCAAGTCAAGCCCTGCAGCTCTGGCACATGAAGACTTTCCCAAATGGGAGATCCAAATTCTGGTTTACACTTTATCCTTTCCTTAGTGCAAGCTGCAAGCTTTTGTGACAGCACAAGACAAAGCTTTTCAAAAGAGAGTAAGGCAACTTGAAATCCTCTCAAGAGTCATTGGACTTAAGATCTTGAAGGATGTATGAGCACTAGTGGGTGTTTGGGAAGGGGTCTTTTTCCACTCAAAACCGTGGTGGGTGCAGAAAGACCCTGGACTAAAATGCTTTATGTGCTTATACTCACGCAGCAAAGCAAAACTTAACCCAGGTAAGCTAAATTTATCCGCTGAAGGCTTTCAGTTGCTGTTGCTGAACTACTACTAACTATCTAGCCTTGTAGTATCTTTCTACTATCCTCTCTGTGACTTAGGACTATATTATCTTTAGGGAAATTACCACGTTTGGCTCCAGAATATTGGCTCAGGTATGGGTTTTCAGGAGGTCTGTGGGTGTTTTGGTGCTCTCTCCTGCTTCGTGAGCCCTGCAGGGCAGTATCCTGCCCCAGGTAACCTGACTGAGATTCATCCATGTGGAGATGAGAATGGCTCTATCCATGCAGCATCTGCAGTGAGAGGAAATCTTGTCTGCCCTGTAGCCCCCTTCACTCCTCAAAAGTCCCTGAGAAATCTCTATGTCTTAATTCTTTTCTTCATCTGTTTCTGCTTGCACTGGCTGCTGCTGAAGTTGGTCAAGATTTAGGTCTGGATACCAAAGGCTTGATGGCCATGAAGAGTTTCTATTCAACAACACTCTGGATATTTGACATTGCTCTTCTGGTCCCTTCTGGTGAGGTGTTGGGCAATTTGCTCCCAAGGGGAGAATGTTCCCAAATAATTCCACATGAACTGTGTGTGAGAGAGAGAACTTAAAAGTTTATCATTCATCCACCTGGCTCCTACACCCCAACAGGTGCAGCACAGCCTCTCTGTAAAGGGCGTCTCATAGGTAAATAGTCAAAAAGATTTCTAAAGCTGGCTGATGGCTCTGAAATAGAAACAAGATAATATTTCCTTTCTCATTCTCTGTGGTCTGTGGGGAGGGAATAGAGACAGCCACCAGTCATTTAGCAAGAGCAATTCAATTTTTAAGAAATGGTAAGAAACGCTAAAAAGCACTCTATGTCTTAGGGTCATTTAAGCAGATAGTGCTGAAGCAAAACCCGTGATTAAGAGCAGCAATTATTTTCATATACATTGTTACATATTTTTCAAATTCATTGAATCTGGAAAATAACGCATCTATTGCATTCATTTTCTATTAATTTTCCTTCAAGTACGCCCTACTAATGTTCTAAAGAGTATGAAACATAATTGCTAGCATGACTACCTTATCTGCAGCCAAACAAGCAGTTTTTATTAGACCTCATTTTATAAATGGAATGTGGCTTGCAAGTTTGAATTCAATCTTTCTGCACTCAGCACTAAGCCATATATTGGAGAGGTGAAGCATTTAAATGTTGCCAAGATACCTTTGGAACCAGAAGGGCAAGAGAAAGTTCACTTCTGTAAAGTGAAGGCTTAAATTCTGGAGAGTAGAGCCAAATCTGTGGAGAAAATCCTAAAATTGCAAATACTGTGGATTTAGATTGATCCTAATAATGGATTTTATTATTTAGATGTAATAAAAATTCAAATGATGTGAAAAATAGTAAAACCTCTAGTTTAAAGAGAGATTGAAGTGTTTTTAGACTGTGCTATATGAATGCCAATAGAAGAGAATCGTTTTGATAGCTTTTCATCTAACATTTTCAGAAAGACATTAAGAGTATATCACACTTCACTGCCAGCTGAAAACACATAATGCCATTCACAAATTATGTATTTAAGTTTTGGGAACATGAGACATTTTTTATAATGCTAATACTGAAACTCTGCGTCCAGAAATATTATATAGAAAGTTTGGCCTTATCCTAATCTCTTTGATATTCCTGTTGACATCAAAAGCAAGAACTATATGCAAAGAGTTTAGCACTTCCATCTGCAGATTCCTGTCAAATTTGCTGTGTTTTCACTCAGTAAATCACTGCAGTTAAGTTGTTGCCCTTTCCATTCACTGCTGTCTGTTGGACATCCTCAGAAGGAATTTGGGAATGCTAATCCTGGCTGTTAACACAGCCAGTTTTTTCAAAATAGCCTTTTCTCTTTTTTGTCATCATGACTCATTATTGACCTATTCACCCATGAGGGTACTCTAAGCAACCAAGCTATTGAGGCTAGTGAAGATGGTGTGCACTTCCTCAGTTCTAGAGCTACTCTGAAGCTCAGAGCTGCTTCTTACTCTTACTTCATAAAATTGCCAGAAGGGAAATACCTTCACTGTCAGAATGGCTATGTGAGTGGGTGAATTAGGATTAATTGACATTTTAAATGATTTTTCTGAATCGGTTGTAATAGAGATGGCATTATATCATGGCTGTATCCCCACAGTGCCACCCTAGCATAGGAAAGATGGAAAAGAGTAACAATGGGACACAGATGACTTCATGTAAATAGGTGATTTGTGGAAGAGAGATAACAAACAAGAAGAATCTGAAAATCACTGCGTTAAAGAGCTAATCTCAAAAGCAATGACTCTATGGGATGGGATGCTTTAATAAACATGAAGTTACCTCTGCACAAAAAAACAGAGCCTGCTGCAGAGATCTGTGAGCTATCAAAAACCTGCATAAGCAGCTCCATGTGACACAGTGCAGTGTTGTGGGGAGCTACCTGCTCTGACTAGAGTCTGGGATATCTTGCATTGACACTGCACTGAATCTGAGTCATATAAAGATCTGTCTTGTACAGAGTCAGCTTAGGAGTCCAAGCACGTTGCTCCAATGTACTTCTAGTGCTATTGTGGGCAATATCTGCTGGAGAGTGAGAGCCAGGCTATTTCAATTCTGTTCCAAGCTCTGGTGACTGTCTACAGTGTGACATTTAACACATTTTTTTTTCAGTTCTTTGTTTTCATATCTAAAATTGGGATAAAAGAACAATCATATCCCTCTGTAAAATGTATCTGAAGTTTAAAAAAAAACAACCTGTGTGAGCTGGTATTTGAATCATTCTTTGATTATTAATTAATTCTTGATAAAGATTCCAATCAAGGATTTTAATTAATAGAATAAATAAATAATCTAATTGTGAGGGTAGAAATAAATCAATTTTACCAAGACTTCATAGTCTATCCATTTTTAGGAGGAGATACTAAACTGGGTGCTAGTCTTTTTCAGAGGGAGTGCTTAACTCTACAGTAGAATTTATCTTTAGAAGGGATGAACAGACCTCACAAATGAGGTATTAATATTTTCTTCATTGCAGCAAGGCCACATGCAGCTGCATTTTCAAAACGCAGGTGTTGTGCACTTCAGACAGTGGGTGCTCAGGCAGATCTCTGCATGCTGCTCTGGCTAGGAGTTTTCAACAGTTATCTTAAATGCTGATCCCTTCTAAAAATATGACCATATAATTACATGCTCAGATACTAAGAATTGTGGCAATGGTGACTGGAGGCATGAATACTGGTTCCCTGCTGGACACTTGGAAATTAGCAGTCCTTTCCTTTACTTCTCAACGGGATTGCCACAAACATCGGCTTGTCGTTACAGATGGCTTCCTCATTCTCTGCCTAGCAGCAATAGAAAAATGATGCACCCAATTACTAGTGCCACTGAAAAAAAAGTGCACAGTTCATTAGTTTGAATGGGCGTGCAGTTCTGACCTAGCGTGTCATTTACATATTATAATGAGCCATTCACATATACTAATTATGTGCCTGAGCCTAGCCTTGGCACTTCTAAAAGAAGCTGGATGACACTCTGTAGATGCTGCCTAGCCTTGGCTGTGCTCTGGATGCTGGCTTCTGCTTTGAGCAGTGGATTGGCCTAACTGGATCTGAATGTGGTAGCAGAAGTCTACATTTTTCTCTGTGGGACAGCTGCTGAGTCAGGAGCAACCTAAAGCAACTGCAAGTAAAGGCCTTTTGGGGCAAAGTATGTGAGTGGGCAAAGGAAATTTCTACGGATGAATCATTAAAAGCAACCCTGTGTGTTGTGCAGAAGATGCCACTAAAAATGGCTGGAGATTAGCAAAACTTTCCTAAACATAACAGCAACATCTAGAACATTCAGCAACAAGATAAGCAATAAGAAAAAAAAGGCAAAGTGCCAAAACCTTGGCAAGTTGATTAAAGACTTTGAAAGTGACATCAATAAGAACTAAACAAATTGAATTTCTCTCTCACCCTACATTTCCAAAAATATTTTGTGCTTGATGTGCCTTGGAGTTCAGCTTCATTTACATTTGCTGCAGAAGGGACACAGCTCCTCCATGCCTTCCACCACAAAGAAGAGAGCTGGGTGCTCTGCCTTCTCCCCATGTCATGAAGGAGGGCAAGGGAAGGGATCCTCTTGCCTCCAGCATTCTGGAGCACCTTGGCTGCCTTCTCCCAGGATGAAGGTGTTGCATTCAGTCACTTGATATTCTATTTCTTTATGGCTGCCTCTTTTCTTTTTCAGACTGTCCCAGTTGGTGGTGTTCCTGAGGAAGTCATTTACCTATTGGATTTCATCCATCATATCACATAGTGTTGTTGCTATTAGGAAATAGAGTTCAGCAAGTGAGCACTTCAGGGCAGATGCCTTCACCTCAACAGAAATGTTGTTGTTTCCTTCCCTTGCATGCTGACAGTGATTTGCCAGGGGATCGGAGTCAGGCAGTCACCTGCCATTCTCATGCTTTGGAGAACTGTTCCTTTCTTCTGCATGCTGAAGACATTGGGCATGGTAACAGATTTTTCTTCTGCCTCATGCTTATAGTTCTCTTGCACTGATAATCTTTCCAATTGTTATACTCCTCTAGGTAAGAAGTGTGGAGGGTTAACTGTGGAGGGTGCCTGGCTGCGTATACAGATCTGAAACATCCACCTTGTCCTTTTAGCCACACTTTCCTCTCCTGTTTAGTATGTGGGCAATGAGGAGCTGACTGCAAGTGGTGCTTCTTGTTTGTCCACTGCTGCAGCTGCAGGATATCACCTTCCCAGTAGCTTGCACCCCTGCTTAACCTCCCTCTTGGACAAAGAGGAAAGCCCTGACAGGAAAGCACTGACAGTCCTTGCTGCTCAGAAATGAGTGTGTCAGGAACTTATTAATCATTACATTGGCAGTAAAATCACAGGGTATGAAAAATAGCACATCCTTTGTGCCTTCTGGCTCTGGAGCCACCAGGAGTAAGAGTCTCCTGGGGCGTCTCCTGCAAGTGCTAGACTTTATTGGAGAAGAAGGCAGAGAGAAAAGGGTACAATCTCACATGAGTCTTCTGACTTCAAGGGTCTAGGCTGCAAGAAAAAAAAGACATCAAGTGTTGTGGAGTTGATTGTGAAACAGGGCATCATTGCATGTATTTGTCCATAGGAAGAATAAGACAGGAAAGTGAGGGTTAAGCCTCATTGAAGCATTCATTTCTTTCTGTTGAGTCTGTTTTTTCTAATTCCTGCTGATCCCTACCTCCATTTTGTTACACACAAGCACCCAGTAAAACACGCTCCCTGGGTGTTTTCATACTTAACTCCACATTTGCCCATCATGAGATTTCACTGCCCACTACCAAGGATGATGGCTCTTATTAAGTGACTCTGCACAGGTTTCACTGCAGCCCAAGTATCCTGTTTTTTCAAACAAACTTCTATCAAGTAGAAGTGATTAGCCAAATTAATGTGAAGTTAATGTCCCAAAGCAGCACAATTTGTTCTCAGAACTTCACGCGACATTTAGCTAACAGCTTAAAGAAAGGGTTCTATTTGATAAAGCGATCAGAAAGAGTCACAGCAATGAGCTCGGCTGTGCAGGGCTTGGTATATTTTTTCGCAGCCATAAATTAAAGAATAAGTATCAAATAATGTATTTAGCCAGGCAAGCATATGCAAAAAAAAAAAAAAAAAAAAAAAAAGAGAGAGAGATTTGGAAAGTTTCTCGCTGTTTCCATGGTGCATCTTGGGAACAGCAGCTTGGAAGGCTGCCAGCAGAGTAATGCTCAGCATGGAGGAAAAGGGGAGGCTTGGAAAGGCCAAAATTCCTAACTTGAGGTGGAAGTTCTCATAACAAATGAATCTTTGGTGTGTTAACACGACAGCCTTTAATGAAATAGCTCACTGCCGATCCTTGCTCAATAGCCTTTCACTGATGGAAACTTGTGTCCATATCATGTCTGGAGTAATAAAAGAAAGCAGTCTTTTACACAATGATGGAAGGTAGCTGTTTCTGAAAAGACAGACCTCTCTGAAGAGCCTACCCTAAAGGAGACTAAATGCTTGTTAGTGATCTTTCCCACAGAGTAAATCCTGAGGGACACAAGACAGGAGTAGCAGTCCTTTTGCAGGTGCCCTGCCTGAGATATCAGGGGAGGCATGCACAACACCTGCTTAGAAACAACCTGACTGGAGATGAACGACAGCAATTAGTCCCTCATTTGAATGAGTAACAGAGTCAGTCACATCTTTTTTTTTTAAATCTTGTGATTTTATCCTTGTGATTTTATCCTTTGAAGTGCTGCTAATTCTCCACTAACAGCAGGATCAGTGAGGAATCGGCTCACAGCAGTACCCAAGTGTCCTAAGCACCTCACAGGATCTATATATCCTACAGATCCTCCCAAATGGTCTAAATGGATTCCTGCTGGTAGTTTTCAGGGTCTACTTGGGCTGCTGGCAGGACCTTCCTAAATAGAGCATTCTGCATCCATGACTGGGAATCCTGTGACATGGCCAACAGACTTACTGGACTGCCATGGTTCAAAATGGTCATCCAGACAGATGGCTAGTGGATGATTTTAGATAAACATACACAAATCTCTCATTTTAAGCATGTGTGTTATTTGCAAAGAATCTCCATACCCTTAAAACCCAGGCTCCACACTTGCTCCACATTCCTAGGACTCATCCCATAGCTGTGAATCGCTCTACATTCACCTCAACTAATAAAGACAAAGTACAAAAATGCTTTCAGTATGATGAATGTTCAGAGGATGAATATCTGTCTGTTGAGCAGAGCAATTCTGCTCGCACTTCGATATTAAAGAAATCCTACAAATTAACATTCCATCAGCTACAAATCCGGCAACTTTGTGGGAAGCTTTTAAGAACACATTCTGTGGTCAGATGATTGCATATTGGGCTAGAACCAAAAGTGATTAAATGTTGAAATTAGAAGCCAATAAAATAAGCTGGGATCCCTAGAAAATCAGTGCACAGCTTATTGTAAATTTGATTATGAATTTTTTAGGCACTGAGTAGACAAAATTACTGTTAATCACATGTAAATTGAGATACTGGAACTAATCCACTGAAATTAGTGGGATTTCTGCCATTGATTTCCACAAGAGTAGGATCAGTTCTGCTCCGATCAAGGAAGGGGAGGTAGAAAATTAATGTCTTGAAGAAGAAAGACTTAGGCCAGGTCTCGCTATCAAAGTGATGGATAGCTCAATAAGTAACTGACTCTTGGCTCTTTTGCTTTCCTCCGAAAACACACTGTTAACTGAAATTCTCTGCCAAGCTCAAGTGTCACTTCTGTTAAAAAAAAAAAAAAAAAAAAAAAAAAAAGTTGAATTTTGTTACCATGATGTATTAATATCAAAAGTCAAAATGGGAAACTCACCAGATATGTGATGATGAAATGCTTGGTAACTGGCACAAGAAGTAGAAATCTAGTCTCTAATGGTGTGTTGTTAGAAGGATTGCTTTGGCTGGAAGTACTGCTTTGAGATGCTCCGGTCTTTCCTGCCTTCCACAGTTGGGTGGCACAGGTAACCTGCAGTGACTTTGCATCCTGGAATCAAGTAATTTTCCTTACTGCAGATATACATTTCTTAAGAAAGGCTAATACATTTGAGGGATACAGGGGCAGGCCATCAGAATTAAAAATAAAAATCAGCTCAATTTCAAAATGAAACAGCTGCAAGCTAAAGAAAGGATTTTGGCTGTGTGGAGTTGAGCCTCAGCGTGTATGTACTTACTGCAGCATTTGGGAATAAGTAGGCACAGTTTATGCATCAATTATTGATGGTGCTGCAACCCTCTCCATGGCAGGCCAGAAAGCATGAATGGCCTTTGCACTTTTAAGGTACAACCCTCCAATATTGATTGCTATTTTCTGTGCTATTTAACCTTGTGGATAAATCATTATCAGCTCACGCTTATGGAGGCAGAGATTCCCTAATTCTCCTTTTCCCCTTTCCTGGACTTAGTATACCGACCAAGAGCAGAATAAGAAGGGAAGTTAATAATGGCTTTAAGCTGCCTTTGCACCATATTCTCAGGCTACTGGAGTTCTCTGGCAAATCTGCATCTTGAGGATTCTCTCGAACAATGACAGCCATAGGCCATGGCTTACCAGCTATACTGCTCCTTCTGTTTTCTCCTGTTGCATATGCCAAAGCCTGGTGGAAATGTCTTTGCACTGCCTGAGAAATTTCTTACATAAGGTAAATTCCCGAGAGGCCCTTTATGCATGATTTACAGCATCATTATGCTATCACACAGCCATAAAACCCATAAAGTCCCAAGCACTGAAAGCAAGACTCACACATGCTTGTGCTTCTCACTAACTACTCCTGTACCTCTCAAATACACGCAGCACCCACAACCTCTCCCCACCTCCACCACCCAGTGCGATGCATTGGCATGTTGCCGTGAGGTGCCAACTGGTTGTGCTTTACACAGCACAGCCCCAAGTGAGAGGGGGGCTGGAAAACCTCACAGATGCAGACATGCCTGTGATGAGGATGGGTGGCAGGGGCCTCTGGTTGTGTCCAAGCTGCATAGCTCTTCCCCCGTGATTTGATGTCTGAAAGTTTGCTCCTGGCAGCAGGTAAGCCACTGAACGGTTTCAGCTGTCAAAAAGGAAGAAACTTGAAAGTGTAGGCAAATGTGAATTAAATGTGCATGCTCAAGTACTGTGTTATGACAAGCACATTTCCATCTATTATTTCCAGCTATCCAACAAGAAATCATTTTGATATCAGTGGCTAATTCTATATACTCACTCGTTTGAATATAATGACTTTGGTTTCTTCTAAAGACTTAAAATTCCTCTGGGCAAATTCGATTTTTATTTTGCTTTAATCTTTGAGAACTGAAAAATTTAGTGGCCATGGTTGATTTCCCATTTTGATGGGTACATTGCTCTCTTAGCTATCTCTCAGGCGGAGTATATCACCTGAAGTGTGAAGTTCTATAAGCACAAATTATGCTTGATACTGAGACGCCTTCTTTTTTTCCCCTAATTAGTAAAGTTAATGTGATTTAAATGGCAGTTCTGCTGAGGTACTTGTATTTATTTCACTTTGAATTCATGAACATTCTGAAAATATTTTCAAAACATTAAATGAAGCTATATGTTTCCTGTGGTAAAGCCAAAAATGTAAAAAAGAAAAAAGAAAAAAAAAAAAGAAAAAAAAGCACTAATTGTTATTTGAACATATTATTCCCAAATATTTTGAGAGTGCTTGCTTTGCTTTATTCACAGGGTTTGATTTTCTAGGACGGGTTACTGCTCATACATGGCAGAAAACTGCAAGTCTCCACTACCAAGACCCAAGAAAAACATAAATCTCTTTATGAGAAACCCGAAACAGTCTTTTCCAGTCTGTTGTATTTGCAGACTCCTGAGGGTCCCAACACTACTACTATGGGGAGTACAGAAGGTAAGCAAAAACTGCATGTCCACTGCCAGTAGATTCTCATTTGCTGTGCAGAGATCCGTGTCTCCAGCGATAAATCCTTAAGGGTCCACAAATTGAAAAATGTTGAAAACCACTGCCCTAGGAATTGTGCTCCTACCTTGGAGCTATCTTTGCTAATTGGGCAGAGCTGACAAGCAGGTCCAATATGGTGTAGAGAGATCCCTAGATTATTAACAACATGACGGCATCTGGAAGTTTTGAAGAGGAATAGAGGCACAACACTAATCAAGGACTTATTCAGCCTCTTCTATAGCCCATCTGTTGAAGATTTAGCATATTACATATAATGCCCTCAGCAACTGACTTTGATGCATGTTCAACTGTGAAACATCTTTTGTAAGTAACATAAAGGAATTATTTTTATTGCATGCTAGGTCCTTATGATGAAATCTTTGCAAAAATCACCAAAATAAATGATCTGTGTTTTCAATATCCATGAAATATTGATATCAGATGGTATTACTCTGCTATCCAAAGCCCACTAGGTCACTGAGATTTTTTTCTGGATTTCACTAGATTTTAATCATGTCCAAACTCTGCATAAGACAAAGGAGACATGCTTAGGTACTCAGACTGTAGGTGGAAAATAGGAAGTGATGTGGTGCAAACAAAACTGCAGTTCTATGTTATGAAGTGATTTATTGTAAGCATTAGAATACAATTTATTGCAAAGAATTGAAACAGTTTCTATTTTGTTCTTAATAGTTACTTGGTGCAGCACAAGCAAAGGGTAAAAGATGTGTCCTGGCCAAGCTCCAGTTGGGGAAATTGCATTTTCCCTGACCCTGAATTCACCCTACAGTGCCAAAAAAACCCAAAACCCAAAAAACAAAAAACCAAACCAATAATAACAATTAGAAAAAAACAACCAACCAAACAAAAAACCCTCCACCCTAAACCATTCTCTGTTGTTGTAATTATTAATCTGATACATCTGATGGCTTCCTTTAGTTTGGGGAAAAACAGGTTATTGTTTGCAGGGCTTCTTTATTGGGTCATTGTACTTTCAATCTCTAGAATGAGAAGCATGCTATAAATACAAAACAACTGTTTTGGGGAAGCCTTCATATGATTCTGAACTAGTCTACATCTTATTAAGTGATATTAGAGTAATCCAATCTCCTTCTCTGCGAATTTGTTTTCAGTGTTTGACTTGGAGAGCAAACAATCCCTTCCCCTGTCCTTCTCCAAACAAAACTTCCATCTAATTCATGGAGGCCTCGTCTGTATTAAGAGCGTGCGCAGATCAGTCAGGATTTCAGTGTTTGGCCCATATGGCTGTCATGGCTTTCTGGCACTGGCTTCTCAAGGACAGTTGCCAGAGCAGCTGCCAAAACGCCACTGCTCAGAAAGCAGAACATCTCCTTTTTGGAGGCAAAGGTCTTCAAGACCTCGCAGAACGTTTTGCTGTTCTGGGATCTGCTCGAGCACGTGATGTGCTGAGCTCTGTGAGCTGGAAATGCTTGTTTGAGGCGATGTTTCAGTAAGCAATCTGCCTCTTGTAGCAGGTCAGAAGACCTTTGCCTTGATCTAGTGACAGGAAGGCTGAATTGTTGTCATCTCTCATGTCTTTCCCTTGATGTCAGTAAATGCTGCTATTATGATGCCAGGAGTGTGAGAAGCAGGTGCCGTGTGGACACAAGCCCACACTGCAAGGACATGTGGGGCTGGGGAGGAGCACACAGCCCCTGCATCGTACCAGGCACTCTCTGAGACAAAGTCAAAGTCACGTTCATGGAGCTCTGTTTCCTCCCTGGCTGTGCAATCAGACAGCTTCTTGATATGGATAAGTGGAAATAAATGATACAACTATTGCTTAATTTTTGTATGTGTGTGTTTTTAGTATTTGCAGTGAGAGTAGGGCAGCACTGCACTGCAAGAAGTCACTGGGATGCTGTTCTTTTTAAGGTGGGCTATACCGAGTACTTGCTTTCATTTAGAGATAATAGACTCTAAAATTGCCCAGTTTTGATTTACAGACATAAATTCGTAATAAAAGTCTCTAATGACTTTAAACATTTGGCGTTGATAATTAAATTGTAAAGGGGGCCATAAACGGATAGGAAGAAGAGAATATGTTCCTGTTAATATTTATTATACACATTACCGACTTGCCTTAAAAACTTGAAGATGGAGGATCTTTTGCAGGAGGCAAGGAACAATGCCACAGTGAGCAACACGCCCTGCCCTGAAGAGCCTGCCATTCTGAGAGATGAGCAAAGCATGTCAAGAGATAAAGTCTTTACCCAAGATCGCTCCATCAGTACTTACCAAGTATCCTGCTTCCAGGTCCTTGACCCTGCACATTGCACAGCAGTCGCTGCACAGGTCACAAAGGACTGGAATTACAAGAAGTCAAGTTCTCATGATATTATAAAAAAAAAAAGAGTGTTTTTTTTTTTACAACCACCTCAGTAATAGATGAGAGGTATATCGGTCCTGCTAGTCAATGCTTTGTGTTCCAGAAAAGAGCAAAGAAGATTGACAAAGTCAGGATCTTCTAAGAGGATTTTGTAACTTCACTTTTGCTTCCACTGTAAAATGGCAATTGCCTACATGAGTGTCCAGAAACCGTCAAGCAGTGCTCTCTCAAGAGATGCAGTTAATCTTAGAATCCTGAAATATGTAAATAATACAATAATAATAACAATAAATGTCCGATCCTTGTATGTATTTAATATGAAACTTAAAAAATACATGGTGTGTACATGAAGTCTTCCTCTGTAGCTGTAAGTTAAAATCTTTCTTTTTAAATTAGAACTGAGACCTTACTGTTATCACTTGGCCCTGGTATAGTTGGTTTTCAGAAATTATCACATACTGTAAGATTCAGTAGGAAAAGCAGATACCAATAATTGAGATGAGGAGTGTTGAAGTAAAATTTCAGCTTTTACTGGACATAGTCGGTTCCTGTAATGCAAGTTTCCTTACTTCATGACAATCGTTATTGTTATGTAATAACACCTAATTAAAAAGTATTTCTCATTTCTAGGTTGCTGTTTTTCTAATATTATCCTCCAGCAACAGCATCTTCTTATGCATTTTTCTGGCATCTGTTACTTCCCTGTTAAAGTTTTTGCAGACCTGACATTACTGAGTTATTATCTTCGGAGAAGAAAGTCTGCATCCCCCAGGTACAAAACCACAACATTTAAAACTTGTACAATATTGTCTAAAAAGACAAACTCAGTTTCTTCCTCAGCAGACTTACTTGCTTGCCAAAATGGGAAAACAAAAGCTTTTGCTGAAAAGGAAGGAAACAAGAGCTAGGCTTGTTTTAAAATGTCCTGGACTGGGTGACAAGTTAGCTTGTTTACCAGTCAAGAAATATCTCAGGTATTCATTCACTGAAGAATAAAGCAAGCAAGCAAACAAACAAACAAACAAAACCATATGTTTTTTGTCTGACTTTGCTTGACCTTGATGATTCATAAACGAATATTAGTCCCAGAGTTCAAGAACATTGCAATAGAGACATACTGACAGTGCTGACATTTCTGAGAGAAACTTGCAAAGATCGGTATCATGGATTTTGATGAGAAGAAGTGTTTTCTAAAGAGATTGTATTGGCTTATAAACGTTCTCTCCATGGGCAGGGGCAAATCAAAAACAGAAATTGCTTGCAACATGCCTTAAAGCTCAGCAAGTTTTTGAAAGGGTGGATTCATGTATCTTCTCATCTGAAATAAAGCAAAAAATCACTGTAATTGATTTTTACCCTGGCATACAAACATTTTATATTTTTGTTTTGCATTGCCCCAGATGCTGGAATGGTAAATGGAAAAAGATATATTAAGTCATTCACTCTCAGTAACTTCAAATGAGACTGATACAGTGCTTACGATAACCAGCTAAGCCTTACACAAAGTACTCTTGCTTACTTCCATAGTAAGTTACTTCCATCAGTCTGATGAGAAAACCAGACAATTTGATCCTGTTCACTAATTAAATTAACATGCAGTTCCCATGGATACTACTAATTAAATAACATGGCGTACAATATCCCATAATAAAGTACTGGATTGCTGGAATTGTCTTCAGTGTGTAAATATGTGTTAATATTTGAACAGTTTTCATGCTGCTGCAGGTATCAGAATACCGTAATGACTGGCTCAGATTGAATGTCTGGAAACTGATGGCTGACAAAACTAAATAGGAGATGCTTGGGGAAACAGTATTTGAAACTTAGAAAGAATCAAGCACCTTTTGCACTGGGATACACTTTTAAACTCCAAAGTCCAGTTACTTCTTTGCTTATGGTTCAGATTGCTTCTTACAAAATCTGAAGAAAGAAAGATATGAAGACAAATCTACCCTCGTGTTCTGGTTCAAGATAGTATGTAAATTGTTACAAGAATTTACAACTGTCCTCTTTTACACTGTTTTGATGTGGTTCGGTGGGTGCCTTTGGTTCATGTGAGTAAGATTTCTTTGGGATGATACTAAATAAGGAACTCTCCACTTGTTTTGTGCTAGATGTGCTCAAAATTCAGATGAAGCCTTAAAGATACGAATAACTGACCAGTGTTTTGAATAACTTTGAAACATACGCATAGTAATGATGTTTAACCCAGAGGATCACGTTGAATCTCACTTGAAATAAAATCCTGCAAGTGCATACAGTGTAAATGTAGAAGCTTCAGTAATAACCTCTCTGGCTATATCTGAGAGGGCAAAGCTCTCTTTTTGGACTACAGAGCTGCAAGACCAATGTCTTTCAATCTCTTCCTGCTATCTGTGCCATGCTTTAACATTAGAAATCCCATAAAACCCATGACTGATGGAAATTCATGAACTTTGGCATTGCCTTGAGTACTGTGTGCACCTCTGGGCGCCACAATATAAGAAGGACATAAAAAATATTACCAAGCATCCAAAGGAGGGCTATGAACATGGTGATGGGTCTGTAGGGCAAGGTGTGTGAGGTGCAGCTGAGGTTCCTGGATTTGTTCAGTGCGGAGCAGAGGAGCTGAGGGGAGCGGAGGGGCAGCGCTGAGCTCTGCTGTGTGACAGTGACAGGACCCGAGGGAACGGCATGGAGCTGTCAGGTGAGGGCAGCTAGGGGTTGGGGACAGGTGCTGCACCACAGGGAGGTGGGCATGGAGTGGGCTGCACAGGGCTATGGGCATGGCACTGAGCTGCTGGAGTTCAAGGAGCTTTTGAACAGCACTATCAGACACAGGGTTTGTATTCTGGGAGAGTCCAGGAGTTGGACTCAATAATCCTTGCAGGTTCCAACTCAGGATATTGTATGATTTTTTTATTTTTTTTTTTATTTTTTTATTTTTTTTATTTCTCTGATTTATGAAGCAGCAGTTAGTATGAAACAATATTACTTACACCTCCGTCTCTCAGACATAATTTTAGACGCTGCTGTTTTCATGTTCACTAGAAAACATAGCACAGAAAAGAATTTTAAAACAAAATAATACAGAGGAACAGTCTTTTTCTTTCTTTTTTTCCTTTATGTGTTTCACCAATTAGTTCATTTGACCCTGAATCTACAGGAATTCTGGATATTTTCAGCAATATTGATGAACTGTTTCGCAAAATTACATAAAATAGCATCTCCATAGAGGAAAGGTGGCTTGCATGTAACGATTAATACCTTAAACCCTGCTTCAGAGAGGAGGAAAAGAAGCCACAGCAAAAAGACATGTTCAGATGCAGAGTGGCTACAGAGTGCACTTTCTGTGCTGCAGAATTACATCCTGCCCCTGTGTGACAGCTGGCATGTGTGAGAGGGTGTATGTACAGCCCACTGGCATGTAACTGTCGAGAAACTGGCTGATGATGCAGAATGCATTGTAAGCTACCATTGCTCTGAGCAGCAATAACTAGCTGTCTGGCTTAGGGAATTGTAGGGCACCAATCACTGCAGAATCTAAGTGCCAATAATGCTTAACATTTATTTTACACTTTACAGAGTTAAAGTGCTGTATGAGCATTAGCTAATTAATTATTGCATTTCCCTTGTGAGGTGGGTTGGTTGGTAAGTATTAGTCCCATGGTACAGATAGGAAAACTGAGATGCAGTGTTTTCCCCTTTTATTTTCCTGCTGCATTCTGTAAAACCCCAGACACCCTCCATAGGAGTTTGCTGCAAGTTACTTGCCCAAAGCCACTACTTAAGTTGCGGGCCTAGGCAGTATTACAAATTGGGCTTCTGTTTCTTTGTCTCCTTCTCATCCCTCCACTTATCGTCCACAGCCTGTCTCTGAATATTAAGGAGACAGTTACGTGGCAGCAATCACGTGAAAACAGCAAACAAACCAGACCCAAACCCAGAGCTTTGTTCAGAGGTCCAGGCCATGGTACACTGCTACCTCTACTACAGGTTTGTCATCAAAAAAAGAACAAAGTAAATGTGCAGTGAGTTTTGAATAAGCATCCAGAGGCAACTGGAGAGCCTAGTAAGAAACAGTAGCTGTGCTTCTTGGCTGACCTGCTGCTCAGGAAGCTCAGAGCCACGATGGTACTGGGATGCTGGAAAACTAACTAATTCTGAAAGTTTTCCAGAGTGTCGTATCTTTCAGAACATAAAACACTGCTAAGTAGCCCTAAAGGCCAAACACTAACTTTATTGCTCAAAACCAGATGTTAGCAGTGGTGGGGAATAGCTATCATTTGCTAGCACTTGGAGATGTGACCTCTTGTTGTGTCTGCACTGCATTTTTAAGCCAAGAATGTTCTCAGGTGTCTGAAAACATGACATCATTGGCATAAGTCGAAAAGTTTTGGTGTTTACAAAGCCACCAAATCTCTTCATCAGTAAAATTTGTGTCTTTCAGAAGCCACTGCCTTCTCCCTTCAGTCTGCTAGCGTATTCAGTTTAATTTTCTGAGCTTTTTCTGAGTTCTGGATGTTCTTTATGAAGTAAAAGCCTTCAATCTAAACCCTGCAAGAAGGACTGGGTTGTCTTCTATATAGTATTGCAATTACAGCCGAGAGCAATAAGGTGAGACTCATACAGAGAGTACTCACTAAATTATTTTCTAAAAACAAAAGAATCTGAAACGTGAGAGCTGTAAGTTGTCTTTAGCTGGTTTACCTCCAATACTGTTATATCACTGATGAAAATGGTCCAAATGTCAAGTCTACCTGATGAAGCATATATTGGTATTCTAATGAAAATAGTCCAAAATACTGAGTGATAAAAACATGCTCAAGGATTCAGATATTTGGAATTACTTGATTCTGTGAGTGGTATTTCCGTGAATAATTTCTTACTGGTAGGACTTTGACCTTGGAGTTGGACTAGGTCTAGTTGGACTAGATGATGTACCTTAGTCATCTTTTCCATGTTAATAATTCTGATTCTGTGACTTCTGATCTGAGCTGTTTCTGAAGATAAAATAATCAGACCACAGAATGTAAATAGAGAATCACTCTATTTGGAATTGTACATGTACATGGAATTGGAAAAGGGGCAGTCTCAAGTATTTCATGATTTTAAGTTAGCTCCTCAAATAATTTGAGGAGTACTGGGTTGTTATTTGATAGACACCTCTTGGTAGGCTCAAGACAGATTTGCCTTTGCAGTTTTTTGCACTGGAAGCATAATCTAGCTTTTTTTCATTCTTAACTAAGAATCTGATCTAATCACATGCCTCTGACAGATGATACCTAAAGAAAGCTCCAGGATTCACAACACCCGGCAATTTCAAAATGCAATCCATAAAGCTAATTGCAATTCTTCATGTAAGTAGAACTAATTATGTGTATGCACTTGACCTTTAAACACCAGTTTTGTTTTCTCTAGGAGACTTTTATATTTTTAATTTTTTCACCTCTCTGTTTATTGTTCTTAATCAAATTGTGCCCTCAAGTGATTAAGAATTCAAATTAAGTTTTCAAGCTTTTCTGTAAGTATTTGATAGTGAGAAGAGGGTTAACATAAACACTTTCATGGCAGTATTTTAAAATTTTAATGAGTAGTTTGATTGATTTAAACATTTCTGCAAAGCGCTTACGATTCAAATGTTGCTGTATTATGCTAGAAGTAAAGGTCCAATTATGGGAATTTTCCTATAAAATTCTTACAGAAAGTGCATTAGCAAAGTGTCTTCTTTAATTAGGTAAGGTGAAAGTAAAAAAACATATGCAATGAAAAATGCATTTGATAGAAAAAAATCACTTTAAATATGATAATACATAATCAGTATAATAAGCAAGATTATAAAAAAATCATATTTAACTTTTGTTCTGACAGCAGCCTTTGAAAAACCACTTCTGGTAGCCTTCTCTGACATTCAATGAGTATTGGCAGCCTTGGCAAACTGTCAGGAAGGAGGATGCAGAAAATACCTCATTCAAATGTCTGAATCACTGCACATTGGCTCCACCAATCTTTACATCCTACCCTTGGGTTCTCCTGCACCGTCCATCACTGCAGTGCTGTGGATTGGGATGGAGCCTGCAGCTGATGAATACTGCATTTCTTACTCTCATTTTATCTCACTTATCAAGATGGGAATGTGAACACTGCACATTGAATCTCATCTTGCCTCTGAACATCAACATAACCATGAAGCAGTGAAAAGTTGGGGAGGCTTGGATGGATGGTTCTGGGCTGCTCTCCCTCCTGACCTGCTGCCTCTACTGGAAAGCTGACACCACTTGCTGTGGGCAAGTTGTAATATGGTTTGTTTAACAGGGTAAATCATGCTTTCCTCACTAGAAGTAAGATGTGGTGGAGACACGTTGTCATGGTTACTTAGCCATTTCCCCAGAGTCACAACACCAGTGTCCCGGAGGGGACATAATTCTATTTTATGCATATGCATGAGGCTAGCAGGTGCTTTGGCATTTTAATTATATATTTTTAAAATGGCTAACTGTAAAATTGTGACAGAAACACAAGAATAAAAACGATAAGAAATGGACTTGGAATGCGGGCAATGGAATTGTCAGGGAAAGGAAAAATGATACTCCAGGTTTCTGAAGGTTGCTGCCAGAATTTAAAGTAAATGAAAATGTTTCCTAATTATGTAGGAAAATCAAGGAGACACTGAAAATGACAATCTCTAGGTAGGAGGTTATGTGAAAGAAACTTTAAATGAATTCATTCTTATATGAAATTCTCTAGAAAGAAATTCTGTGCAAAGAAATGGAAAAAAGGTTGGGAAAAACAGAAACAAAAATTAATAAAATATTAATAATTCTTAAATAATTCACCCCCCCTCCCCCCCAACAGTATAACATGACGCTACAAAAACTCTTGCAAATTAATGGTATAATTAGATGAATGCTTTCATGCCAGCTCAAAACATGTTGTAAGTTATTGCACTTCATTTAGCTGTGGTCCCCTCATGTCAGCAATTACAAATCAGCACCTTTTATCGCAAGCATTAATTACTGTCCTTCAATTAAAAAGAAACAAGCAACCAGCTATATATTTTTAGTACAGTAAAAAGTAAAACAGATTTTAATCAAAATAACTTTTAAGGACAAGGTTTCCTAAAGTCATCTTCAGCTTTATCAGATGATGTCTAATTTACTGTACCATTCAAGTATTTCACAAGTCTGTGCATGTTTTTACACACAGACAATATTTAGATATTTGTTAATTTGTCAAATAATATGGTAAAATCGCCAAATCTGGAAAGCCTCTGAATACTGATACCTATCAGACTGAAAGAAAAACCCTTTATGACACCTTATATGCATGTATCTCCTGCCATTAAAATAAAAAAAATCACTTTGCTGAGTTTGGTCATGTAAGGGATGTTTTGGACTTAATAAAAAAAATGTGGATTATTTATGAAAAAATGTAAAGATTTCAAATTTGAATTTTTATTTTATTTGGCAGCAAAGAAAATGATGCTCTTCTCTGTTTTTTTTTTTTTTGTGTGTGTGTGATTGACTTCAATTCAAACCAGTCCTTATTTTGTTTTGATGATATCCACCTGGGAGTTACTGCATATGAGATGGCCTTTATTCTGTTATATGGATATATGGACAGGCATAATGTTCCTCTCTATCTTCTGCTTCTCCTCTTTCCAAAATATTTTTCCCATTCATATTTTACTGAAATTTATACATTTCTTTATTTTATTTTATTTTATTTTATTTTATTTTATTTTATTTTATTTTATTTTATTTTATTTT